>NC_132869.1:17865000-18210000 GCF_048164855.1 Canis lupus baileyi | reverse complement strand
CTCCTCTCTTCCTTCCAAAAGGCCGAGCCAAGTGCTCCTTCTGCTTTCTCCCTTAGTACATTCTCCACACTTGTTTTGATAGCATTTACCACATTATATTGAAACAGCGGGTTCCCATACTTCTCTCCCTGACTAGGGTGTTAGCTCTTCAGCAGCAACTATAGTTTCATCAACTTTTTAATTTGCACCCCAAGTTCAATGTCTGATGCATAGTATTTGGCCAATAAATGTTGAACTGGACTTATTTTAAAGCACCAGAAGGGCAGCCCCAGTGGCTCAGCGGTTTAGCACCCACTTCAGCCCAGGGCATGATCCTGGAGACCTGGGATCGAGTCCCATGTGGGGCTCCCTGCATGGAGCCTGCTTCTATCCTCTGACTGTGTCTCTACCTCTCTCTCTCTCTCTCTCTCTCTCTCTCTGTCTCTCATGAATAAATAAATAAAATCTTTTAAAAAAAAGCATCAGAAAATCTGGAGATATGATTATCTGGTATGAATAAATATCTCCTGGAAGTAATTGCTGTTTACCTACTTGTTGATAGTCCTGGATATTTTTCATTGGTTTCGTTTTAAGCGGAGTTTACAGTGCTGATGACTAATTGAATTTGGCCCTATCTTTCACAAGTATGATCTTTTTAGGGCCACAAGATTGTCATTTTTTTTCAGTAGGAAAGGATGTGAAAAGGAAGGCATATTTTGACTAAACCAGGTGACACATTTATACCCTTTGGGGGTGACACTGGCAGGATTTGGATCATTTTGAGCCAATAAGTGAATCTTAATAATCCATGAACATAGTGTTTGGATTTGTGATGGAGACAAGCAGTGGATCCATGCTTGAATTGCAAATCAGAACATTCATTCAACAGATGCAATCAGAATATGAAGCAAATTAGTCTTTCCAGGAAAATAATGTTTTAAAAAAATACCTTGGGAAGTTAGCTTTATGGGGAAGGTGGCAGTGATACTGTTGCCTGTCTCTCTATACTAAGAGGAACAAAAGTAGAGATCTATGACTTGCTTGGCCTGCAGTGTTTACTTTTTAAAAACCAAATTTGAATGCCTTTAGTTACATTTTCCAGTTTGTCACAGTCTTTACCTCTCCCTGTTGTGATGCATCCTGCTCTCTTCATCCATTTTTCAGTTGGTTCTATTAGTTGCATTAGTTTGCTTCTTAGCCCCGGCAGGCACTTAAGTCTGCCACCTCCTACTACATTTATACAAAGTGTAAATTTACACTTAGGATTTTCTGGATAACCTCCTCCCTCAGCTCCCCTTCATTTTTGCCTTCTCTCTGCTGGGGCCCTGAGCAACTTAGTAAAGCTTGTCTTGCCTACCCTCAGTGGTGCGGTGTGTTAGTCTGTCTGTCTTTCTCTCTCCTTCCTTCCTTCCTTCCTTCCTTCCTTCCTTCCTTCCTTCCTTCCTTCCTTCCTTCCTTCCTTCCTTCCTTCTTCCTTTTCTTCCTTTTCTTCCTTTTCTTCCTTTTTCTAGCATTTCTTATTTGAATACTGAATTGAAATCAGTGCCTATTTGGCAGTGACAACACAAGCTGGTTGTGTATTCCTCTAGTTATTGCCAACAAGAGTATGTGGAAGCATATTTTCTCTTGCCATCTTGCATCAGAATGCTGATGACTTAGAATCTTGTTAAATGCTCTTGTATTAAACAAAGTGAATCATGTGATAGATAAGATTTCTCTAGGTCATGAAAAAAGAGAGAAGGATGATGGGGGTAGAGCTGAAGTTGAAGATGGGGAGAGGATAATGATGAATAGGCTTGGGGAAGAAGAGAACAGAAGATAGATACTGAGAAAGCGTGAGGAGAAACAAGGCCACCGGGAGAACACTGAGTGAAAGAAACTAAAAGCAAGGAATTCAAGAAATAGCTTGACAATTGTTACTCAAAGGTCAAGAAAGAATGAGAATCACAAAGAGGCCCTTTGATGTAGCAATAGGTGATGTGTACTGGATGCTTAGAGTGTACCCGGCAGTGTGCTGAACACTAAGGCAGTTTGCAACAATCTTATGACCTATAACAAGTCCCACCTTGTAGAGTAGATAGAGACAGAGAGAGGACAAAGAGCTGGCCCCAGGTCAGAGAGCTCGTAAGAGGTGCAATCAAAAACTGAAACCAGCTAGACTGCTCAAAAGCCTATGCACATAACACTGTGCTATGTTTGGATTTCACTGGGAAAAGCTCATTAGTAACCATAGAGAATTTTTCTGAGGAATTATAAGAAATCCAGAACCATGAGTTTTAGCATAGAAAAGTTATAGATTTTTAAAAAAGCACTTCAAGAAATTTGGCTAGGTAAGTAGTTTTCTTCTTTGGTAGAGTTAAGTTGCTTTTAAATAATTTTATAAGCCAAGAGAAAGGAGTCTTGAGTATTGCTTGGGTGCATCTAATGTAGGAACTTGAACTATTTCTCTATTTGCTGATTTTGTTGTTTTAAGCATTACAGTCCACTCTTGGAGAAAGGGTGATACCTGTCTGTTTATAGTCCATGTAAATTGACTCCAAAAGACTGAACCAACATTTTGAAATGTAGACCTACAAAATGAATATTGTTTGTGCAGTTACTATGGAAGGTTATATAGTTTTCCTATGATATTATAATTCTTCAAATCATATTTGGAAACCTTTTTTGAATTATCTTTACAGAGTCAGCAATACATTTGACTAAGTGTGTGAACGTTTTGCCTTCCTTTCTGGGAGGCATTTAAATTTTAAGAAACAGCTTAAAATAGAGTCCATTCTAATGAGTCTAGTGGATAGTGGAGCACTTTAGTTATTTGGGGTAAAAAATGGATTTAGATTAAAAAGTTGTGTGACTTTTGAAGTACATGGAATTGGATTAATGTTTTAATGTTAAATTTTATGTGAGCCAGAAGATGAACTCTTTTGGAAGCATAGATGCTAGTAACAAGATATTTTCTATTATTACTCCATCTGGAGATCTTCATTACATACCATCTGAATGTAAACATGGACATGGATTCTTCTCTGTCTCGAATCATTTGTTCAGTGTTTTCTAAAAGGTAACAAGCAATAAACTGCTTTTATTAAAATATGTTGAGGCCCTTGTGAGCTTTGTTTTTGGTATTTGGTCTGAATGGAAAGTAAATACCAGTGTGTAGATAGCAGGGTATCATGCCCTAAATGTTACTATGCATCTGAAGTGGTATTGCAATATTTGGAAGTTGGTGGATCATTGGATAAACTTGATCTTCCTAGAACACTTCCAGAAAATGCATCTGTTGACATAGATACTCAGTTTTTGTGGTTGAGTAATGATATGAACGTAGAGAACATATGCTACCATGCCCCTGGATGCTGCATGTGCCTGGTGTGAACAAGCAGAGCTGTTCACAAAATTAAAGCAGTTAATTTTTGTCTCCCACTTACAGTCCCTTTGAGCCCACTCAGTAGGCTAGTCTTCCTCCAGCTTGTGGATGGAATTTTCTGGTCCCTTTCAGAAAGTTTCCCCTGTGGGTCCCTTATGTGAGCAAAGATGTCTGTATTCTTCTTGGTTGCTTACATTTCCTTCAAGCCCTAGATGTCCAAAGGTACCTCCAGCCATTTGGCCTCTTTGCCACTCCACTCTAGGCAGCGCTTTGAGGAAGAATCTAAGTCCATTCCACACCAGCTTTCTCTTACAGTGGTCCACAACTACCTGGTAGAAAATACTCATGCGTTTTTTGCCACAATACATTTTTAGAGTGGACACCAACTTCAACAAAGAGGCAGCCTCTCCCTTGAACCATATCCAAGCATCTGCGAGCCAGTGTCCAGGCATTTGATGGTTCCCAATCTGCAGTGTCCTCCAAACTGCGGTGGATATAGTCTGAGTAATCTCCTTGAAGCCCCTCTCATGACTTGTCATCATAATGTGGTCTTCCACCAGCTTCCTAACTGTGTTGTCCCCATATCTTCCTACCTCAGATATTTTTATATTCCTGTTAGGCATGAGGGTTTAAGAGCCATATGACCAGATTGTCATCACCTCCTTTGCAAATTCTGCATCATAGTGTCACTCTTGACTTAGAATGTGGCATCTTTTATCTTGGTGCTTCAACTGAAATGTTCATTTTAACATCCTTTAATATAAAAATGAGTCATTTTGTACGGTTATTAAATTTGATTTAAAATTTGATATCATGGTTTCATCTTCTAAGACAGTTTGTTTTCAAATTTCTTTTTTTCCTTTTAAGCTCTTATGAACTTTTAAAAAAGATAAAACTAATTTTTATGTTAGTAGCCACACTTAATATTTGGATCACTTTTCAGTCTTGGGTATTCAAAATGCTATTGCAGATAACACTGAGCAATAGAAATATAATGTGAGCTACATATAGAAATTTTAACTTTTCTAGTAGCCACATGAAGAAGTAAAGAGAAACAGGTAAAACTAATCTTAATAACATATTTTGTTTAACCCAGTATATCTAAAAGTTTTATTTTAATAGATAGTATGAAAAATTATTGAGATATTTTGCATTCTTTTTTCCACAGTAAGACTTTGAGCCCTGATGCCTGTTATCCCACATCTCAGTTTGGGCCAGCTAAGAACCAATGTGGCTAGTGGCTACCATATTGGACAGCACAGCTCTAGAGCTTTACTTCTAATATTACACATCAACACCTCCCCTAAGATCTCTATTAGATCTCCAGTTTTCCTTCTTCTCACTGCTTCTTCTTCACCTTTTAAGAAAGCAGCATCTTAGAGAATCAGAGCCTGTATTGATATTTAAAAAATAAGCCAATGTAAAAAACCCCACAAAATTAGAGGTTTTAGGTTAGAGTCTAATTTCTCAGGAATTGCTAAGTTGAATTTTGTTCAAATATAAGCGATTAGCAAAATCTCTTGTAGTCACATCAATTAAGTATTAAGAACTATAGCAAATACTTCATAAAGGCTCAGCCTTAAGCTAGGCACTGTGATGAAACCAGAAGGAAATTTATGGTTCTTGTCATCAGGGACTAAAAATCATTTTTCAAAAAGATAGAAATGTGTATGTGAAATAGTAAAATAACAGCAGGGCAATGATTTAGCTAGGTAGATGAAGGAAAGTCTACAGATGAAGGGGAAGAGATAGTACAAATACGAAGAGGCTGGAATTGACCAGAGGAGATGGAGGGCAAAGTTGCCCTTAGGAAGTTCTTGCTATGCTAGCTTTCTAGCATGTTGGAAACCTCCTCTGAGAAAAGACGAGGGGGCATGATGCCAACTTGCCTAACTCCAAAGAAGGAAAAATCTATTTCAAATCTCTCTGTGATACCCGTCTGTTCTACTGAATTGTGGCTTCTGTACCATTTCTGTATGAGGCAGGGTATTGGGATTTCAGAACATTCTTTGAATATATATATTAGTGGGTGGACTAGTCTATTTCTGAAACTGTTTTAGCTTAATCCTGTGGATAGCAGTCTGGAGACCCTTACCAATTTTATATGCTCAATTGAGAGTCCTTGAGAATGTTTGGTGTTTATGTTCCCTAGTAGTTATGGCCTCTAGAGAGTTTGTGCTGTTTTTGGTTTATGAATGTATATCGGACAAATATATGGGACTTCGTGGTCTAGATGATGTGCCAAAGTACTTTTTGTAGAACATTAGTCCCATGGGGGTTCCATGAAATGAAGTTTCCATGGTCAATAGCATTTTGGAAACTCTATACCATATCCTCTTTTGGAAAGGCAGTGGGTGTATTAGTATGTTAGCTCTTGGGAGTACTTCAAGGTAACTGTTTTTACTTAGTTTAACTCAGCACTTCTAAATCCATGAATTTTAGAATCCCCATCCTCCCCTGCCTTTCTCCATTAACACCTTTAACATCTTTACCTTGAAGATTTGGATTCTGATTATTTTAACAGTTATTTTGAAAATCATTTGACATCTCTGTGACAACACCTTCGTGTTTTACATAGATATTCTAAATCCATATATGGTCCTTTTCTGAAGATAGGTATTTACTACATGTCTAGAGGTTCTTGGAGGAAGATTCTCAACATGTAGTAACTCACCTCTTGTGTTCCTAAGAGGATTCATTTGGCCATAAATTGAATTGCAGTATGAAACACCCATTCCCAGGGATTTGGTTTTCAGACATTCTAAAGTATCACCTAGGTTAGGTGGACTGTTCCATTAAGTAGTGATAAATACCTGGTTCAGAAAGGTTTGATGTGGGCAGCCTGGTGGCTCAGCGGTTTAGCACCACCTTTGGCCCCAGGGCCTGATCCTGGAGTCCCCGGATCGAGTCCCACGTTGGGCTCCCTGCATGGAGCCTGCTTCTCCCTCTGCCTGTGTCTCTACCTCTCTCTCTCTCCCTCTCTCTCTCTCTCTCTCTCTTTCTCTCTGTGTGTGTTTCTCATGAATAAATAAATAAAATATTTAAAAAAAGAAAGGTTTGATGTGATTGGCATTATGCTGTCTAGTTTTGATCAGCACTTGAGGGTTCTACTTACCAGAACTGGGAATATGTGGTATTCTTGAAACCAGAGCTTCTCTTTTCTAGATTGGTTAAATTCTTTTCTTTCAAGGTCAACTTTAAGGCTTATTCCTCCAGTCCTTTCTTGACCATAGGGAGTGCCACCTCCCAACTCCATCAATTTCCATACGAATTCACTGACATCACTCTCTCTGGTGCCTGGACCTCTTCTATATTTCTATTTGATAGTCAATGCGTACATTAAATGATTGGTCTTTGTCGTTCACTTTAAGCCACATTAGCCATTTTAGTATTTTTATTCCTCTAATGAATTATTTTTCTTGTACTTCATTACATTTTTAAATAATTGGGTGACACAGCCTTTGTCTTTGGGGATATATATATTTGGAGATATATATATATATATCTCCTCACCACTGAGCCACCCAGGCATCCCTATAGTGATAGTTTTTAATGATGTTTATTAAGAAGTAAGAAATGAGCATGTTCCTCTTGTCAAAAACTTCTTTCCATGTACATTTATTGATTCTTATGTTGAGATCCTTATATCAGCATAAAAATATCTAGAATCCCATTTCATACCTCTTAGGAAGACTTATAAGTAATTTATAATATTTTAAGTTTTCTTAAAAATATTTTCTTTAGGAACACTTGGGTGGCTCAGTGGTTGAAGGTCTGCTTTTGGCTCAGGGCGTGATTCTGGGGTCCTGGGATTGAGTCCCCTATGGGTCTCCCCGCAGGGAGCCTGCTTCTCCCTCTGCCTATGTCTCTGCCTCTCTCTCTGTCTCATGAATAAATAAAAATTTTTAAAAAATATTTTTTCTTCACTAAATGAAACATAAATGACATACTCCTTTAAAAATGTAAATATACATACATACACAGGCATGAATATATATGTGAATATATATATACACACATATTTTTTAACTAGTATTTTAAAAAAAATAAATTTGGGCTATTGGATCCTTTCTGATATGAGATGCATGATCTGAGAATTACCAAATTGCTGATCTTATTCTAGTTTGGGGGCTAACAAAATGCTGATTCATACATAGTCTTCTAGCTGGTCTATGGTGCTTTTCATAGAACAAACAAAACAAAACAAAAAAACCCAAAAAACAACAAAAAGAAACCCCAAAAAACAAAAACTGTGTCTCATTGAGTACCAATGAGAGCCCAGTACTGTGAGGAGAGTAGGTATGCATTAAATCTTTGTTGATTTACTTAATTTAACTGTGGGACCTTGAAGTTGATGGGAGAGAGTATCTAAATATTAAATATATTTGTTTAATACATTTTTTTAAAAAAGGGTATTCTGAACAATAGCACCTACAAATGCATCTGTATTTCATGTGGAAATAGGAGTACAGATATTGATAATTGAAATGTGTGGGAAGTGAATTCTGTTGCACACATGAAAGGAAATGTTCTCCAACTTTCCTACCATATTCCCTCAGCAGCAATCCCTTTTCTCTGAACTGTTTCAGAAGAGCTTTGTAAGTAAACAATAGATCGGGATATTTATTTCCTCAGGAAATAAGGAATGTTCTAATGGTGCAAATCATAAAACAGGCCCATTTCTATCTTGGTCCCTGGAGACCCCTCACTCTCTTTCCTGCCTCCTCATAGGAGACATTGTTGACCTTCACTATTGTAGGACATTCAACTAGGTGAAAGAGAAGGCTTGCAGGTTTGGGGGCAAATTTTACTCAAATTGAAAATGGTTTTATAAATATTCATTAGCTCTTAGGGATCATTTCTCTCCTAAAGTCCTAATGGAAAAATCTTATTTTCTATTTAGGGATTTCAGTAATTTATTCTTTAAATTCAAACTGGTGAACTTTAAAAGACAAAGGCAAAAATCATAGCCCTTCAAAGTAAAATTTGATTCATTCTTTGTATAATGATTTGTAAGCTTCATTTGCAAAGTGGGGAATATTTTGGAACTTTCTTGTACTATGGGAAAAATAAAAGGCAAGGCATACATAGATTTTAATGATATAAAACTGGTTTTGGATAGCAGTGTGTAATAGAAGTTTGAATTGTCCTCTTTGAGGAAAATAACCCTTAAACACCATAGAAAATTCTTTATTTTTTTTTTTAAAGCAGAATTTGGAGTTGGATAGAGCTATTTCTTTTCAGACCTTATTTAGGCTTCATTTCTTTCTACAGTGTTTTTCCACACTGCCAAGCAGAACAAGCTATCACAAACCCAAACAAAAGGCAATGACTCTAAAAAGTCATTAGAGCCCTTTACAGAGCCAATCTGCAGTGTGCATAGGGTTCACATGTTCTCATGACTTCTAGATTGTGATTTTTAAATTTTTTATGAATGAGAGGAAATGATAGGAAAATTGTTTTCAAAACTAAATTTTTATTCCAAAGGACTCCTCATTCCAACTTGTCAATATCACAGGACAATAATTTCAGTGTTTTAATTTAAGATGCCTAATTAGGAGAAGTATGTTTTTTCAATTGCCTCACCATTCCTTGATAACTGGTTAAGAGCTCAGACTCTAGGAAAAAAATCTGTTCTCTATCTTTATAGGTCTGATTCTACTTTTTGTTTGTTTCTTCATCTGTTTTGTTTTTTATTCCACATGTAAGTGGAATCATATGGCATTTGTCTTTCTCTGTCTGACTTATTTCACTTAGCATAATACCCTCTAAGTCTCTCCAGTTGTCTCAAATGGCAAGATCTTATCCTTTCTTATGGCATAATAATATTCCATTGTATATACATGCCACATTTTCTTTAACCATTCATCTATTGATGGACATTTGAGTTACTTCTATATCTTGGTTATTGTAAATAATGCTACAATAAACACAGGGGTGCATGTATCTTTTTGAATTAGTGTTTCATTTTCTTTATGTAAATATCTAGTAGTAGAATTATTGGATCATGTGGTATTTCCATTTTTAAATTTTTGAGGAACCTCCAAACTGTTTTCCCCAGTGGCTGTACCAATTTACATTTCTACCAACACATTGCATGAGGGTTCTTTTTTCTCTATATCCTCGCCAATACATGTTTTTTCTTATGATTTTGATTTAAGCCATTCCAACAGGTATGAGGTGTGATACCTCATTGTAGTTTTGATTTGCATTTTCCTGCTGATGAGTGATATTGAGCATCTTTTCATGTGTCTGTTGACCTTCTGCATGTCTTCTTTAGAAAAATGTCTATTCAGGTCCTCTGCCCAGTTTTTAAGTTGGATTGTTTTTTGGTGTTGAGTTGTATAGGTTCTTTATATGTTTTGGATATTAAGCCCCTATTTGATACATCATTTGCAAATATCTTCTCCTATCCAATAGGTTGCCTTTCTGTTTTGCTGATGGTTTCCTTCATGGTGCAGAGGCTTTTTATTTTGATGTAGTCCCAACAGTTTATTTTTGCTTTTGTTTCCCTTGCCTTAGGTGACATATCTAGAAAAATGCTGCTATAGCCAATGTTGGGGTATTTTAAAACCATGCACTCCACACCTCACTTATTAGAGTTCAGTTTTGTTAAATGAGCCCATAAAAAGGCATAATATTAAGCTGAAAAGAAAATGTTCAATAAGATATATGAGTTTTTATGTTGTTATCATCAGTTTTTCCCCAGTACTGTGTTAACAACTGGAGATGTACAATAGTACATGAAACACACTTACTTCTGCCTTCTGGTGTTACACTCTAATGGGAAAAGAGATTATAAAAATAAACAGAGAAACACCAAAATACCAATGTGGCGAAGATCATGAAAGAAAATAGAGATTATGAGGGCAGGTAATAATGATGCATGTGGACTGATGGTCAGAGGTGACTCTCTGAAGAATAAGTTGCCAGCCATGTGAAGAGTGAGAGGAAGCTTTCTAGATGGGAGGAAGAATGTGTGTGTGTGTGTGTGTGTGTGTGTGTGTGTGTGTGTGTGTAAAAGTCCTAAGATGGCAAGCGCCTATGTATTTGAAGAAATGAAAGTAAGCATTTTATGGACAGAGTTCAGAGAGTGAGGAAGAGTGATAGGAGATGAGGTGGGAGCAGTAATCAGGAGAATATTCTAGGGAGCATTGTATGCAGCATATTAAGGCATGGACAGTGGTGCCGTGTCACCCACATTGGGGAATGAGAAGAACACTGTAGATTTTTCTATGGCACCTAAGAATCCTGTTGGCTCAGGTCATCCCTGAGACTCTGCTCTAAAGAGCCCCCAAATACTGACTCAGTTAAGGTGGTAGAGTTCTTTTTGCAGGTTTCCAATGCCCTTTGAAACTAGGGGAATCTTGAGTTTTATGTAACTTGTATTGCTTTTCCTCCAATCCTCCTGTTTCTAGAACTCTGACCCCTAGCAATCCCCTAGGAAAGTGGTGGTTAAACTGAAACTTAGATGCTTTTAAAACACATAAAACAAGTTCACTATGAAAATGGTTTGTTGAAGCATCAAGTATGTTGAGATAATTCATGCCTTTGAGTGAACTTCTCCCCAGGGAACGCCTTTGGATGTCATAATAGCAATTCTGGTATCAATAAATCATTTACTGTTTGGACAAGTTATAGCCACCACCTCAGTCACCAGATACATTTGTAATGGTTTATGTGTGAATAATAACAATAATCACCTAGCAACATACTGTTTGGTCATGTCATTTGTATAATACCACATGTGGTTTTGCCAGCTTTGGATAGACAAACTCTTGCTGTGTTTAAAATATATGTTGCAAATTAAACAACAAATATTGTTGGAGGCCCACTGTGTACACAATACACGAAATCATGCTGCATGGTGTGTGGCTTTACAGAAGAATGACACATTGATGTCTTTTGATAGTTTTTTTAGTATTTTTCCTGCCTTGTGAGAGAAGGGACTGTATCTGTCTCATTTACCATTTTACCTCCAGTGCTAGGCACCTAGTAGCTCAGTAAGTATTTGCTGACTGGCCGGCTGGCTGAATAAATGGATACTTTTTAGGCACATTTTATTTCTCATAACACAAATAAGAAATAAGTGAACTAAGGTCTCTGCTTGTAATGGATGGTTTTCCACTTGACCTTTTAAAGCCATGAACAGTGTCAGATATCTAGCTAAGTAAATAGCTAATTGAATTCTCTGAAATGTTAATACCTCAGAAGAGCCAAAGTTATGTGATACCTTCCATACATTCAGTACTTTATAGACATATACACAGCCTCATTTGGTTCTTGGAACAATCTTGAAAGGATACTCTTATAATCAAGGAAATAGATTGGAAAGACCCTCTGTGTCTCACCCAATGCACATCTCAAGAAAGAGATCTCCATTTTCGACTTCAACCTAGACAATGGTGCATCCATAGTTTCCAATAAATCTTTGCCTTGATTTTAGTTCTATAGTCCTCTGTAGGATTACATTTAGCCATTATCAATTATCTTTATTTAAGCTCTACTTTTCTTTGTTTCTCTCCATCCCATGTATCTCTTTGATTCTTAGTTGGCCTGCTGACACTTGGCTATTTCCATTCTTTCTGTTTCTCAGTCTCTAGATTAAGTTTTAAAATACTAAATTTTGTGGGACTAGGCAAATCTTTGCAATTGAATTTGTTGGGGAGAGCTAGTCTTTAATTGTAAGTGGATGCTATATGATGAAAATACTTTTGCCTAGGCCAAAGACAAATATAGTGATGGATATGGGAGCTTAGCTGCAATTGAGCTGTGAATGGAGTAGGAAGAGAATGTGGTCCCAGTGGAGCCTGAGAACACACAGACACAGAGAATTTGGACGTATGAATGAATTGCTCTGCTTTGGTGTAATTTATGTAAGTGTGAAATTAGACCAGGTATAATGCAGTGTGTGTTTAGGGAAGGGCTGAGAATTGATTTTCTTTTAGGATCAGTTTGTTTTCTTGATGCATGTGTCAGGGGATTTGCAGTTTTGTTCTTATAAAAATAACTGAGGATTTAGAGTAGGAGAATAGACTCATCTATAAGCGTGAGCTCCATAAGAACAGGAATTTTTGTCCATTTTTCACAATGCCTAGAATAATGGCTGATGCATAGTAGATGATCAATAAATGTTTGTTGATTAAAAGAATGGATCTGGTATACATCCAACCTCTCACATTTAACAATAGTACTAGGTTCAGAGTGAACTGAATGATTTGCAGGTGTGTTGTCATAACGATGTCTGAACTAACTTAACTCAGTGACAACTCAAGCTGAATCAGGCTTGGTGTTTGATTCTTGTCTGCCCCACTGTACCAGTGCATGCAGTTCTATTCACAGTTTCCAGGGGGCAGCTTCCTACCCCTCTGATTCACTGTATTTGATTTTGAAATTATAATTAGCTGTAATTTAACTCTATATGACAGAATAGTAACTTCTGCTAATCTGTGGCTGAAAATAGGATAAGAATGAAAAGAATTAAAATGGATTGCTTTGGATAGTCTAAAATGACATGGATTAATATGCTATCAATTTTCTTCCCTTGAGAAACATTTGGTCACAAGGAGATCTGGCTTTCAGAAGAAATTCAAATTTGGGTGTGTGGCTTTTGGCATAGTCTAGCATCATTGGAATGGTCTAAGTAGATTTTGTTTCTTTTTTCCCATGCCTTGTCATAGTTGCTCAAAAAGACCCAATCCAATGTCTTGACTTTAAGGTTATCTGTCAGCTATAGGGTGAGCATTAACTTGCCAAGTCTCATTGAAAAACCAGTTAATAGAGTGCACTTAGGCAGTATATAATACTATACTAATGTTAGGGGGGATATAATGTGGGATTTCCATGGAGAAGCTAAGAGAGAAAAAGATTGATTAAAAGATTGATCTCCAAAGAGTAGGCAATATATTTCATGTCTCATGGTGCTAGGGAACTTTTAACGGATTCCTTTGAATTGCCCCAAGAAATATAAATGTCATGTTTGTGAGATTTTCAGGAACTAATGTCCAAAAGACTGTGTTTTCTTGTAGCCATGGTGTGTGCATAGAGTCACTGTGTGTTCTTCTTTGATAGTGTCACGGTATGGGTAGGTATGAGGATCTGTTGGCTGAAAAGTAACAGGAAAAAATGGAAAGGAAGGAAAAGAAAATTAAAATAAGATGTTGGATTGAGAAATAACTAGAATGGTGGATATTTCAGGTTTACTTTTTTAACTTCAATAACTGCCAAAAAAAAAAAAAAAAAAAAGGAGAAGCAGAAATGTCATAATCTCTCCTCAATTTCAAAATTTATATTTTGTAGCTATTCATTGATTTCTGTTTCTTTTTCAAATCTATACAATATTAAACTTATTTCAGAAACTTCATCTTCACTAAATAAATATAAAATGTTAACATGAGATTATGCTATCAAAGCAAGTATTCTCATCCAAAATATTTTAAAGAAATTAAAGGGCAAGCCAATTATCCTCTTGAGAAATAAGGAAGAACTTATTCCTTGATCAAGTCACAAATTTACCTTTAGATTCTTATTATTTGGGCTCTTTTCTCCCATTAGTGTTTAATTCATTCCATCTTAGAATAACATTCATTTCAATGTACAACGGATTTTAGAAGACATAAGTAATTTATTTAATGAGCTCCTTTTTTACCTTCAGAAAGTTAATACAAATGATAACTCTTGGGGATCCCTGGGTGGCTCAGCAGTTTAGTGCCTGCCTTTGGCCCAGGGTGCGATCCTGGGGTCCTGGGATCGAGTCCCGCGTCGGGCTCCTGGCATGGAGCCTGTCTCTCCCTCTGCCTGTGGCTCTGCCCCTCTCTCTCTCTCTCTGTCTATCATGAATAAATTTAAAAATTTTTTTAGAAATCTAAAAAAAGTGATAACTCTTAGTTCAAATGATTGTTAGAAGATATATACACCTTTCCACCCTTAGGGCAGTTCAGATGAATTGGATCTAAGTGTGCATGGATTTGATTAAGTATGGAAGAGGTGCTCATTGACTAGGGCACTTCCTAGGACATGGAGCCTGAAAGGGCCTGATTTACAACTTAATTCTTCTTTCCTTCATAGTTTGTGAAGAGATAGAACAGAGAATGCTTTTTTTCATATATAGTTCTCTGGATCCAAGTGGACTGAGATAAGATGTAGAGTTAAAAGAACTCTACATCTAAGTCAGAAGATTGCTAAAGTATTCTCATTGCTGTTCACGTCTTGAGCTGTTCTAAACATCCATAGGTTTCAGAAAGCTAGCTCCAGGTAAGTTGAGACTTTATAGAACATAAACAATGAAAAAAACACCAACTCTCTTCCTTTCCTGCTTTTTTGAGAGGGTGGTAGAAATACACGTTCAACTGTATGTAGCTGAAAGCACAATATAAAAAGAAAAAAGAAGGGCTTGTATTTTTAAAAAAATTTTCTTTTTCCAAATTTTTATTTAAATTCCAGTTAGTTAACAGTGTAATATTAGTTTCAAGAATAGAATTTAGTGATTCATCACTTACATACAACACCAGTGCTTATCACAAAAAATGCAATCTTAATCCCCATCAGCTTTTAGCCCAAACCCCACCTTCCCTTCCAGTAACCGTCAGTTTTGTTCTCTATACTTAAGTCTCTCAGTTTGCCCCTTTTCCTCCCAGCCCCCCCATGTTTATTTGTTTTATTTCTTAAATTCCACACATGGGTGGAATCATATTTGTCTTTCTCTGACTCACTTATTTTGGTTAGCATAATACTTTCTAGCTCTAGCCATGTCATTGCAAATGGCAAGATTTCATTATTTTTGGTGGCTTAGTAATATTCCATTGTGTATCTTTACCACATCTTTTTTATCCATTCATCAGTCAATGGGCACTTGAGATGTTTCCATATTTTGGCGCTTATAGGTAATGCTCCTATGAACATCAGGGTGCATGTATCTCTTTGATTTAGTATTTTTGTGTTCTCTGGGTAAATTACACTAGTAGTGTAATTGCTGGATCATAGGGTAGTTTTATTTTTAACTTCTTGAGGAATCTCGATATTGTTTTCCAGAGTGGCTGCATGAGTTTTCATTCCCATCAACAGTGTGAAAGGGTTCTTCTTTCTGTACATCCTCACCAACACTTCTTGTTTCCTGCATTGTTGATTTCAGCCATTCTGACTGGTGAGAGGTGATATCTTATTGTAGTTTTGATTTGTATTTCCCTGATGATGAGTAATGTGGAGCATCTTTTTATGTGTCTGTTGGCCATCTGTATGTCAAGAAGGGCCATTGTTAAAATTAAGAGCAGACCTAGCAGTAATCGTGTAACTGGTTTGCTTCATACATGGAATTAGACCTAAGTTCAATGAAAATGATATTTCTAAGAATTGATTTTTGCCAGGAAATTATCTGTTTTTGAAAAAGATTTTATTTATTTAACAGAGCACACAAGCCAGGGGAGTGGCAGGTGGAAGGAGAGGGAGGGCAGGCTCCCCTCTGAGTGAGGATCCCGATGTGGGGCTGGATCCCAGAACCCTGGGATAATGACCCCAGTGAAAGGCAGACCCTTAGCCAACTGAGCCACCCAGGCACCTGGAAATTATCTATTATAAGCATATAAAGAAAACCTCATTCTCTACTATAATCGCTACATTCAGGCATTTATCATGACACCCCACAATACTTTCTAGTGCTCCGGGTGCAATCTCTGGTCCTCACATTGCATTTGCCTTGTCTGTCCTCTATTCAAAGCTGTGTTCGCCACTTAGGTACATAGTCACTATAAGTGTCTACAAGCTTTAACAAGTCGGAGATGCATTTTTGCAGCTGACATTTTTCACTTAAAAATAAATCACAGAATGCACTTTGGAGAGTACAGGTCTAGGAATGGAACATTAACAAAGGATACATCAAACCACAGACACTTTTAGTTGATCCAATTCACAGTGTTTCCACATCGCCTGAAAAAATAACATTATTACCAGCAGAAGTATTGTTTAGTCATTATTTCTGCGAACATACTTTTTGAGCACACATGTGGAGGCAAGCACCCTATGCTTCTTACCTTGGAGACTTGAATTTTCTTCCTTATTTTTCTCTTTTAACAAATAAGCTAAAAAATGAATTTGAAGCATTTGCCAACCTTAGGAGGTTTGATTTAAAAATTTTTTTCCAAATACTTGAATCAATAGAATCACTCTTGATTCTCTGCTTCATCCCTTGCCAAAAATATACTCTAATCTTCAAGTTCTTGTAAACAGTGTATTCTAGGTTTGTTTGTTGGTATAAAGAACAGTAATATTTTAGTAATAACTATATAATAACAGCTTAATTTTTAAAATTGAATTATTAAGCTACCTAAATCAGTCATTCCGTGTCAAATGAAGACTGTCAGTACAACAAAATATATATCATAAACATACCAATCTTAGTGATGTATGGTATCTCAGACCTTAGGGGAAAGGGTTGCAAATAGGATGGTCATGCTACAGAGCCAGCTCACTTACTAACTTTTATTCATTAATTCATGCAGTATGGAGAGTCATGTTAAAGTAAAAATGCCTTGTTTTGAGTAATCAAAACTGTTGACTATAGAATCTCCAGGGAAGGAGGGGCAATGAGCATTTTTTTGGACCACTTAGTTCAAGAAAGAACAGGCTTTGTTTATTTAAGGGGCTAGTTCATCTGTTTCCTGGTTGCATTCTTATTATGATAATGCTAGAGTATATTATAATGGATAAAATGGGAAGAAATAAAGTATAATTTAAGTGGGCCAGGAAAGAGTGGTGGTAGATGTTTGAATGTTCCCTTGGAATTAATCAGTGGTTCATAACCCTAAAATACTTTATCTCTAAAACTGAATTTCTGACTCAAGTTACACAGGAAAAAATACTAGTTGGCTTGAGAATGGAAAAACCTTGGTTCACATAAATTTGTACACATATTCCTTTATCATGGGAGAATTGTAATTAGGGATTCAGAATCTTGAGAACATGATTGTGACCTAGTTATTCATGCACTGCAAGTGCTCATAGGAGGTACTGGCTAGACCTGAAAATAATGAATTAAGAGATTCCAGCTGGGATATGATGAAAGCATTTTTGGGAATCTCTGTATCTTGGCTGGACCACATGGTTTACAACTTGGAAAGGCCTAAACTAGTAGTAGTATATGACAGATTTATAGCCCAATTGATGTTGGGCATCAGAAAAAAAGGCTGAGGTTAAAAACAACGACTTGAAAATTATGAGCTTTAAAAGAATTGCCATTGGAAGAGAGGCTGAAGAAGGAAAGCATGCATTCCTTATAAGAAAGAAAATAATAATAATAAAGATTGAGGGTAAGGCATTGAATGGGAAGCATGGTGGTTTGTTTTTCATAGCAACCCTCTCTTCTAGTACCCCTTATCCACCTTCTCTGCTTCATAGGTCTCCATGCCACTCCTACCTAACACATTATATAGATATTTTTGGTCTAGCTTTTCCACTATGCTACTGAACTTCATGAGTACAGGAATTACTTTTCTGTACCACTCCCCCCAGCTACTTTGTTGGATCCTCAGCTAGCAGAGTGGTGTCTGACGTATAGTGGGCTTTCAATAAAAAGATACTGAGTGACTGAAAGAATGAATGGTGTAACTTTAAACCAAAAACTCGTTTCAGTCTGTCTTTCCTTCACTCCTTCTTTCCCTCCTTCCCTTCCTTCTTCCAGCAAGTACTTATTAGGATGTGCCAGGGCACAAAGACCCAGAAAACAAGAATCCTGCACTCCTGGAGCTTACAGTCTGTGGGAACAAATCCAGTCACACAAACAAGCATATAAATGAGTAAATGAGAGATTTCAGTACAGGGTAATAATGTTGTGATAGATGTATGCAAAAGTAATGGGAGTAGAGAAAGAAAAAGCATATCAACTGAGAGGTCAAGGAAGATTTTTTGGAGGAATGGAAAATTAAGGATTTCTAGAATCTAGAATGATTTGTATGAGTTAATGAAAAAAAAAAAAAAAGACTTGGCCTAGAAGAATAAAACAGCATTTCTAGGGAAACTGGAGCTAGCTTATTGTAAACAGAGACATGATACCAGAGCAAAGGGAGCTCGGAGGTAAGCAGAATGGATAATAATTTAAAAATCATTGTGTTTACAAGGTGTTTTGGCGTTTTCACTGAGTCGAATATACTGAGACTTCAGAATACTTTAGACAAATAGGGGAGATCATTCACTCTGATCATCTTACCTTTTCTATCTGTCTGCTTCCTACCTACCCTTCCCAACTTGATATCCTAGGTTAAGAATTAGGCAGAGCTCTAAAGCAGGGTCACCATTCCTCTGCCAGCACGTTGTTTAGAGTGTGGAAACTTCATTTGAGCATAATAACTGGTTGCAAGGCTATAAAGTCTATGTTAGGACAATGGTCCTTTCAGGCTAATTTTGTTATCTGTGATTGTGGGCAGAAGCTGTTCTGGGATAATACTCATGCCTACCGTGTTATTTACATATGAACTATTTCCAATTTCTAATCTGCAAGTGTTCTCTTTTGGAACCTATTTTTACAGTTAGCTCTAGGAATGCCTACCTGTTCAGTAAAGTGGTAGTTCTGTGTTAATTTGATCTAATGTAGCCTCCAAAGTTTAGTAGTGTTAGTATTAATATCTTTACAATAAGGTGGCTTTTTCATCCATATATATTCATTTAAATTGATATTTGGAGGTGCCTGGATAGCTCAGTCAGTTAAGCATCTGACTTCACCTCAGATCATGATCTCAGGGTTCTGGGATTGAGCCCCTGTTGCGCTTCTCATTTGGTAGAGAGTCTGCTTGTCCCTCCTCTCCCTCTCCCTGTGCCCTTTCTCCTGCTCATGCTCTGTCTCTCTCTCAAATAAATAAATTAAATCTTTAAAAATAAATAAATAAATTGATATTTAAAATTAAATAAACAAAGCAACATAAAATTTTTGTAAAATTGGGTGCTATTTTGTATCTTACTCGAGTTTTCAAATGGGAGACTCCTGATTGTCTTGATTTGATGTCAAATGGAAACCATTCCATAGTTTTGACCTTCCTCATATTCTTAATCATGTTAGCATTTCTTTGAATATTTTCTAGCTCATTACATTTATATTTTTCATATTTTCTAATGATAAAAAGAATGGGAGATGTTTAAGCTATAGATGTATCTGCACATGGGGCCTGCACAAAATGGATGCTTAATACATTTTTGTTGAATGGATGAATAAGAGATAATTTAAAAACCTACATTTGATCATTAGCAGCTTCCACTGTCTTTAGGAAAAAGTCCAGGCTCCTTTGCAAAAGCTACCAGTCCATTTACAATCTGGAACTGGTAGACCTTTTGGCTTTATCTCTTGCTGTCACAACCGATGTTCATGTTGTGCTCTATGCACTCATAGCCCCATGTCTTGACTCATTCCGTCCCTTCTGTCTGACAGATTCTTACTGATCCACTAGATATGGAAGTTTCCCTTAGCTCTACTGCAGAAGAATGACTTCTTCAATATTTCCAAAACATCTCATGTATACTTCCATGAGAACACCCATCTTGGCACTTCACTTGATGTATTTGTGTCCTCACTCAAGACAGGGCCTCTGTCTTATTTACCATTGTGTCTCAGGGTCTAATATTGTGCTATTGTGACCATAGCAAGGACTCAGTAATGTGTTTTGAATGAATAACTGGTGTGATTGGGCCAGAGGCAGGGCTTGACGATCACCTGTTCTATAGCATATGCTCCATACCATGAGGACAAGAGCCCTGTGATCAAGACAAGGCAACAGGGTTGGTAGGCTGAAGAAGCCTAAGAAGCCTAACCCCTCGCCAGGGCATCTGCATGGAGGAGTAACCCTTGCCAGCTTCTAGAAAGCCATGGATTCTGGCCCGTCTGTCCAGCTGGCCCTCTTTCGGGAAGAGTCCTTGAATGGTGCTGCTCTCGCTGCCTTGCCGGCAAAGCCTTTCCCGAGAGATCTGGATCAGTCAGAAGCCTGAAGTCTGGTTCACAGAGTTTCTTTAGTTGTTTGCCAGGCATCTGGTTAAAGGAAGTATGACAGACTTCAAGGGACTGACGAGAATCTGAAATCTCTTTGTTGGGCCACAAATTGTAATTGAGAGCCATATCTTAGGAGCATAATAGAGATTATTTTCCTTAGGACTATGATTTTACATTTGCTGAAGCTTATTTCATATTTAGCTTTCTGTCCACTTAGCCTTATAACAGCTTTCTGTTTTATAATAATAGGCATTGTGCTTTTTAATTTTTATTGTGTAATAAGCCACATCATTTAATTTATGATTCATTGGATTCTGTTAGCATATAATGAGTCATAGTGATAGTACAGAAATGTGATTAGGTGTCGTTCATGGTGCCATATGAGATAAATGTGCTTCATCACATGAGCCTTGGATGTGCACTGCCAACATATAATTTGAATTGCTTTGTGTATTCTGAGCCATAACTGAGACTTTATAGATATAAATATAAATGCAAAAATTACAAACTTTCAAAAATCATTTCAGACAATCCCAAAAGATAGATCTCAGAGGAGGTTCCTTTCTTAGTTGAAATGCTTTGCTAACTTTGTTTTCAGGTAGTTTTCAAACTTCTTACCCTGGCACATAAGGGCTTCTTATAACCTTCTGTACCTCCCCAGCTCCTTTAGCACTTTTTAAAAAAGATTTTATTTATTTATTCATAAGAGACACAGAGGGAGAGGCAGAGACACAGGCAGAGGGAGAAGCAGGCTCCATGCAGGGAGCCCAACGTGGGACTCGATCCTGGGTGTCCAGGATCAGGCCCTGGGCTGAAGGCGGCGCTAATCCGCTGAGCTGAGCCACCCAGTCTGCCCTCCTTTAGCATTTTATATATTTTGCCTCTATGTGAAACAAATAAACCATAACATTTCAGATACAGCTGCTGTCTTTCTCTTTTTTTTCCTTTCTAGCTCCTTGGCCAGTCCTCTCACTTAGAGGCTCCGGTCACTATGAATTTGTCATGTATTTTTTCATCTCTATACTTCACAATACAGAAGAGCTCTTGGCCGTTTGCAAATATGTAGATTTTGCTGTATACTTTCTCTTCCAGATTTTTAAGTGAATGCTAATTAAGCCAATCCCACTGCTGCTCCCTGGGAGCTCTTTGCTCCCTGTAGTTTGAAGGTTCTTTGTTTTGTTTGTTTTCTAACAAATTCAATTGTTGCTCATTTTTATTTATTTATTTATTTATTTTTAATTTTTATTTATTTATGATAGTCACAGAGAGAGAGAGAGAGAGAGAGAGAGAGAGAGGCAGAGACATAGGCAGAGGGAGAAGCAGGCTCCATGCACCGGGAGCCCGACGTGGGATTCGATCCCAGGTCTCCAGGATCGTGCCCTGGGCCAAAGGCAGGCGCCAAACCGCTGTGCCACCCAGGGATCCCTGTTGCTCATTTTTAAAAAAAGTTTTCTAAAATTTCCGATATGGTGCTTTTTCAGAGATTTTGTGGAAGTCTTGTAAATTTTGAATTTGATTTGTCACTGTTTTGGAAGGTTGGTTGATCTTTCCTCTTATAATCTTTCTGCCCCCATACCACAAATATTAATTATACATAATTTCTTTTTACAGAAATCATATTACCTTTTATTAACAGTTTGCATCATCTGTTTATCTACACATAAACATTTAAAAATACCATGGAACCATTGTGTTTCCATTTTGTTGGGCATTTGGCCTCTACCTTTAGTTTTTATTCTTTTCTGTTGTATCACTGTGTATAGCATTTTGTACATGGAGCTTTTTCTGTATTTAGAATAATGTGGAATTATTGGAGCATGGTGGTGAGCACCTTAAAGTTCTTGAAACATATTGCCATTGTGTTCAACATGTGCCTCCGAGTGTCTAAGTCCTGGTTTCTCCTCATTCTTACCACTGTTTCTTTTTATTTTTTATTTTCTTTATTTATTCATGAGAGACACAGAGAGAGAGGCAGGAACATAGGCAGAGCAAGAAGCAGGCTCTTGGCAGGGAGCCTGATGGGGGACTCAATCCCAGGACCCCAGGATCATGCCTGAGCCAAAGGTAGATGCTCAATCACTGAGCCACCCAAGTTTTCCACCACTATTTCTTTTTAAAATAATCAGAAAGAAAATGAGTTTTTGCTCATCACTCTCAATAGCCATCAGCTTTTTATAGAAGATGTTCTTAAATCTTTATCTTATCTAAATATTTTTCAGGTATTTCTATTGTACAGATAGAAAAAGGTGTACAGATATTTTTGTTTAATGTTTCACATGGACCTTTTCTTTATGGTTTCATCTACGGTTTTTGATATTAAAGAGCCCCCCAACTTCCAAAGGTTCAATAAATATTTTCATTTACAATCTTTCGACTTCTTTATGGTTTGATTTTTAAATACATTTGATGCTTTAGTCCCATTTGGACTTGTTGCAAGCTTAAAACAGATACTACTGAAGAACCATTGTTCTGCCATGACTAGTTTAAAACCAGGATAACTGCAGTGGCTGATAAATTCCAGGATTCATCTTGCATTTTGAGTGTGTGTGTGTGTGTGTGTGTGTGTCCGAGTGACTCTTGTTAGAAGTGTCATTTAAATCAGATTGATGGGTGTTGGGACGCCTGGGTGGCTCAGCGGTTGAGCCTCTGCCTTTGGCTCAGTTGTGACCCTGGAGTCCCGGGATCGAGTCCTGCATCAGGCTTTCTGCATGGAACCTGCTTCTCCTCCCTCTTCCTATGTCTCTGCCTCTCTGTGTGTCTCTTGTGAATAAATAAATAAAACAAACAAAAAAAGATTGATGGGTGTTACTAAAATGTTGGCCAACCTTGGACTTCCTCTACTCACGCTGCCTCCTGTGGCTCAGTGGGGATCTGGCAGTTGTCCCTGAAGGATACATTGCTCCTATTTTCTGATTGTCCTCCAGCTAGTTCATGCTAGGTCTTCTTGGCCTTTCTTTTGGGCTTGTGACTTTGCCTTTCAGCATTACTCAACAAACCCATTTTCCTGAGGCTCTGAAAGGCCTAAAACACAGAGTCATTCATCTGTTGGCAGGATCCTTTCCAATCACCTTCCTTCCAGGATCTGCTCACCCATCTCCTGCGGACTGGCCAACAGATGCAGTTCTCCTGGCCTCAACAGCAGACTTGGGCCAGCTCTTCCTTCTTACTAGCTGAAAGGCTTTCTTTTCTAGCTCTACTGCTTCAGAATAAGCAAACATTCTGTTTACAGCAACAACATTGTGCATGTTTTTAAAAGGAATGAGTATGGAGCAAGTGATTTAATAACTAATCAAAATTTGACTTTAAATAAGCTAGACTTTGTGGGTAAGACAGCTTTTGAAACTCCCCAGTTTAAATGTGATGAGCTCCTTATCACTCAAAATGTTCAAGAGAGATGGGAAAACACTTAAGAAATTGTATATAAGGGAGTCAAGAAGTTCACGAGGATAACCTCAATAACTTTCTTACCCTAGGGTTCAAAAGTTTTATGAGCATCTCACATCCTATCTCTGTTGTTTTTCTCAAAGTTTTCCCAACATTCATAATAGCAGAAGCACAAAACAAAATTTCCAATTCTAGAGTCAGTTTGGAAAAAGTGCATTTTAAGAAATACAGGAAAGATGTTGAAAAATGGGTTAGTTATCTGCCCCATGTGTTTAAAAAAATACAAAGCTTACTCACCTGGTAGGTAAAACAAACCACACATACACAAAAAGAGTAGCAAGCCTATATAGCTAAAAAAGAACTAGAACATCTAACTGCAGATTTGTAAGGTTCAATATATGGATGTATCAGTTAATACATGCATCTTTTAGATAAAAATAGGAATTGATGAGTCAGTTGGGTTTTTAAAAAGCTTTGTGGAGGTATATTTTACATACCATAAAATTCACCTGTTCTGAAGTGTACAATTCAGTACTTTTTAGTAAGTTTAGAGTTATGCAGCTATAGCCACAATCTGTATTTTTGGGGCATTTAGAACATTTCTATCAGCCCCCAAAAGATCCTTTTTGCTTATTTGAAGAGAATCCCTTGCCTCCATCCCAACCACACCCCAGCAACCACTTATCTACTTTATGTCTCTATAGATTTGCCTTTTATGGATCTCGCATATAAATGGAATCTTATGTATGTAGCCTTCTACATAGTTTTTTCCATCTGACTTTCTTTGCTTTGCATAACATTAGTATGTGTAGTATACATTAGTAGTCTGTTCTTTTTTATTGCTGAAAAATATTCCATTGCATGAATATACTACATTTTGTTCATTCATTTACCAGTTGATGGACATTTGGATTGCTTCCAGTTTGGGGCTATTGTAGTAACTATGGCTATGAACATTCACGTACAAGTCTTTGTGTGACTATATGTATTCATTTCTCTTGGGCAGATACTTAAGTATGGAATTGCTGGATTGTAGGCCAAGTTTAACTTTTTGAACTGCCAAATTGTTTCCCAAAGTGGTTGTGACTTTCCCCTTTATCAGCAATGTATGAGGGTTCTAGTTTCTCCATATTCTTATGTCTACGTTTTATTGTCTTTTATATTGTAGCCATTCTAGTGGGTGTGAAATGATGTCTTAATTACAGTTTTAATTTGTAATTTCTTAGTAACCAATGACGTTAAGCACCTTTTCATGTACTTATTCATTATTTTCTTTGGTGAAATGTCTACTCAGATCTTTTGCCAATTTTAAAGTTGGGCTATTTTTCTTCTCATTATTGAGTTGTAAGAGTTCCTTGTGGTTTTTGATGCAAGTCCTTTATCAGATATTGCAAATATTTTCTCTGCCTGCAACTTGTCTATTTTCTTGATGGTGTCTCTGGAAGTATAAAAGTTTTTTATTTTGATGATGTCAATTTATTCATCTTTTTCTTTAATGAATTATGCTTTTGGAATTGTATGTAAGAGTTCCTTGCCTAACCCAAGAACTTAAAATTTTTCTTTTATATTTCTTCTAGAAACTGCATAGTTTTAGCTTTTATATTTAAATTTTGATCCATTTTGGATTAATTTTTGTGAGTAGTGTTAAGTAAGTGTCAATTTTGTGGGGGAGGCATTTGGATATCCAATTTTTCTAGCACCATTTGTTGAAAAACCATCCTTTTCTTCTTGAATTTCCTCAACACTATTATTGAAAATCACTTAACCACAATTGGAAGGGTTTATTTCTGGCCTTACTGTTCTGTTCCATTCATCTATGTCTCTTTCCTTACTCTAGTACCATAGTCTATTGATTACTATAGCTTTATAGTAAGTTTTATAGTTCCCCAGCGTTATTCTTTTCCCAAATCATTTTTTCTCTTCCGGGTCCATTGCATTTCCTTTCCTTTTTTTTTTTTTTTTTTAAGATTTTATTTACTTATTCATGAGAGATGAAGACAGAGGCAGAGACATAGGCAGAGGGAAAAGTAGGCTCCTTGAGGGGAGCCTGATGCAGGACTCTATCCAAGGACCCCAGGATCACGACCTGAGCCAAAGGCAGGTCAACCACTGAGCTCAACAACTGAGCCACCCAGGTGCCCCTCCATTGTATTTCCATATAAATTTTAGCTTCAGCTTGTCAAGTTGTGCAAAAAAATCCCACCAGGATTTTGATAGAGATTGCATTGAATCTACAGATCAATTTGTGGAGACATGTCATTTTAATGATATTAAGTTCTCCATTTCATGAGCATGGTCCTCAGTATCTTTTAGAAATGTTTTGTAGTTTTCAGTGTGAAAATTTTGCACCTATGTTATTAAATTTTTTATTGTAAATTTTATTATTTTTGATAGAATTATGAATGGATTTTTTAAAATTTCATTTTTAGGTTCATTGTTAGTATATGGAAATATGATTGCTCCTTGTATAATGATTTTGTATTCTATGACCTTGCTGAACTTGTTTATTATAGTAATTTTTTGGTAGATTCTTTAGGATTTCCTCCATACAAGATTATATTGTTGGTGAATAGAGATAATTTTACTTCTTCCTTTTCAAAGTATACTTTTAATTTCTTTTCTTTGCATTATTGGCTAGAACCCCCAATACAGTGTTCAAAAGAAGTGGCAAAAGCAGACATCCTTTCCTTGTTTCTGATCTTAGTAAGAATATATATATTATTTCACTGTTATTTATGATATTGACAATAGGTTGAGGGAGTTCACTTATATTTATATTATTTATATTTTGTTAAGAGTGTTATCATTAATGGACGTAGGATCTTGTCAAATGCTTTTCTTGCATTTATTGAGATGATCATGGTTTTTGCCCTTCATTATATTAATATGGTATTTATATTGGTTGATTTTCAGATGTTTTAAGCCAAACTTGCATTCCTGGGATAAATCCTACTTGATCATAGTAGATAATATTTTTTATATATTGTTGGATTCAGTTTGTTAGTATTGTGTTGAGGGATTTTGTGTCTCTGTTCATAAGGCATATCGGTCTGTAGTGTTCTTTTCTTGTGATGTCTTTGTTTGACTTTGTTATCAGAGTAATATTGACTTATAGAATAAGCTGAGAAGGAGGCCAAATGATGTTTATTTTTTAATTATGGTCAGGACAAGGGAAAGATGATATAGAAGTGTTTCTATATGTATGGTGGAATTCCATTTAAATGTCATTTTTTAAAAGATTTTATTTGTTTATTCATGACAGACACAGATAGAGAGAGAGAGAGAGGCAGACACAGGCAGAGGGAGAAGCAGGCTCCATGCAGGGAGCCTGACGTGGGACTCGATCCCGGGTCTCCAGGATCATGCCTCCGGGCTGAAGGCAGGTGCTAAACCACTGTGCCACTGGGGCTGTCCTTAAATGTCATTTTTAATCTGTTGTGAAGTAATACTTTTATAAAACATAACAAAATATAGGAAAATTATGCAAAAATATAGAAATACAAACTTCATTTGTAAAATAGGTTTAGCTTATATAAAATAATCGTGTCAAATTGATACAACAATTTCTAGAGGCTTATTATTTTTTTAAATTGCAATATAATGGTCATATAGCTTTACATTGGTTATAGGTATACAACATAATGATTTGATATTTGTATATATTGCTAAGTGATCACCACAAAAAGCCTAGTAAACATAGCCTTGTGTAACCACACATAGTTACAATGTCTTTTTCTTGTGATGTGAATTTAAGATTTACACTTTTAGTAACTTTCAAGAGAGTTATTATTACTCTTAATTTCTATACCTACTCATCACAGACTGGATACGAACAGCTCTCACAAGTCTGTCAGCCACCTTTGAGTAGCACTTGAGCAGACTTATGCTTCTCAAATGTTAGTTGCATAGCAATCACATGAGGATTTTGGGAAAATGCAGATTCTGATTCAGTAGGTCTGGGACATGGCCTGAGATTCAGCATTTCTCTCAAGCTCCTAGGTAATGCTGATGCTGCTGGTCCACAGACCACACTTGGGTACTAAAGCTCTGAAATATAATGCAGATTGTAAAAGAGATGTGATTTTTCTTATAACTCTGTCATAAATTGCTTTGGGACATATTTTGTTTTTTCAAAGACAGTTGGATTGGTGTTCAGGGGTCAGGATACTCTAGATATCAGTTGTTTTCCTTGGCCTCTAACCTCCAACTGCTCATCTACAAATTGAGGAGGTTGAACTAAAGATCTCTGAAGTCCCTTCCAGATCCCATAGTTTGTGATGTTAAGCATGCACGTCAAGGGAGAATTATGGCTGCATTTACATTTTCTTTTAATATAAATCTAATAAAACAGGAACCCCAAATCATATGTTACCACAGTTCTTAACATGATGTTAAAAACTAACAATAAACATGCTCTCCTAAATTTTGGATGATACAGAAAGATTAATAACAACATTCAAGGATTCTTCCATGTTGAAGCCTTCAAAAAAGTGGGTGGGGGTCTGGCTTAACCTTATAGTTGGAAATAGAATTAAAAAGTAATTGACTTGCCTCAACTGTGGAAAGACAAGTAAAATAGGTGTTTATATTATGAAATTCAAGTTGACACAAAATAGCTGAAAGGCTTCAATTTCAGCCAAGTTGAAATGATCTCACTTTCCTTTATATTTCATTTTATTTACTGAGATACTTGAAACATTTCCCCCTATTGCTTAAAAGCAAATGGAAAAGGTGCTAAATGCATGGTAGAAATGTGTTGTCAAAGCCTCCAGGGGCTGTATCCTCAGTCTTCAGCACATATTAGTGTGATTCTGCTATTCTTACTACAGATGATTACAGCAAACTCTGCAATGATGGGTGGAGACACTTGGTTGGCTTCCAAAGAAAGTGACTAATAATTGACCTAATGTACAGAGCACATGAATAACATATTCTTTGGGCAAAAAAAAAAAAATATGGTTTACAGGGTATATGAGAGTTCACATCCCTCTTTCAGTTCTTCCAAAAGATTTAAGATACTAAGTTGCTTTATTAAATTTTTAATCCCTTAGTCAACTGCAGATTATGCATTAAATGCCACTCTGCAATTCAAGAACACACTTCTGCCCTCAGGGTTTTCTTAAAGTAGTTGTTTAGAATTTTGAAGAGAAATAGTATTGATTTTGTTACATTTAAGTTTGCAGTGGCCTCATACTGTAAAACAAATTTATTATAGTTTTACATACCATTAAGCAATTGTTTCCTTTGGTGAAGAGATTTGAAGTCTCTAAAATATGTAGGAGTTTTTATTTGCTGAGGAGATGAGTGGAAAGTTTAGAACTTTCCTTTTCTCTTTTCATTTAACACATTGAACATCACTTGAATAATACACTTACTGTATTTCTGTTATTTTTGGCTTGGCTGCAAGATATTTTATTTGGTGGATTTCCTTTTATTCATTTAGTAATAATGGGGTCAGCTCAGCAGACCTTTTTATTTTTAATTAACTAACCCTTGATTGTGTTATGTGCTAAGACACATCCATTAATGTTAAGAAGGACACAGATCAAAACATTTTACTGAGGTTCTTTCTGGGGGATGAGATTATAGTTGAATTTTATTTCTTGCATTCTAATTTTTTGCATATTCTGCAAAGGCCATTTTTTAAAATTAAAAGACTGCAAATATAAAAATTAACAAAGCCTAGGGATTTCTGGCTTTATTTCTCTAGTTTTATTTCTCTTTGTGTGTATGTGTTTAGCATACATTGTTCACCTACTAGATGCCAGAGACTTTGGTGAGTTTGGGCAGTAAGGCCATTGAGACTCTGCTGTTATCCTGAAGGAGCTCAGGCTCTAGTCATCATCTCACCAAAGTATAGTCAGGGAGCCTGATAAATGGCACCCCCGTTATATTATTATCACCCATAAAGTGCATTAATAATGCCATGCCTCTCCCCTGGGGCATTAAAATGGTTAATTGAAATTGTGGATATCAGGTGCTTGGTCTAGTAGCTGGCACACAGGAGGCTTTGGTTATGATTATTGTGCTTTGAACATTCAACATGATGGGGAACTTGTTACCTCCAGAAGTAGCCCAATTTATGCTTGGACATGTCAGAGAGAAAGTGAGATATTACACCCAGGTTAAATCGGTCTCTGAAGAGCCTTCCCCATTGCTATAGCTGCTGTTTCACATAGCATCCCTTTAAATATCACAACTAGTATTTTTGGTTATTACATCAGTTTGAGCCAAGTTGTTGTGATGATTTCTCTGAAAAGGCATCTTTATTCGTATCATGGGGGATAGTGAGAAACTAGGATTTATTTTGTCCTTATGCAACTATATAGATAGTTGTTTTGTAGATATGTGAGGACCACCTGGAGTTTTTGCTTTTTATTTAACTAAATTAACTTTATGTTATTAGTAGAAAACAAGCATTTGAGAAGACAAAGCTGTAACTAGAAAAATATAGGTGCTGGACATCTGAAGCAATTCAGATGAAGACACTGAGTCCAAAGATTTCCAGTCAATTCCCTCCAAAAATATCTTTTCTCTGACCTCACAACAAAACACACATAAAACCCCATTGGCTTTGTATCACAGAAATGCTTTTCTGTCCTCACAGATGATTCTAATAAGTTTGCCTTATTGATCTGGCTGCAAGGGGTGCTGCCCAACAAATAATCTTATAAAATAAAAAGCCTCTGGAGATCCTTTAATAGCCAGGGTGGTGTTGGGTCTGCATGATGAAGAGGATTATGGGTGAGCAAAGTCCAGCTAATCACAGGTTTATTGTTCTAGAGTTGAGTGGCCACAGCGTCCCTTTTGAGCTTTCCGTATGCCTGCCTACCATACCAAACATTGCAGTCTTTCCCTAAAATTTCCAGACCACCCACTGTAACAATATAGTATATAAAAGGATCCAGATGCTCGGAAAGAGAACGGGTGAAGTGTAGAGCACGCGTGATACCTTCTAGATTTTTGAGTACTGTTTTTACATAGCTGGCTCATTAAAGATACCAAGCTTCATCTCTACATCTCCTTTCCAGGGCATTTACAAAAATTATATATATCAGGATTAGATGTATCACAGAAATATGCATTTTAAGATTGTACTTGATTCAGGGGTCTCTGAGCCTTTCCAGCTTTGCACCCCTCTTTAAGCATTTCCTGGAGAACGGGGCAGACATGGATGATTATAGGGCGTGTATGCACACTGAGTTGTTAAGACAGATAGGAGGTGGATAGTACCATGTAAGAGAGTGATAGCCCTGAGGAAAGTGTACCAGATACCTGTGGAGTTTACACCTGCAAAATGGAAGAGTAGAACTAGCTGCATACAGATAACATTACAGTTTATGGCTTAATTGCTTGAAGTTCTAAAAATGCTTTCTTCTGTATCTGTTTTGGAAACACATATGCATTTGGAATGTAGGCAGCTTTGCAGCAATTCAGTGGTGGTCTGTGGCTTTGCAAACCAGGTTTGTTCAAAAACAGGCTTAATAGATGTGTCTCACCCAGCCCCTAAACACTCTGTCCAGGAGAGGTGACTTTTAAGAAGGAATCGTCTTCATAGGAGACTCCTGATTAATTTATTTATCTTTACCCCTTTATTTTCTCTCACCATTCTGCCTAGTATTGTTTCTCCCATCCCTCTTTATCACATACTATATTTAAAAAAAAATACTCACCTGGAATTTTATCTCTTCCTCTAGAAAGGTTGCTTCAGGAAAGCAGGAGCTAGCCACCTGTCTTCTGCTGTATCTTTAGAGCCTAATAAAGTGCCTGGCATATAGTAAGTAGGTTCTCCATAGGGACTGATGATAAAACTTGGTCCATCAAGGAACTCTGGACAGGACTATGAGAAAAAGATCTTCTTTGTTCATTCATTTTTTTTCTTCAGGCATTTATTGAGGACCTGATATATGACAAAGACTGCAGTGCTAATTAACTGGGTAAAGCTTGCTTTAAAGGAATTTATAAATAGATAAAAACACATCTATAATGCAGTACAACCTCTTCATTAAAGAAAACATAAACTAATGAACACAGATTTAAAATGTCTCATTAAAAAAATAAAAAAATAAAATGTCTTATTAAGAGTTTTAGACTCTTCAAAATCTTTATTAAAACAATAAATAAAATTTCCCCTTCTAACTTAAATGCTGTAGTCAGATTATGAACAAAGAACTTGTGTGGGCTGCTCTCTGCCTAATTTAGACTAGGGGCCCCCACTTGCAGGGAGGATGCTTTCCCCAAACCACGGGCAGAGATTGTCTGTCTTTTGTGAGTTGGCATGCAAGTGTTTAAGTGGTGATCTACCAATGGGCCATCACTAAGTGCCATCTCTAAAAATAGCAGAACTTTATCCTTGAAAATGAAAATGCTTTGGTTTTAAAAATATGTTTCTGTTTCTAATGAATCCAAGGCTTGAATTTGTTTAAAGACATGCACATTTCCCTATGGTGATGGCAGAAAAAACAAAATATTCATGCCCAAGCACGAGGGCTATTCTGTATAGAGTCTCTTGACATTGACCTAATTCCCCATTTGTAATACACAACCCACCCACCATTTGACAAAACATGTTATCTGTGGGGGATATGTTCCAAGACCGCCCAGCAAATGCCTGAAACCACCAAACCCTATGTGTACTATGTTTTCTCCTATACATAAATACCTGTGATGGAGCTTAATTTAAAAACCAGACACAATAAGAGAATAACAACAGTAACTAATAATAAAATAGAACTGTTATAACAATATACTGTAATGACTTCTGTGAATGTAGTCTTTCTCTCTCTTAAAATATTGTATTGTCCTCACCCTTTTTTGTGAGGATGTGAGATAATACAGTGCTTATTTGATGGGATGAAGTGAGATGAGTGATATAGGCAGTATGGCGTAGTGTTAGGTTACTACTGACAGAAGATAATCTGCTTCTGCACCACCCTGACCTTGGGTACGAAAAACTATGGAAAGTGAAACCATGGATAAGGGGGACTACTGTAAGTAAAGTTTCTCACAATGATCTATGGTCGCTTTTTGTCCTATTGTCCATCAGAGTTGCCTAAGATGTCACACTGTGTGGGTCTCTAGAGCCAAACCTTGTGACCATCTGGCTCAGTGTCTGTCTTTTGTGGGAATGCTATGAAGGCCCAGTGAACCAAAGTTACTAACCAGGGGAGCTAATTGATGAGAGTCCAGACAGGTACCCATTTTCCCAACTTCCAGTTCAGTGTTTCCCAAATGTGGTCTGCTGAGCACTTGGATCAGAATTGCCAGGATTGCTTTGTAAAAATATGATTTATGTTCCCCTAGGGAATCAGAATTATTGGGGCTTTAGCAATTTGCATTTTAATAAGAATATCCTCAGTTATTCTTATGTACAGTAAAATTTAGGCTTCAACCAAACAGCCTGCTTGCCCAGAATGACCCACCTTCATATTGTCACCTGCTCAGTAGGTTGACTGTATCAACCATTTAAATATTAGTTCTTTTTTTAAAAAGATTTATTTATTTATTGGAGATAGTGAGTGAGCATGAGCGGCGTGAGGGGCAGAGAGAAAGACAGAGAGAGAGAATCTCCAGCAGATTCCCCACTGAGCGTGGAGAATGGCTTGGGGCTCGATCTCATGACTCTGAGATCATGAGCTGAGCCAAAATCAAGATTGGTTGCTTAACTGACTGAGCCACCCAGGTGCCCCAAATATGAGTTCTGATAACCTAAGAACATTAGTCTAGTTGGTGAGGTGAAGCCCCTAATATAGAGAGAGGTTATTTTTCCATAGTGTTAGAGTAAGAAAATTTTCATTGGAATGTTGTTGATTTAGTGGCTCAATTGGAAATTGTTAGTGAGGTCTACAAACATAAATATGAGGCTTTAAAATTTTGGATTGAATCTGATGAAGCTTGAGGAGTTGACATTTAATATATTCACATATGCTTGTGTTTTCATAAAAACCTCTCTGGATGAATGTTGAAGGCACTAATAAAGTGGTTACCTATTTGTTGGGAGGAATTGGGCACAAGGTGAGTGAAGGGGAAGGAGGAGTGAATACTCTGCATTTCTTGAGTTTTGAATCCTATGAATGTATTGCCTATTCTGAATTACATAAAATTTTAGAGCGTTAACATTTACTATGGGACCTTAGCAGGTGATTTCTCTGATTCTACCCAGCCTACATGAACACAGGCTGAGGAATCTAGATCTTCCTGTAGCAGGAGGTAATAAACATTCTAAAGGTCAAGGCCAGGAAGGGAAAGACTGCAGATTCAGCTAGTTTTAAGGAAATCACTAATTGGCTTGAAAAGATAGGTCACTGTGATTGCTCACGTATACCCATGATCTCAAAACCTTTCCCCAACAGACCATTCATCACCAGGAACTCAATGACCTTGGGAAAATCACTCAGCCCTCTTGAGACTTAGTTTTCTAGTCTGTAATAATAGTGATGAAAACTCATTACTTTTCAATTTGCCAACTGTTTCTGAATACATTTTTTTTATTTAGCCTTCACAACAGCCCTGTAGGGTGGGGGTGTGGTGCCATCCCTATTGTTCAGATGAGGAAAAATATGACCCAGAGAGGTTAGTTGGTTTTGGATCATATAAGGGGCGTTTAACTTCCATTACTGAATTCCTTTTATTGTAACATAAAGTGGCATGGATCGGACAATTTCTAAGGCCTCTTCCAGCATTAAAGTCCTTGAGGATATTAGCTGTTCAGAGCTTAGTCAACTTTTCTTGAAGTCTTCGGAGAAATCCAAAAAACCTGAAGTTATGGATCCTCAATTGTAGGAGCTCCCATTGTAATTGGAGTATGAACATGCTCATATGATGTAGACCAAGGAATACTTATAAATCTAGTATATACCAGTCGTAAATGATAAATATACTAGAAGTTCTTATATCACATAGCCTATCCTTGTGCACCTAACTACCAAGAGGGTAGGGAATTCCAGTTCCCAGGGAATAACATCTGAGTCTCCCATCCCCTCCATGAATAATAATAATAGTAATAATAGCAACTGCTCTTTGGTCACCTACTAGGATAAGCATTTATTATGTATTACCGCATTTAATCCTCACCACAACTCTCTGAGAAAAAATATTATTACCCAGCTTCTATAGATAAGGAAACCAAGTACCTTTAGGTCCAGGGATTTGAACAGCCATCTTGTAGATGACAGAGCCAGGTCATTAACCAGGGTCCTTTATTGGTATTAGGTATGTGAGCTTCACCTCATGGCTGTTTAATCTTTTGTTTGTGAATGCGTGTAGGATGGTTTCAGATAAGGGTATATTGTAGAGAAAACTTAACTGACTCCTTTCAACATCTAGGGCAGGCTTGATCTCATGCAATGGCAATGTAAGTCATATTCCTGTACCCATTAGTAAAAAAGAGTCCATGAATTCTGCACTCTTATGAGCCTCACTTCCGTGGAACATCTGTTACCTTGTTTTGCCTCCTACATATATGAAGTAGGAATAGACAAATTTACCCTTGCAGATAATAGGTGATGGAAAGTAAACGATGAGCATACTAAATCATGTGACAGGCTTTGTCTCTGTAAAAGAAGGGTTTTGTGGATAAAGTACTTGCAGTCTTCTTTTCAGTATGTTCTGTTCATTATTTTTGTGCAATTAGATATGAAAACTTTCCTCTGTCATTCTCACCTTCCTATCTGCCATCATCTTTCCGTCCCTCCTTTGCCAGAGCAAATCCACTCTGTACTTGAATGCTGTGGAAACCTCTTGGCAGTTCACAGTCTTAGCATTTACTCAGTCATTCTGGGAAGCAGGGAGAGTTTACATTGTTTCCTTAATTCACATGGACACAGGCAAGGTTCATAGCTTGCTGGGTTGGCAGACAGTTTTTGAAGATTGTAAAAATTATGCTTTGCTCGGGACCCTGGCTGCTCACAGAGGCCTGCTTGCCTGTCCTTGGTCTGTGTCCTCGGCAGGCCTTTTACTCAGTCAGACTCCTCTAATGAGAGAGTTCTTGGATTTCAGTCTGGGGGAACCCAGCCTCCACCCACCAGACTTCCTGGAGAGCTCTCTGCGGAAGCTGAAAGTGCCTGGGGCCTTGAGGATTGCATCAAGCTCCCTTTCGAAGGGGTCTCAAAATTCCTTAGACATAATTTATTTGTGGCTACAATTTGTTACGAAAAGAACCACGCTATTCCAGCCAATAAATTGTCAGAGGAGCACATACCTAAGATAGAGAAAATGGCTTGAAGTACAGAATCCTTATTCCCTGTTCTAGTGCTCTGTATTCAGTATTTCCGGTAACTTTAAGTAAAGCTTATTTTTGAGCAGACCCCTGGTTTCTGCTCTTTGCATTTACAAAAACCCTTGGGGCATATGTTAAGTCAGGGCAAGCCATTTTATTCACCTGTTTCTTAGTCTGAATTTAAGATAATCATCACTTATTCCCAGTGTGAATTCAAAGAGCTCTGAATGAAGCAGCTCTCTTTATGGAAAATCAGATTAAGTGGATGTGTATATGCAATTCTCCATAGCTCACAGAGTAAGCTCTCACCAGAAAGTCAGAGCTATGTAGCACCTACAGCTACTTCCATGTTACGTCAAAGATCATCCTGGCTTTATTTTTTATAAAACTGGCTTTTAGAAAAAATAGACTTAGCTCATAGGCATTGCTTCTTTGAAGATACATTTGATGTCCATTCCTACTTAATCTTCTCTCTGAATCTGATCCTTCTGCTATTCATGTATCTCTGTTTTTGCATAAATATATACTGTAGCCAAATATTTTGTATGGGTTCTTTGGGATTGTTTGTTTTTGCCTTTTTGTAAAATTTCCTTAGCTACTTCTTTGGTATAGAATTAGGTATAAAATTTACAAAGCTAATGGTCAGTGTGCCAAAATCACCTTTATTTTAGCAAAATAACTTTATGCTTTGCTTAGCTGGGCTATAAGATGACTTAGATAATTTATACTTCTCTTTACTACACTTTAGGGAGTACCTGCTTAGAAAGGGTTTCATATCCTAGCTTGGAATAGATCTAATAATTAAAACTCTACTTTCTGGAATTACCAAGATATCAAAGAACTAAACCTCATGGTAAGAATGTTGAAATGATGTTCAAAATGATACTCAAGTATTTATAATCTTTGTATCCTGAACTACATTATTTACATAAACTTGGAGGAGATACTCTGGAATGGGACATAGTTGAAAACAAAGGTATGTGCATAGAAATATATGAAATGTGTTGTAGGATTGAGCAGTTTCAATGAAGCAAAGAGAATTCCAATAGGGAGGTGAGAAATGAGGTTGGATGCTAATTTAGCCTATTTGAGAGAGCTTGCTAATTATTATTTGTGTCCAGCCTGTTTAAGAGTTTTTTGTTTTAGAGCACCTGGGTGGCTCAGTCGGTTAAGTGTCTGCCTTCAGCTCAGGTCGTGATCCTGAGGTCTTGGGATTGAGTCCTGCATTGGGCTCCCTGCTCAACAGAGTCTGCTTCTCCTTCTCCCTCTTCCCTTCCCCCTGATTGTGCACTTGCTCTCTCTCGCTCTCTCACGCTCTTTCTCTCAAAATAAATAAATAAAACCTTTAGGGAAAAAAACGTTTTTCTTTTATAAGAAAGCATATTTCAATGGGGGAAATGCCACTCTAACTTGTGACTTAGCCACTGAAAGGGAAGTCTAGTTAGTCAGATCTCAAAGCCTGAAAACTTTGTGGCCAGGTGGTGGCAAATTTGTGGCCAGGTTGTGGCTGAATTATATTTTAGGCATGGTGTTTAAGGTGAGTGTTATGTTTTATTTTCAAGTAAGAGCCTTGCAAATGCAAGCATATCATTTGCTGTCAATGTTATAAGGACCCTCCACAAATAGCTAATTATGCTCAGAGCAGCCCCAGTAGAAGAAAGATGCTGTAGAGGAAAACCGAGTTGTCAGGTATCTTTCCTTAAACTTTCACCTGATTCTTTTCCCTTCTCCAACCTACACCCATCTTGCCTAGCCTTCTCAATGAATACTTGGCTTGAACTTAGTTCACTCAACTTTGTCGCTGACACACCCGTTGTTCTGACGGAATCCTGGCTTGAATGGAGCTTGCTCAGCTGTGCGTTAGACAAACCCTTCTGGCTGACCTGGTTTAAACCTGGCTTTCTTGACGCCATCTCTGGCATGTTCCAAGGTGAAAAAGGACTCTGCTGCCCTTCCCATTGCTCCCCTGGAGGGGAAACCAATTGCCACTTGGCACCAGAGTTTATCAGGCCCACATCCAGAGTAGTAACATGATTTAGTGAGAATAGTCCTGGGCTAGAAGGCAGGAAACCAGAGTTCTAGTGCTGGCTCCACTTTTCAGTAGCTGTGTGACCTTGGGCAAATCATTTCCCTGCCTTAGCTCAGTTTTTTCACCTGGAAAGAAAAGTTAGGACCTTTCTGATCCTAAGGATCAGGTATGCACATAATGTTAACAAATCCTTGAATGAATGGGGATTTGGGTTCCACGTGCTAATTAATCCTTCTGCCTTCCACACTGCCTCTTTGCCCAACACATGTGTCCTCTCTATTGTAGTTCTGTAGTGTGCACTCAATGCACCTCTTAGGCTTGGGCACTTCAAGTCCTTCCTTCCTAAGATGAAAACTAGCCACTTGGGACACTTCCAGCTACTTTACATGCAATAGTTTTCCTCAGCTTTCCTCAACAACCCTGTAAAGTGCTGTTATTACCTCTACTTGATACGTGTAGGAATTGAGGTTCTCTGAGGTTCTACAACAGCACAGTGATGGTAATGGGTAGGATTGGAATTCATATCAGACTCACCTGTTTCCACAGCCTGAGCTCAGCCACTATCTTCTCTCTGAGAAGTCCCTGCCATTGACATAACAAGTACCTGACTTTTGTACAAGAGATCTCAGGGAACCCCTCTTGTTAAGGGCTCCAAGAAAATGATTCCTAACTTCATTTCAGATGCTTAGGATTTATGCTTTGCCAAGCACTTTTCCACTTAATTTTAAATCCGTGGATATTTCAAGGGGAATTTAACCCATATGTTTCTGTTTCCCTTGTACTTAACTCATCAAAGAGAATTGTTTTGTAAACCTTAGCCTCTTCTTATGAGCACTTTAGAGCTCATATTTGGCGGGCATTGGCTGGATTTTGAATCTGCCATGGTTGAAGCTTGATGTTAAATCCTTCTTTCCAACCACTACTTCATGGTGGTTTCATCTTGTGAATGGTTAGAAATTGAAGGTGAATTATAAAGACTCTTCCAAAACTGCACCAATATTCCACTGATATAAAAAGAGTCACTAACATTTGAAGTTTATTACGCTCACCTAAAACCTCACTCCATTAAGCTGTTGAACTTTGTGTGAATATGTTCCATGAGAGTAAAAAATTAAATTCATAAATGCTGCATTTTCTCCTGAAAATGGTATAGAGCAAAACTGTCTGTGAGAGATATTTGAGAAATTTAGATGTATTACTGCCTTGGAAAAGCCTTTTAGCTTAGAATATCCTGTTTGGGAAATATTTTAGTTACATAGCTAGTGAAAAGTTTTTCAGAGACCACCATTAGAAACATGGAAGGCAAAAAAAAAAAAAAAAGCCTGTTTATTATCTTAGCATGTAGATTAGTTGGGTACATTCAGTTCTGATATCCTGCTGAGTTGGAGAATTAATTAACTTCACATGAGCTCATCTAAGGAATGTGTATAATTGTTGGTAGTTGTGCATGACCCAAAGGGAAACAAGAACAATTTTTGTACCTGGTTAAAAGTTCAGTTCAACAAACATATATATTGAGTGTCTTCTGTCCCTGGCATTTAGGGATAGAGGAAGAGAGGTCAGAGGCAAACAAGGGACTGTCCCTCCTCCTAGGGAATTTACCCCATTCTGTATGCTTCTGTCTGTACCACAGGCCAAACAGTGTGAGTGCTAAATAGTGTAAAGGCATTGCACCATAGAAGATGATGATGTTCATTTTGACTGATGAAGTTGGACAGGCTTCCTCCAAAATGAAGTGTTTAAGTTTGAGCTTGAAGGATGAGGTCTTTGAAGGGGGCTAGCCATTCTGGGATGAGATAACCAGACATGTTCTTGGACAATATAGACAATGCCAAATAGTTTCCCCAGATTTCTGCCCTGTGTGTAGATGTGAGGTGGGGTGAGTCTGTGGAAGTGGATCAGAGTTCTAGAAACTCAAGCTGGGCTAATGAGGATTGTGTGTGTTCCTCATTAATGAGCACCTAGGATTAGCGTGACAGCCTTTAACTGGACACAGGTTTTCAGTGCTGGGAGCCTTTAGTCTTTAATCAAGGAGAGAACATGGGAAAGTGATAAGGAAAGGAGCAAGATAGTGAAGAAACATTTATGCAAAATTTACATAAAGTTAACATAAGTATCATGTATAAATGAAGTTAGCATAGCACATTACGTATGGCCTTATGTTTGAATAGTGCACAAATGAGGGTCAATTATTTCTGAGGGGGGAGAAACCAATCAAATGATGCATGTTATATGAAAAGATCTCTATTCATGCTATCATTGTTACAGAATTATTAGACATAAGATTAAATATTTTACATACTTTATCTCCTATCATTCTTACGAACACTTTGCCTGTTATTATCCCTATGTATAATTAAGAAAACTTAATATCAGAGAGTAAATACTTTGTCCATGGCCACATAGGTATATAAGATGCATCCATCTCAGTTTGTAGATAGTTAGAAAGTTAATAGAAGAATATACAACACTTAGCATAAGCACTGGAACAATGCCAATACCTATTTAGACTTCCTGTCCCAGCTGCTGGAGGTAACTGCCTCTATTATAAATTTTAACACTTATATTTTCAACTGATACCAAAATGGCTTTTGTGTTTTCATGATTTAAGGTGGATATATTTACGAAAACAAAATTCGAGTGACTTGCATTTCATGCGAACACTCCAACACTGCCCTGAGAGTTTAAATATAGCTCCCGATTTAGGAGTAGAAGTAGGATCACTGACGCTAATACAAACATTGCTTGAATCTTGAGGGTTGTGATTTAATCCTGATGTACAGAAAGACAAAGAAATGGAACCTAAGAGGGGGTGTCAGTATGAAGGCCTGACCCAAGATTTGAGAAGTCTGAGTTCTAATTCCATCTGCTATTCATTTGCTTTGTGACATTGAGAAGATCACATCACTTCTCTGAGTTTTAGTTTACTCTTGTATAAATTGTATGATCTCTTTGAGGAAGGCAAAGTAGTAAGGGGAAAGCACAGATTTTAGAATCAAAAACCCCAAAATCAGAATTTCCATTCGGCCACTTAGCCTATGTATGGCCTTGGGCAAGTGTCTTTACTTTGAGCCTCCATTTCCTCTTCTGTAAAATAGGATGGGGGAGTCTCCCTCAGAATTGCTATGAGAATTAGGTGAGCCAGCATGTGAAAGTAGTCAGAACAATGCTGTAATCAATGTCTGCTTTCTTTCCTCCATCTATAAGCTTTTTTCCGGTTCTAAAATGAGAGATTCCAGTGCTCATCTTATACGTTGACTTTTGAAGCACAACCAGCTCATAATTATGGAATTTCCTGTATTAAGGGGCTAAGCACTTCTCTCAAATCAGACTTGTCATCAGAAGACTTTCCAAGGTCTGGATGAATCTTTTCTTTTTCACATTAACAACAACATCTGGGATTTAAAACAAACAAATAAAAACCCATCTCTTTTCACCCAAGCGTTAGGGGCAGGGAATGGAAAGCAAAGTGTGATAAAGTTCATTTACCATCCTTTTTCTTCCCCTTCTTTGAGCCAAAACAGATTAGAAGGCTGAGACTTTGTTTTTATTGGTTGTAGGGACCATCTGTCTCTGCATAGGGGATCAACGCTGCTATACTATGTGAAGATTGAATAATTCCTCATCTTGATGCAAATGCAGTGACACCTTTCAGGGGCCTTCCAGTCTCTCCCTACCCATTGGCCTCCTCAGCATTTACATATTTCTTTGCTTTTCAGTACATTCTTATTGACACATAGTTTGAAATTGCCACTGTTTGGCAATAGCTCCAGGATTCCATTAGTTCCAGATGTCCCCTGTATTTGTGTATATTTTTATGATTGTTATGGTAACAAATCAAATACACATAACAATTAGAAACCTGAGGGAGAGGGTAATGGTCTTTATTTTCAGTGAAGGGCAGTATATGGGACAGATCACATTAAAAAAATAACTGTTAAGAAAATAGAGAAACAAATTGGTGACCTAATTTTAAAAAAATGGAATGTGTTTCACAAATGAGAAGTGGCAGTAGTGTTGATGCATATGATTCTTTCTATCTTAGTTAATTTAACAATGCGTATGCATTAAAAGCAGAGTGTTAAGGCAAGTTGGCAGAGGCTAATCGTGTCCCAATGTTAGACACCTTAACCAGTTGCCAGGAAGGAAAATTAAGTTGATGTTTAGAATATGAGTTCATGAAAGAATAATATCTGGAATTCTCCTCTGAATTTAGGTGAAATTTATTTGAATGTACTTGATCTGCTTTGCTTAATCTTTTTGCTCTCAATTTTAAAAATACATGCTATGTAAAAATTTCAGAAATGTAATATCTTACTCTTAGATCATTCACTGATACATGTGCCAAATGATAACAAAATCCATGTACTTAGTGTCTCAGTTGGGAGGGAGTTTGGATGAAGTAATAGAAAACTACCACAGAGACTTAAACAAGTAGGGATTAATTTTTCTCATGTTACAAATTAATTTGTAGGTATCAAAAATGCCATCAAGGACCACTGGCCCTTCTTTGTTAATGCTTTAGTCATCCTTAGCTCTTGGGCTTTTGTCCCCATGATTGTAGGTTGGCTGAGGACTTCCAGGCATCACATCTTTCTAGAAGGACAAAAGGATAAAGGACAAGGAAGGTGATCCAGATTACTGTGTCTCATTTTATCAGAAAACGAAAAGCTTTCCATGACTCTCCATCTTGTACACGTCCACCTGCACCTTTTTGACAGACCTGGGCACCTGTCTACCAGTAGCTGGAGGGTGGGTAAGGAGAAAGGGATGGAGAGTGGGCAAGTCAGCTGTCCACCTGTGCCTTTCAGGTTCCTTGACTTGATCTTCATGTCAGCTTTTACTTTTGCTCTATTTTGCAAATCCCAACTATCATTCACAAGAGAAGTCCAAGCAAGAGAGTAGAGCAGATCCAGAACAAATCTATCAGCCCTGCTGAATGGATTAAAAGGTACACGTCCTGTGGTCTGTTGGTCAGGGCCATCGTCTATTTTTAAGATTGTCAGAGTAACTCAGTAATCTGTAATCATGGTATTTGTAGGGGAAAGGGAATGGAAGAACTAGGAACTCTGGTAAGTATTTTATATACATGCTTTCCTGCACTACTCATACTACCTACCTTGGGAGGCAACCCCGGGGAGCAGAAGAAACTGACTCAAGGGTAACTACTCACTGCCACACTGATCATCATAGTTTGAGGATTCAAGTCAGATGGGATAGATTCAGGGAATCACAAGTAGTTAATTATGGCTTGGCCAAAGGGAATGTGTAATGCACAAGATTATGGGTTTAGATTAACTTGGGAGATATGTAATTTTTCATGTTCATTCATTCATAAATACTTGAGAACTTATTATGGTCCCACAAACTAGTCTAGGCCCTGGGAATACAAAGTTTAATGGGATAAAATATTTATCCTTAAGGCTTACAGTCTGATGAAAAACAATCATATAAATCGTGATTATGGTGGAGTTTCATTAGTGCCACAGAGGAAGAAAGAAGAGAATGGTCAGGGTAAGACTTTCAGAGGAGGAATTTGTTGGAAAAATAGGGGGGGAAGGGCATTCCAAGGAGAAGAGACATGAGTTGAGGAGATACAATCCCCTCGGGGTCACAATAGGGACTGCACCAACGGGAATGGCAAGAGATGAAGTTGAGTAGGAACCAGAGAAAAGCAGAGATGGTTGGTGTTAGAGGAGGGGCAGATTAAGAAGCTGTCAGGGTGTTAAATTTTACAGGGTTTGCAGGGATGGCTAAGTATGGGACGTGAGGACTTTTGTAACACCCCCTCCCAAGTTTGTGGACTAGGTGATCTGGGCTATGATGATGCCTAGATACCAAAATAAGAAGGGTGAGAGGACAAGTCTGGTAGAAAAATGAGCTTCTATCTACGTATGTTTCTACTTACACTGCCTTTGTTGGGTGATGAAAATGACCTTCTCTCCCAGGACTGTTATGTCCTGGCTCAGACCAGCTGAGAGGCCACCAGGGCATCTGAATGGTTCATGGCTTGTCCACTTAAAGTCCATCAGACAGGAGGAGTGTCTGATTCGAGATGCTCAGAAAATTAGTTGCTAAGCTGAGACTGAAAAGCAAGTCTCTTGACTTTTTAGGCCTACTGCTTTTCAATTCTATCCCTATGGTGTATTCTGCTTAAATAGACAAGGTAAAAGCATCAATAAATGCCTGCTGCCATTTGGGGTAAATCAACTAGAACCTTGTGTATTACCAGGAATTAGCTACTGACTTATATATGAATGTGATAACTTTTCTGCAAATTTATTTGTTCTCATGTGGCCCCTCTTGAGTTACAATTGAGATAAGAGGGTAGCTGCTAAAGTGGTGTTTGTTTGGGCATGTGTTACTGGGAAGGGTTTTATGTTTTCACTTTTCTTTGAGAATGGAAAGTTACATATTTTATAAAACTCTTTCTGGTTAGTCTTGACAAGTTACCTAAGTAGTGCCACAGTCTTATTAAGTGGTGCAGAAGTTTATGCTTTTTTCGAGCCACAAATACTCTTAAGAATCTGATGAAAACTGTGGACTCTCTTCCTCCAAAAAGGTATAAATGCACACCAACCAGATCCGGTTGTTTACAAGTAACTCTAGTTGAAGCAGAAAGGGAGATTTATTCCTGAGGTGTCCCAGGAATTCGAGGGCAGCAGTGCACCAGAGCTTTATCGAGGGCTGGAAGCAGGAATCCACAGCTCTCTTGGCCTCTCCCTGAGGCCATATGGTCTCTGTCCTTGGTCCTCTCCACAGACATTGTCCTTCCTCCATGCAAATAACTTGCTCTGTGCTTCTTTAAATACATACTGGCCTAGAATTCCAGAGGTAACATCACCTGAGGTTCCTGCCACCTGCAAAGATGAAGACCAATACTTCCCAATCCCACTTCCAAGTTTCTTGAAGAGAACACGTGATTGCCTCCACTTGGATCAGGCACTTAGTGAGTAGGGTCACTTCACTGTCCAGCTCTGTCAGACTGGTACACATGATCTATGTGCAGTTTCTGGGCACTCTGGGACCTCCTGGGTCCCAGTTAACTGTGATTGTCAAGGTAAGAATTATGGACTAGAGAAATTTGAATGCTGATAACCCAAGGTGCTACCTTTTAGCCATAAAACTATTGCAGAAAATGGAACATACATTTGAGTAGAGGATGTTTGCATGAGTATAAGAGCTAAGAATACTTGTTCCATGCAGGAGTTGTGAGTTTTGAATATCAGTAGTTAAATCCCAGGATGGTGAATGTGATGTAGATTGAATTATAACACTCTCCAAGGTCATTGATATTATATTCCTAACTTTTACCCTTAAAGGTTTGGAAATTCAGTTTTAATTATTGTTAACATGCTTCGTAAATATCCAAGGGAATACAATATAGACCTGTTCATACATCCAGAGAGCCAAAATCAGGCTCAAGTTGTTTTTTCTTCCACAGTTGGAGAAAATTGTGGTGTTCAGCTTGCCTCTTGGGGCATGTTAAACCACTTTTAATGCTGTCTCTTATTATTTTCTGACCATATGCACTTTCCACACGTATCTAACTAGCTGCCTCAGATGAAACCCAATGTCTGGCCAAGCTGATGTAAATCTTTAGTAAGTGGTAAGAAAGAACAGAGTGACACAGTGCCCCTTTAGTGTTCAGACAGTACCCGATTTAATAGTTGTAGACCTTATAGTCTCAGGAGCAATGTGAGATTTTCTTTCCAGTTCTAGAGAATGGAAATTTCTGAGCCGTCTTTCCACTGGCTGCATGAGGTGAAACTTAGCTACAACTAGATTAACCTATTTGGCTACTATGCCTATAGCATAGTATTCATACTTAGCTCTTACCTGGGATGTCTGGAATATAATTTTCACTTCCAAACAGCATGATGCATACTGTGCAATTGCTAGCTATTCAATGCTGCAAAACCGTTGTCACCTACAAAACATACATGCCCCAGAACATCAAAACCTGTATGTTACCAGCGAAGCTGCCAAGAGGCCAGAAGCTGCCATGATTGTCCAGTTAGTAACATGTTCTCAGCACATGTGGTAGGTCTTACAAATGGATGACCATCAAATAACAGCAAAAATGCACTTCTAAGGTTCTAATCCTTTTAGTTTTGGTTTCTCAGAAAATCAGTCTTCTGCCATGTTTTGATATCTGAGCATGCACAGATTTTTGTTAGGAATCTTCTTTTGTTGATTAATTAAAAATGATCTGATTGGGTTTTGGAACTGTGGCCTCTCCCATTCCCTCAGCTTGCATGCCTGTCTTCTGTACAGTTCACTCACGTGTTCTAAGTAATGCTTATACTTTCTTCCAACTTATCTTTCTTCAGTTGAGTTCAGTGCCAGACTTGAGCTGGAAACAGTCTCAGGAAGTTTTCATTCATCAGTCGTTTTCTTCCAAAGAAAAATTCTGAGAACAGGAAGGTCACCTTGAGAACTGCTTGATAATAGAGTATCATAGTTCAGTGATGTGTGTGTGTGTGTATGTGTGTGTGTGTGTATGAGAGAGAGGTTGAGAGAGAGAGTCATACACAATGAGAGGGATAAAGGTGGAGGGGATGATTAACCTATATAATCACGTACCCATAAGCAAATTAATATTTGGTAAAAAGCCAATTCTAGAAATAACACTTCTTAACCAATGTATCTAAGCTCTCTCACTGCCATTTGTCTGTCTTGATAGTACAGAAAGTCCATATTTATATGAGTCATTTTTCAGTTGTGGTTCAATAGCTGAACTTTTGTCCTCGCTTTAAGTTTTTCATCAGATCTTTAAGAATTGATAATATCATTGGAGTGTGGTATGTATCAATTTCCGGTAGAATGAGCTTTGGGCTGGCAGTGAGAATGCTCGTGGTCTTGGATTCCCTTGCCCTGTCATTTCATAGAAGCAGCAGTGAATTTCCCCTGGAGGAAATCCCACCCACATGCCAGGATTCCATCACATATTATTGGTCTGAGCCATGTGTACTTAACACTCGGGTTTCTGAGAGAATTGGCTAAACGCGTTTGAAGTAAGAATTTCAACCGTATAGTTTATATATAAATTTGCGAATGTGATATGACTACATGCTTGCTCAGAAAGAGGAAGGGAAGGGCAAGAAATATAGTGAAAAAGCTAAAATGCATAGACCCAGATTAATTTCATTATACATAGGTTTTATAGCATCAAGATGTACAAATAATACTGTTTTATGCAGGGCCAGCCTCATCAGTTCAAATCACCTGTCCTATACTTAGTACTTGTGAAAGTGTGAAGAACTTTTGTATTGCTTATTGCTGGTTAGAGACTAATTTTTGGTCAGAGTCCCCATTTTGGTAAGAGACTAGCCATGTATCCAGCTGCTGGAGCCAGAAACCCACAAGTCATCCTTGTCTTTTCAGTTTCCCTCACCCCTCACCTGCAAACCACCTCTAAGCGCTAATGGTTCTCACCCCCCAGGGACCCCTGCCCCTTCCCAGTTGCTCTCTACTTTTGTGCCATCACCTAGCCACCTCCATCTTCCCTCTGATCCTCCAGTAGCCTCCTTGTAAGCCTTCCCATTTCTGCTCTTGAACCCTCTATACAGCACTTTAAAAATAACCTGTTGTGTTTTCCATGGCTTCCTATTGAGCTTAGAGCCAAATCCAAGCTCTTTACCATGGCCTGGAATGTGCTGTGTAATCCAGTTCCTGCCCAATGTTCCAGCCTCATGGTGTGTCCTTTTCTCTTTGCTCTCTGGGCTCTGGTCACTGTAGCCATCTCTCATTACTGGAGAAGCCAGGCCCTCTCAGGCTAGAGCCACTGTTCTCTGAAGCACTTACTCTCACCATGCGCAGCTGGTTTGCTCTCATCTTTCAGGCCTCAGTATAAATAGCACCTTCTCCAAGAAGTCTTCCATGGTAGGTTCCCCCAATTATTCTGTCATGGCAGCATGCTAATTTCATTTGTAGACTAAATCACGGCCTCAAATCTAAAGTGATTTTAAACATATTCACCTATTTGCTGACTACTTCCCCTGCCAGACTGTAAATTCCATGTGGTCACGGACTTTATCTCCTGCTGCTCACAGTAGCTTGATAAATATTTGTTGAATGAAGAAATCCTTGATTACATTTTACAGCTGTAAAGTTTACTCATTGAACTTTCTCGTTGAAGTCAGAATGTCTGATTTTATTTTATGTAGTGGGATTTTTTTAAATTGTGGTAAAATATATATAACAAAATTACCATTTTAGTCATTTTTAGAGGTGTAGTTCAGTGGCATTGAATACATTCACATTGTGTGCAACCATCACCACCATCCATCTCCAGAACTTTCTTACCTTCTTGAATTGAAACTGTACCCATGAACCAATAACTCCCCATTCCTCCTTTCCCTTACCCCTGGCAACCACCATTCTACTCTGTTTCTATGAGTTTGGCTATTCTGGCTATCTCATATTAGTGGAACCTACATCAAAGTAACACCAATAGGTTCATTTTTATTGCCCCTTTACAAACACAGGCCTTTATTCTCTATATGTGAAAATCTCATTTATAATGATAATTTTCCAATTTTAACAATAAACATTCCATTAGAATCCTTCAGAAATAGAATTTCTATAGAATTTGTATTTGGAAATTAAGCAATATCACAAGGCACTTTTGAGATATGTGAGTTGATCTAAGAATATGTTGACCCTGGAGAATTTTATATGTAATATCATTGATCACAGGGCCCTTTACTCTTTTGTTATTAATCTTGCTCTTGGAATGTGGGGAATGTTTCATACTTGGTGGCTTTGAAGAAAATATAAAAGAATAAATAAATCAAATTGTTATGTAATACTATTGTTTTTGTCTTGCTGTTTAATAGCTGATGCTCTGTGGTGAAGCTGCAGTTTGGTTTAACATGGCATTCATGCAAGCCATTTTAAAAGTGCATAAGTCAGAGCCAGCTGGTTCTTTAACATGCTATTTGCAGACTATGAAAAATGAAGACACTCTATAATTTTATTATCTTTTTTTTTAAAGCTTTTATTTATTTATTCATGAGAGACACACAGAGAGAGCGAGGCAGAGACACAGGCAGAGGGAGAAGCAGGCTCCATGCAGGGAACCTGACATGGGACTCGATCCCCAGTCTCCAGGATCACGCTCTGGGCTGAAGGCAGCGCTAAACCGCTAAGCCACCTGGGCTGCCCTATAATTTTATTTTATTTTATTTTTTTAACATTTTTTATTTATTTATGATAGTCACACACAGAGAGAAAGAGAGAGAGGCAGAGACACACAGGCAGAGGGAGAAGCAGGCTCCATGCACCGGGAGCCCGACGTGGGATTCGATCCCGGGTCTCCAGGATCGCGCCCTGGGCCAAAGGCAGGTGCCAAACCGCTGCGCCACCCAGGGATCCCTATAATTTTATTATCTTGATGGTGAATATGTCACCTAACCCAGAGTTTGACTTCTCTCCACTCCGGCACCCATTTTTTTTTTTTCTAGTAAAGGTAGTTTGGAGATAACTTTGAGGGAAAGTGAAAATCAGTAATGACTTGTAGGATGTTCAATGAGGGAACAAATAGTGTCAAGTAAATGATTATTCAGACATGAGATTTTCTCTTCCCTGAACAAGATTGCTTACTGTCTTCATCATGGCACAGAATAAAATGTGATAACAGTATTTGGAAGTTGAATTGCTGCTGCACATAATCAGATTCCATAGAACTATGGCCTAGATTTGGTGAATCACTGAGTCTGCATTTAGAATTAAAAGGTGTATCACCTTGTTTCTGCAGTTTTGAATGATATTTATATTTTATCATATTAAATTTTTTTATCATATTAAATTTATAATGGTAATACTTTTATGAATTAAAGAAGTTAAAAGTCAGTGAAATGTTAACAGAAATAGCTTTGTGTTTTATTCTTATGCTCTATTTCTAAAATGTTTTAGTTTACAGTGAAGCTGTTGTCTCAGATACAGTTACTGAAAGTTAAACATTTTGCATAATGTAACTTAGTAAATTTTTTCAAAAGTTAATATTCTTTAAATAACATTATGGAGATCACATTCATACTCATATTTTGCATGTAGTATTTTGTAAAAAATGTATGGATTGGAAAGTATATTTGAAATTTATTATGTCATTTAAAAAAACATAGCTTGGATAAAATAAAAGAAACAATATTGCATAGTAAAAGTAGCCCAGGAAGGAATTCTTAACCCCTCAGAATTTTTATTATTAAACATTTCAAACTTAAATTAAAGTTGAAATAATGATGTAAAGTGTACCCATATACTTCCCACCTACATTAAATATTTGTTAACATTTTTCTACTTTTATATATATAATATTTTCTATGTGCTTATTTGTATATGTATATTTAAATACATATTTTTAGTATTATATGTGATATATATTAAATATTAGTCTGTGTATATTATATGTAAATGTAGTTATATATTATATATTTGTGTATATATATTAATAGGTATATATTTATATATATTTGTTGTCTGTTTTGCTGAATCTTTTGAAAATTCAGTTGCATACATCATGACACATCACTTCATAGATAACCAAAATACCATGACCATATCTAAGAGATCAATAATTCCACGATATTATGTAATTTACAGCCCATATAAAATTTCCCCAGTTGTCTCTTTTTGAAACAGAATCCAATTAAGTTTTGGTTATTGTATCTTTTTAATCTAAATAATCCCTCTGCCATCTTTTTTTTTTTTTTTTTTTTAAGAGAAGATGTCTTATATTTTTGGAAAAGTTCAGTACAGTTGCTTTTAAAAATCACACATTCTGGGTTTTCTGAGTATTTCCTTGTGGTGTCATTTGTCTTGTTCTTCTACCCCATATGTCCTCTCCGCTATAGGTTAGGTCTAGAAGCTTAATTTGATTAAGGTTTGACTATTTTTGGCATAAACTTCATAGATGATGTTTAGTACTTTATATTTAATCAAATCAGGAGTCATGAAAGTATTTCAAGGTGGCCTGTGATCGTGCAATTCTTGAGGAATTGAATGTTAACTTTTGGTGTCACTGATGCTAAGTTTGATCAGTGTGTTTGGAACCTGGGCGAAGAATCCCTCTGGCATTCTACTCAGGTACCATGTCTAGCACTGGGCAGAGCAGTTGGAAGTGGGAATTCATGGTAGTGGAATGGTGTCATGTATATAGATGTGCTTTATAACCCTGGGAAGGGAGAGCTTAGAAACGTGAATTCACGTGACTATTAGAACAGTGGAGCAGTGGGTGGTTAGCTTTCTTAAATTTTAATTTGCTGTTTTGGTTTAGTGAGCTTGTGGTTAGTATAACTAATAAAGAACATAGTAAAATGCCTCATAATCAGTCAACATTATGGAAATGAATGTTATGGAATTGGTTTATATTGAGTAGCAGTGATCCTAGTCCATGGACTCACATTTCTAAGGATTCTAAGCTGACTGCTTACCTGACCTTCAGGTAAGGCATCTTGCAGATGCCTCCAATTATGGAACATAAGAACTTCTCAATAAAGTTAAGAGAGAGAGAGGGACAACTTAGAGCCCTAGAGGGCAAAATCACAATGGGGGGCTTTTGTAAAAGACAGATGGATACCCAAGACTCAAGCCACATCAACTGAATTGGATTCTAGGGGGTGGGGGTGGGGGAATGAGGAGAGAGGCTATGGGAGGACAGGGGTGAGGCCCAGGCATTAGTATTTTGAAAAACTTCCCCAGGTGATTTTGTTATGTCCTAAGGTTAAGAATAATTAGAGGAAGAAGAAATGGGAGGAGTTATGAGACTAATGATGATCATGGAACTTCTTTGCTTTAATTTTCTCTGGACTGAAAGTTCTCTGAACTCTTTCCTCAGGAGGTTGTATTGAAATTCCACACGTTAGGAGTCTAATGTGTCCCAGGCCAGCCTACCTGAAAGGAAGAAGCATGCTGTGACCCTGTCATGGAGAAATTGATAGCTCATTCTTTTGTTTGTAATTTTTATGAAAAGAAGGATTTAAAATAATTGGAGTCTACTGCCCCAAATTATATCCTTGTGCCTTCCTGTAGTTTGTGGTTTAGTGACTGGGCAGGAGTGACAAGAATTCATTGTACCACAGAATATCCTTTCTCTGTGCGTGATGCATTTTCTTTAGGGTGAAGTCTGATTGCAACTGAAAGTGAAGTAACATAGTGGGTCACAGCATTCTGAGCTGCGGACCTGGGAAGGGGCTGAGGATCTGAAGCCACACATACACATTAGTGAGATCCTAAGCCTTGAAGCTAAATCTTTGGGGACTGTGGAATAGTCCTGGAGCCTCACCACTCAGAATGGGAACATGTAGATGCAAAATTTCCCATGAACTAGCCATATTGGGGTAAGCCAGTTAAAAATAATTAAAATTGTATTTTAATTTGGGAAAGGCTTGGCCTGTTGCCCTAGTTCATGGTGGTCTTATAAGGAAGTGATTGTAGAGCAATTTGCAAACAGAAGTATTTTTAATACTATATTTTCGTTGCATCAGGAATAGTTATTTATGTTGAAGGAATGAGTCAGACATTACCCCAGCATTGAATTAGGCACATTCCCTGTCTAGTGCTGGGACTATCTGAAAAATAAATAAATAAATAAATAAAAAGAGTGTGTAAATTTAGCCTAGTATCATGTAAGTGCTATGGGAATAATTGTAAATAATTGGATTATTAGTAAGGAATTGGGAGTGGGCACATTTTTTTTCTGTGGTTGAGGTATTGGACAAAAAACAGCATAGCTTTGGCAATCTAATAAAACACAGGACAAAAAGCACATGCTGCCAAATCAGAATGACATTTGAAAACCACGTTAATAGAGCATTTACCTTCCAAGAGATTTTTAGATCCAATTCTGTTTCATCCAGATTATGCCTCTGTCCTCTGCACTCAGCAATTTTTATTGAAAATGTGGCCGTACAAATACATTTATGTATGCTTACTAATCTGTACTGTCAAATGGTCTGGTTTTTATCCATAGTGGTATTTACTGTAGAAATGTGTTAAGTCTATAGATTCTGTTATGTATACTTCAACTATTTGCCAAATATCTAGTGTGTTTAATAAAGGTGGGTCCCTGTGGGCTCTAGAGATGCCCAAAGAAAATTGCCAGAATTAACAATAGTGCCATTTCTATTCTGTGTGTTTCATATTAAAATGAGGGTAAGAGGTTGTTAACCCTGGAAAAGTCTTAAGGATTATTTTTTTAATGGGGGTCTTCCAATGAGGAATTCATGTCCGAAATCACGAGGCAGAGTCAGACAGAACTGAATCAGATTTTCTGAGTATTTTGTAGTGTGCCTTGATTTTGCTGGTGTCACTCTCAAAACAGTGTGTTACCCTGAATCTTTGCAATCCTCATATATAAAATCTTTCCATAAGCATTTTGATGAAATGAACAGCAAAACTAAAGCTAAGCAGTGTTGAAGAGAGGATTATAAATTCAAATTCATGTTCCATTATGGTTTTTAAAGATTGAAAATGACATGCCAACATGAATCTGAGTCAAACGTTTGTACTTACCTCAGTAAATTAAGAGAAGAAAAAAACCTGAATTTCTTTCCTTGTCACCTAACATAGGTTTTATTTACTTTTTAAATAAAAGATTATTTTGCTGTGATCTTTCTAGTCTCAGAAGTAAAATATGTATATGTAATCAAAAAAATCTTGATGGTTGTTGTGTGAGACTAAACGTTTTTCATTATAAAGTAATTCATCAGTAATGTACAATGAATGTTGTGTATGATAATGAAGAATTGGAAGCAATTTAAGTAACACACAGAAAATTATTGAATAAATTATGTTATAACTTGATGGAAAATTAGGAGGCATGTAAAATCGTATTTTGGAATAGTAGTTACATGGGGAAATGCTTTTGGCAATTTTAAGATTCAAAGTTGTATCTTTAATATAGTTTCTATTTTGTGGTAAAGAGAAAAACCCCTGTAAAATTAGGTTAAGATAATATAACCAGTATGCATCAAAGATTTCTTTGGGTGCAATTACATGTGATTTTTCTTATTTTTATTGCTACGTTTTCCTAGTTCTCTAAAATAATTATTTTTGAATCACAAACTATATAATGAAGTGTAAAATAGAAAAGAAATGCTGTATGTTGGAAAAGTATTTGTTAAATGCCTATAGGTATTTGGAAGAATTGAGCCAAATTATGAATGATGGCAGCCTTTGAGTTTGTCCATGCTTTTTACTGCGTTTAAGAGCACTTTTGCTGCAAACTGTCATGGTGGTATCATTTTCCTTTATTGACAGAATGAAATGAGGGCAGAGATTTTATTCCATAGCATTTAATTTTTGTATTCTTGTTTGAATTCAATACTCTGGAAGAAGATAGCAGATTTTTTAATAGATCTGGCATACTCTGAAAAATATTAAATATCCAAATGTACCTAGAATTTGACTATTTAAAACTAAGAATAATCAGTTGGGTAAAAAAAAAAATGCATGAACAAAATAAAAAGACAATAAACTGAGGAAGCAACAGGAGATAAGGCTGGAAAGGTGGGAGGGGCCAGAGCATTAGAGACTTGAGTGGAACAAAGTTATAAGATTAGTCTTTTGGAATGGTAACACTGGTGGTGTTTAGATGTTTACAAACTAAACAACTTTTTGGCCTATTTGCATATCTTGTATTAGTATTTACTTAATATTTTTATGTAATATTTTTCTTTAAATCGAGTTAAGCTGCTTTTATTCATCCTCATAGCAAACATATTTGTGAAATCATGAGTAAGTTATGGTTATAGTTTTTAATAATACAAATTAGAATTAATAAGTGACTATTCAAACCTGACTATCTAGGAGCATCTCGGTAGCTCAGTCGGTTCAGTGTCTGTCTTTGGCTCCAGGTCATGATCTTAGGGTCCCAGGATGGAGCCCTATGTTGGGCTCTCTCTCTGCTCAGCGGGGAGTCTGCTTCTCCCTCTCCCTCTGTGTTCTTTTTCCTCTCAAATAAATAAATTAAATTAAATTAAATTAAATTAAATTAAATTAAAAACCTGACAATCTAAAGCCATCCTGCATCCCATCAGTGATACACATAGCACACTTTGGTAAGCACTTGCATGGAGAAGGAGATGTGGAGATGGAGACTCCACATTTTGGTCATCCTGTCCATCTCTTAAGCATTACCATAATTTGGGCCTAGTCCTCTTGTTCAACTTGACCAGGTAATATTTTGTTTTAGGATCTACTAAGAAGGCTCATCTTTCCACATGGGCATTAGGGCAGTGCCATTGACCACAGGTGGCTCATTCCAGCAAGATAGAAGGGAGAACGAGGAAGAACATTTAGTGATAGGGAGCTGCTAGGGTCATAACTGCAACAGAGAAAGCAGGAGAGAATACACAGAACAGAGGCATGACTGCAGGTAAGATTCAGCTATTGTCCAAATGTGGTCACGCTCCATCCTTCACTCTTACTGGTACTGTAATGAAGAGTTGTCCTTGGTTAACTGCATATGTATGTTTCATGAGCTACCTAAAGAAAGAAAGAAGAAAAGTGAAAACCTAACCTAGCTATTACATTAGCACACATGGTGATTTTCATAAAACTGTGGAATTCAGTGGTGAAAGGAACTTAGTTATTCAGTTATTTATTATTTGTTTACTCCATCCCTGGATTCACAAGAAACTATGCATTTCTGAAAATGACATAGGGAAGCATGCAGTGTCGCGTAGTGGATAAGCCCATGGGTCTTGCTACAGCTCAGCCTCGCTTATCTGTCAAGGTCATTGTAGAACAGAAAGGGATATTATGGTCTCAATTTCTCTCATAGGGAGACTGAGGACAGCCTGATTTTGGTCCTCTATGCTCACTACATGTTAATCTTTCTTGTCTTTTGGCTGCTGAATCCAGATTGACTTTCTCCTGCTAACAAAACAAAACAGAACAAAAACGGAGGCAGATTTCATAGAATACTTGGAAATTCTCCTATGGCCTTGGCTTATCCCTGTTTGCTTGAAGATGGACTTTTGCCCAAGGGTTACAATGATTTCAGACCAATGTCCCTACTGTTTATATTAAATACCTAATGTCTTTGCATGGGTAAATACTTAATAATGCTTACTTGTTTGTTGGCTTGCTTGTGTTTTGTACTTGAAGTAAGATGGACCAATCCAAAAGAAATGAGTAGTCCATTTCTTTTGTTCAAGGAACTCCCAGGAAGAAGGTGCTATGACTTTCCTCATTGCAAACTTTGAAATTTTTTGCTTTCTCCAGCCTGAGTAATAATAGACCGTAAGCTCTGTAAGGGCAGGGATTTGGTCTATTTTAATCACTAAAACATCTCCATCAAGCACAGGGGCTGATTGATAGTAGGCACTGGCACATTTTCTTGAGTGAATGAGTGCTTCTTACTATCATAATGCTGTATTTGTGTAGGACACTACAATTGTAAAGTGTTTTCCCTTAGCTCATTTGATCTTTGCAACAGGGTTTTTTCACAGTGGATAGGAACTAGTGTTTTTACCCTTGTGTCATAGGTGAGGAAAATGGAGGGGGGCAGCAGAAGGGTCTGCCAGAGGCTTCACACAGAGTCACTGACGTGTGGTTCTCTCCCTGAAGACTGTTTCCCGATTCGGAGTCAGACAAGATGGGGCACAGCTGTTCCTCTGCGTGATGGTTCCTGCTTCTCTGGACCTTCATGGAATTCTTCTCCTTTATTTTCAGATTACAGGACAGGCCCATGTTTTACTGTGGTCAGCAACCAGATGTGCCAGGGACAGCTCAGCGGGATTGTCTGCACAAAAACACTCTGCTGTGCCACGGTGGGCAGAGCCTGGGGCCACCCGTGCGAGATGTGCCCCGCCCAGCCCCACCCCTGTCGCCGAGGCTTCATTCCAAATATCCGTACGGGAGCCTGTCAAGGTAAGCCGCTGGCTGATGCAGTTATTAATGGATTCATCTTATTTGCTCTGGAGAGCCATTCTCCAGCAAAGTTGGAGAGAATGGAAAAGCGGTGTCAGAGACATAACTTCACGATTTCGCTGACGGCATGATATCCAACTTAGGCATTAGGAGTGTGGCTCGGGAGAGAGCAGCTGGTCTCCCTGGACCTTTCCTTGCCAGCAGTTCCCCCTCTGACCCCAAAGCTGTTTCTTTGGGGTGATATGGTTTTGTTTGCAGCAGTGCTGTGCATTAGGACAATGCTGTGTATCGACACTAAGCAAAATCTCTGAGCAACGTAGTTTCTTTTTCTTCATTTTCTTCATTTTTTCCCTTCATTTGGTGTTGTTGGAGTTCCTCTGTCTCATGGGTTGTACTTAGTTGACCTCAAGAAAATAGTTCCTCTCTCCATTTTACATGCTACATTATGCTTTTTTTTTTATAAGTCAGAAATAAATTAAGATTTGTTTCACAGTTTTAAATATCCCCAGATGTCGCCTGCTTGCTTCTTCTCCTACCTCCCATAGAAGCCCTTACTCTGTTTTTGGCTTTTACTCCTGTTCTTCCAGCTGTACAAATTCTTTTATTGTCTGGATGTCTGGCAGGAAACAGGAGGAAGTGAACGGAGGCAGTTCAGCACTAAACTGATGGGATTGAAAACTCCCAGGCTGTATCTGTTTCCTTTAGACATCTTCAGGGCTTTTTTAGCAAGTTGCAATATTTCCAGAAAATTCAGGGTATGCACTTTTGAGGCAAGTAGATACCAGTTTGGTTTTGTTCTGTACATTAATTCTAAGGCTGATATGCCGTAAAATAGAATTTGAGCTTAATCCCATAGTTTAAGCTCTGTTGGTCTCCATTAAATTATACTTCCACAAATTCCACTTGTGATAAACACTGTTGGTCCTGGCTCCTGATTGCTATGTATAACATACAGCCCCTTTATTTGCCCTTCAACTTGTCCTTCTGAAAGCCAGGAGCTGCAAGAAGTCACTTTGAAACAAAAGAGTTACAGAGGGGTCTAGCGTGTGATTTTATAAAATCATAAGTAAGTTTGGTTCCCTCTCTCTTGGGTACCTCCTTTATTTTTCTCAGCCTTAGAAAGCCCCAGTGAGTTTTGAAGAAATTCTTGGTCTTAGTGTTGTAAAGGCAGCTAGTACCCGTGAACTCATCAACAGAGACCAGAAAGCCGGATTTGGTGTCTGTGAGTCCTTGTCAGAAGTTGAGGCTCTGAGAGAACTGGGGGACAGAGAATGGAGAGGGAGAGGGAAGAGCGATTGCTCTGTGTCTTTGCTATGCATTTCATACAGTCTAGACTTGTCCAGCATTTTCTTTCTGTCCCTTCCTGACTCTTTATCAGAAATTTTGTGAAACCCTTGAAATCAAGATGGCAGTTATACTGCCACTTTGAGAATGAAATTCCCCATGTTTTATTATGGGTTTTTCCAAGCGATTCTGCTATCTGCTTGGGGCTGTGTCTCTTTGCTGGTGTTTTTCAGACCTTGGGCTAGATGGGAGGGGCTGTGGACAAATGAGTTCATAAAGGAGCTCATTCTGTCTTCAGTCTTGAAAGATGTGGCCAACAGAGAAGTGCCCTCATATATATTTCCTCTTGGCCAAAATTTATGACCAACAAGACTATCAAGTTTTGCTTATATGTGCCATCAATTTCAAATAACATTTTAATAACATATTCAGTATATTAAGAGAATGGAAACTTCTGGTCTAAGAGAAAATTGAGATCAGCTATAAAATGTAATCTAATTATATTTCACATATAGTGGTTCATTTGTGGGCCAGGACCTTCCATTTAACATAGTGACACTTTTATAGCAAAATAAATTGTTGGTTCTTTAGTATCCTTTCCATCATGCCAACTTTTCTTAAGAACACAGGTTATTAGAGATCTTAAAATTGGTGCTCACTCTCTTGCTTCATACAATGAAGAATAAGACAAAGGAGTACACTAGGTTTCCAGATTTCTAAAAGAATATCCAGAGTGAGAGAAAGAAAAGTTAGACTGCCACACTGGGGGTTCCTTTATTAAACTAGACTTTTGTGTGTTATATATGAAGAGATGGAAAGAATGTACATGTATTTTTTTACAATCTTTCTAACTGAACATAATGAGCTTGGAGTGATTCATTTTGTTCCTAAGGGGTTCGTATTTGGGACTACATGTGGGACCATGTGTCAGGGATATTAGGTGTCAGGGATACAGCAGTGAACAAAATAGACAAAAAACCTGCTCTCTGAACTTTGTATTAAAGACAATGGATTTATGAAACAAAACAAAGCAAACAAGTGTTCACTAGGTCAGCTGGTGATTTGTCCAGTGGAAAAAAAAATAAGCAAAGGGTGGTGAAGGATAAGGGAGCTGGCCATTGCTATTAGATTGGCCAGGGAAGGAGGATCCACTGCTACAGTGGAGTAGACACCTGATGAACAGGGCAACATGAATCTTTATGCAACTTTATGGAGGGAGAACAATCCACGCAGAGGGGCCACTGCTCCAAAAACCCAAGGCAGGTACATCCTTGGTATATTTAAGGAATGGCAAGGGAGCCAGTGTAGAAGGAGAGGAGTGAGAGAGGAGGCCAAAAGATGAGGTCAGAGAGTAGAGAGGGCAAATAGGATCTTCTAAGATAAGGGCTTGAGTTTTAAGCCAGGAGGACACACTCTGACTTACCTTTCAAAAGGTTCCCACTCGTGGCTGCTCTGCCAGCAAAGTGAGTCTGCAGCTCAGACTGCACATTCATCTAGGGTATCTCACACTTCTCAGTCTAATGTCCTGGGTTGTTTAATTTTCACAGTGCAAGATAATTCTACAGAGTGCAAGGTGAACATTTCTCATTTCATTTGCCTAAAAACACCTTCTCATGTCTTCCGAGAGATCTTAAGTAAATTCTGTTTTAACTGAATCATTCAATGTAAGTCTTAGAGACAGTTTTATTATAGAAATGTGTGGCATTTTGATTCTAAGGATTTCTTGTATAACTCTAGTTGTTACTGTCAGCCTTTTAATTATTGTACCCCTATAATTTGCGGCATGCATAATAAACCCCACAAAAATTAATATAAATACTGCCCTTTACATAAGGGAAGATGGAAGATGGGAAAATTAACAATATTCATGACTTCTTATAAACATTATTGACCAAGTTATGTTACTCAAATAATTTATTTTACATAAAGTAATTGTGAAAAATCATTTCTCTCATCATATTCCAAATATTGTGATGGACAAATAACTCACTGACATAATTATGGTAATATAAATGTAGACAAACTATCACATTTTCTTCTGCAATGACTTTTATATGAATCTCTCCCTCTCCTCTCTCTGTCTTCTAAAATCTGACAGATGTGGATGAATGCCAGGCCATCCCTGGGCTCTGTCAAGGAGGAAATTGCATTAATACTGTTGGGTCTTTTGAGTGCAAATGCCCTGCTGGACACAAATTTAATGAAGCATCACAAAAATGTGAAGGTAAGAAATATCATGCTTTGCAGTCAAGGGGTGGAGGGGCAGGCAAAATTCAAATCAATGACAAGCTTTATTGCAAATTGTTCCAAAATCCTTCTGTCTTTGTCATTCCTGTGAATGTGTAAATATAATATTCTTACCAGGAATAATATGCCTTTGTGCTATTGAACCAGAAAAACCCTGCAGCTTTTTCCACTTTTATAGACCCAAAATAAGAGATCCATCTGAATCAAATTAGATATTAAAACATGAAATATTTTTGAACCCATATTTGGGTTAAAATGTTCAAGACATGTTTTTGCATGGTTCTAGAGACATGAATTTAAATTTAATCATTACATATCATTCAGAAAGACCTATCTTCTGATGTTTTCCTAGTTAAAATGTATGTTTGATTTTTTTGAGATTAACTCATATATTTATGCTCCTACTACAAATTTAGTGTTTTCTGCCTATCAGATGGAAGCCTTTTAATGTTAATCAAACAGAAAAATAATTTATTCTCTGGAGGTAAATTTATCTATTTGCATTTAGTTTATAGATTGAGCTCCTGAAAATGTGTATAGAGAGAATGTGTTCATATTCACCACTACTGCTACTTGCCAAAAAGAGGCCTGGCATCCAAGGCCGTAATAAATGCTTTTTCCATGAGAGGGAAGTAAGTAGGCAGCACCAAACTCTCTTTTCTTTGAGGAGTGCATGTATAATGTCTGACAGTCATGGAACAAGGCACCTGTCTCATCAAACTCAGCACAGCAAACTTCTTCCTTCATTTTCAGCTCTACTTGATGTGATGTAAAGTTTCATTTCAATGCGTGAACTTTTGTTGAAAGCAATTGCTGTTGTGTCTGCTCCCAGCAACGAAGAATAGTTCATTCTAAGCCATGTGTCTGGGATTGAATCATTAATCTTCTTTGTAGGTAGCTATAGTGTATCATACGTGGGAAAGACAGCTTCAAATTTGAGGTGCAATTCATAAATTACATTTAAGAAGTTTAATACCTACTTACCCTGAAACTGAATAATCTGCAATTTGACTCTGCTAGAATTATCTTTATGGGCTAGAGTTGTTTTTAAGTTATTAATCATCATAGAATTTATAGTGATACGTTCTTGAACATGCCATACACAGTTGAAGTAGCTGTGAAAAATAGGTTCTAAGGAAGTAGGACTTTTTAAGAATATTTTAAGTTTCAAAGAACAATAAAGTTGATTCTTACAAGCCCAATGTATTCTTGAAGTTATATTGTGGATCTATGTTAGCACAGAATGTTGATACTGAACAGGGTAAAGAACTTACTGAGCTGTACCTTTCACATTATAAAGAACCAGCTATGTTAAGTGGCCTGATTGAAGTCATTTAGATCGTGCTAAAATTTACTTCTTTTGATTCATACTCTGGTACTTGCTGTACCATATTATATAGTCTTTTTTCTTGGATATAAGCCATAATCTCTAATATTAATACTTAATATTTATATTTCCTAATATTTTGAAAAATTTACAATATTATAGATTTTCAGGTGCCATTATATATGTCTCGTTATGCCATTACTAAGCTGTTAGGTTTATAATAGCATGCAAAATCCACAGCAGCAGTAGGTTGTGTCTTAAATTTTCAGGCTTTCTCAGCTTGATATATTCAGCTTAGATATAGTCAGCTTCAAGATTTAGGGCAGTATGGTCCATATGATTTGTCCAGTCTTTGTTGTTTTCTGGAATTTGATAGCTTCCAGCTTGGAGTACAGTTGTTTGCTTGTGTCCCTGGCCTTTCCCTCAGACCTATCAGTTAACATGGGTCAGGATCCATCACCTTGTGTGGTTGGGAACAAGTCAGAAGATTTAATACTGAGATTGAAAGAAAACTCATTCAAAATCCTTTTGTTAATGCTAAGCAGCCTATTATGGTGGTGTATCCAATGGACAAAAAAATTCAGTCTGAGAATGACTTAATCCTTTTTCACAAATATTTTTTTTTTCCCGGCTACATATTGAAATCAGTAGCAAGATAAAAACAGCATATTTTTGGCTAGACCTTTTTTTTTTCTCCTAGCCATCTACGGTTACATTAAATTCAGATGATGGGGTTTTTCCCCTCTTTCTTATTTTTTTTATGCAAAATTGATACTGGAAGAGAATGTCCCGTTAGTACTACATGTTCTCTGGCCTAGAGCTCGTTTGGGCATTGTTGACCTGTCTTACTCGGGTAGGAGAGTAAATCAGAAAGTCCTCCAAGAATGCTTGGTGAGCTTAGTCCCCTCCTCCTCTCCCTTGCTTTTCTCCAGCTCCATGCCTCATTATGGGAATGCCGTAACTCTGGGCATAGGATGATTGATAGGATGGTCAATAGAAGGAATTCCAGAAAATCTGGCCTACACTGCTGAAAGTATGAAGAGAACATCTGTGTGCCCTGGGAAGATGGTCAGGCCACAGTGGGATTCTGTGCCCTTGTGAAAATCTTTCTGGCATCTTTGCCATTTCTTTGAGTGGCTTTTTGAAATGCATCTTCCTCTTGACTTGGAAAGGAAGGAACTGGGTGCCTGGAAGCCCGCAGTAATTTATTTTAAAAACCAATTCAATAAAAAATTGGCTTTAGCAAATTTACAAGATGCTAACCTTCACTCCCTTGGTGATGGTAAGAGCAGGTTTTTGGTGAGATCTTCCTTTTGCAGGACCCTCCCTTCTTAAAATATCCCCTTTCCCTGAAACTGAAGAAAGCCATGTACCAAGTTTTAGATCCAGGCGTGCAATTTAGATTCATTTGAAATGTAAATTAACAAGCTGAAATGATTAAATAACAATTATTAAATTTTCATAAATTTAAAAAGAAAAGATTGAGATTTATAGCTGTGATTTGAGAAAAAGGGAAACAAAGTTCATGCCCACCTTCATTGTTGATTTTTCCAATGACTCTCGAGTATGCACACTGAAAGAACACATGAGCCTTTTCTTTTCGGAAACCAAGTCCATATTTGCATAGGTTACTGTGGGAGGAAATTAAGAAATAAAAAGTGTAATTAAAGGATTAAGTTTTATTTCTGGAAGAGGTCCCTTGGATTCCTAATTAACCACTAATATTTTGGGATTTAGATTATCGCCAGCCCAGCCTTTAGCAATTATAATAGCACTGCATGATGCAAAGGACTTTTTAAAAATGTAGCTCTTAAGTCCGTGCACTCCCTAATACATGGCCAAAAACCTTAAGACTTCCCTCTTCTAGAATAATGACATATTTATCCAATGGCTCCTTGCTATTAGGGGCTTTTATCCACTCAGGCAGCAAGGAGAATTCCTAGGGCTACTCAACCCACTGCTCTAGATGGGGCTCCACCCTCTGCAGCTACTTGTAAGCCCTTGACTCCCATTGTTCAGGGTCACCAGCTCCCTACATGTTGCTGAACAAAATCTCTGCCATGTAGGCATAAGAGCGCTAGGCACAAGGTAGCCCTGGCCCGGGTCCTGGCCCTCAGGTCCTCCCATATTCTGTGTGACCTTGGACAAGTCAGTTACCAGCTCTGAGATACTTCAACTTTCAAATGAGGAGGTGGAACAAGATGATCTCTGGAGGTCCTTTCCAGTTCTGCAATCCAAACTCCATCTCCTCACATTTCTCAGTGTTTCCCAGTTGTGATCAGATAGCAGGTGCTGCATGAATAAGAAACCACACAAGCAGGCATATGTGGTATGACCATAAAATAGTATAGCTGCTGTTTTTTTCAACATGATTTGAAGAATTAGCTGACACATTACCACCCTATGTCTCCTGACTCACTGACCTTTGCAGGAGGGCATCCACCTTAAGTTGGACCCCTGCCCCTCTCCCTCCCAGCCCAGCCCCTAGCAATTGAAGACCTGGGTTTAGCATCACTTTATAAATGATCTTCTTTGCTCTTCAAGTTTTACTCATGTCAGCTTTCTGAAGGTCTCAGTGTAATGCAAGAGTTATGCCCAGGCACCAGACTTGCAGAAATCAGTGCTATGCTTGGACCTATACTATGAGAGTTAGATGAGTTGACAGTCATAAAACCTTTAATCAATGTCTGGTGCTCCGTACGTGTCAACTCTCATTATTATTAGTACTGTTGTACTATCCTCTCAGCCAAGGAGCCAGATCTAACAGCCAGCATGTGAAGGAAGGATGCCTCCTCCATTCTGCCAGTTCATTCTGTTTTTTTCAGTAACTCTTTCTAGTATATTTTGTCGCCTAAATAACCTCTTTGGTTATTGACCTAAGTGGCCTTAATAAGGTTAGTAGCAGTCACTTATACTAACAGGTAGAAAAATATTTCATTTAATAGACACTATTTCCTCACATCTTTTTTTTAAAGATTTATTTATTTACTTATTTATGATAGACATAGAGAGAGAGAGAGAGACAGAGACAGAGACACAGGAGGAGGGAGAAGGAGGCTCCATGCCGGGAGCCTGATGTGGGACTCAATCCTGGGTCTCCAGGATCACGCCCTGGGCCAAAGGCAGGTGCTAAACCGCTGAGCCACCCAGGGATCCCCTCCTCACATGATCTTTGATAGGAGTTCAGTGACCCAGACATTCACCTTTAGGGACACTTTGGGGAAGGTACCTTCTTCTTAATACCTTTGTGTTACAGGAGTGCATCCTCTTTCATTATTTAATGAGGTTGTTGAGTCCTTGAGGTTGAACTTCTGTGGTTTGTTGTGGTGGTGGTTGTTTGAGAGAGAGATAGCATGCTCGTGCTGGGAGGGGAGTGGAGGTTAAGATAGAGACTCTCAAGCAGGCTCCACTCTCAGCGCAAAGCCAGACATGAAGCTCGATCCCAGGACCCTGAGAACATGATCTGAGCTGAAATCTAGAGCCCGACACTTAACTGGCTGAGCCACCCAGGTGCCCCTTGTTGGTTTTTAAGTAGGATTGTGGCTGGTAAACGTGGGAGGATTGATGGTAAAGAACTGTCTTAAAATGTGCCTTCTGATACTATGCTAGTTTGAATCTTTAAGCTCCATTCCTGGCTATTTCTTGGCCTGACTTTTGCCGACTCCAGTAAAATGTCTATCTGTCGGAATAGAATATACATTTTTACCATTATACAACTTCACAATGAGAATGCTGTTTATGTTAGCATTGACTCTAATATAAGCAGGGGAATATTGTTTGCTTTAGCCTCTAGCCTAGCATAGAAGAATGGGGATTTTGCTTTTAAAAAGGTTAAACTGCATGTAAACAGTGTCACTGTTGCCTTTTTGACTAACAGGGTGAACTTGAGTCAGACAACACTTGAATCTGGTCTACTCAGAATTCTATTTCGTTTTACAAGTGAAGAGCAGTACTTAAACGAGAGAAGAAATATTCTCTCTCTTTTTAAAAAAATTTGGGCTGAGTACCAACAGTGTAGTGTGGCCATTGCAATACTCCCAGGGGGCTTGGGTCAAAATCCATGTGTCCTTAGGTGAGTGCAGAAAGCCTCCTCCTCTTGGAGTCAAGGTCGTGCAAATACCACTGTTACTCTGGGTATTTACTTTTAGCCTAGGCAAGAAGTTCTCAACTTCTTCTCCCCTCGCTGGTGCCACATCTATTGACAGCTGTCAGTGTTGAAAAGTCCTTTAAAGGAAATGGTTGGATTTGTCCTCAGGAACTTTTACTGCTTCCTTGGAGGAGACCAGTAGTCTCAGGCCCTGAGCACTAATTCTGACTATGGCCTCCACTGACCTCACAGGGGATTCGGGAAGTGGGGCAGATGGCCAGACCAACCATTATCTCTCTTCCACGATCAGTCATAGGGTGTGGGCTCCCAGGAAGGGTGAAGTCTGAGGTGAGGCAGCTCTCTACAGCTCACACAGTCCTGGCAGTAGCTGAGAACCCAAGCTGTCTACTGATGGCACCCTTAATGCTAGGACAAGTCCTCCCTTGAGAAGGATCTGGATGGAGCATCCCAGTGTTCCCCACCATTCACTCACCGAACCCACAGAAAACCATCATCATAGCAGATTGGGTGTCCCTGAGAACCCCACAATGGCCAAGTCTTGGTCAGCACTCAGACCAAATGCTCTTCTCTATAGGATTTTCGTACCTGCTTTGTGGAAAGTCAGATTGAGAAGAAATGCAGGAATTGATGCAGAAGATAGAGTAAACATAAGGGACCCTAACTCAATGCAAACCATAGAGAGAATGGAGAAAACAAAATTTTAAAATAAATGACATTGGAATATTAGCAGGCTATAGTTGCTTGGTAAAACACTATATAGTTTTAGATTTTACAGGGGAGGTTTCTTCTATTTTGCTGTAATCTCTTGAGTTTTGGAAGTTCCTTGGGTAAGCCTGTGTTGAGAGAATCACCCTTTTTAAAATTGACTATTTTATTTATTTATTTTTAAAGATTTTATTTATTCATGAGTGAGAGAGAAAGAGAGGCAGAGAGACATAGCAGAGGGAGAAGCAGGCTTCCTACATAGAGCCTGATGTGGGACTCGATCCCAGGATCCTAGGATCATGACCTGAGCCAAAGGCAGGTGCTCAACCACTGAGCCACCCAAGTGCCCCTAAATTGACTATTTTATATGCAGCTTTTGTTCTGGAGATTGGTTTGGTTGGTGTTCGCTATGAACCTTGTGATGATGAACAGTTTTCTGCTGTGTTCTGTGAATACTAAACTCTTCTTTATGTTCCAGATATTGACGAATGCAGTACCATTCCTGGAATCTGTGATGGGGGCGAGTGTACAAACACAGTCAGCAGTTACTTTTGCAAGTGTCCTCCTGGTTTTTACCCCTCTCCCGATGGTACCCGATGCGTAGGTAGGTTTAATGATAAACAGCATCCCTGTAAATCAGTTCCATAACAAACATCTTTCTAAAGACATTTGTGCAGGGGGACTTATAAGTTCTCACTTGATGTAAAATTTACATTGTCATTTTATCAAACAGTTGAGTGCTCTCTTCAAGAAAAGAGGCATCTTGTGGTGTTGTATTAGGATTTTTACCTCCCAGAAAGAGGGATGATCCAGGAGCCCATACAGATATCCTCAGTCTATAAATTATCTTTGTGATCATGCAAGTGTCAAACCTTCAGCCATTTCCTGGGACCTGTGTTAATTTAGGTCTGAAATTTTGCAATAATCTCTTAATTGGTCTCCCTGCTTCCTGGCTTCTCTACAATCCATCCTGTCAGATTTATCTTACTAAGATAGTGCTTTGATTCAGTAACTCTGTTGCTCAAAAACCTCTAGTAGTTTTCCATGAGGATGTAGAAATTGGTGTTTTCCAGTGTGTGTCACATGGATTATTCAGGTGCAGGGCCTCTAGAGCTTCTGGGGTGGGAGAGGGGAATAGTACAAAGGAGTAGGCAATGATGCTTTTATTTGGTGGTGTGTTAGGCTTCTATGTAAAATATCAGTTGAATAGTGGATTTTGTTGTCTTAAAAAACAGGTTTGGAAACTGCTGGATTTAATGATTGCTAAGACTTCCTTCCAAGTCCAGTTTTCTAGTGTAAAGTTCCAGTTCCAGAGTGTGCAGCCTGATAGTTAAAGACCTTCACTCTCTGACCCCTCTCAACCTTGCTTCCTTATCTGCACAGTCCCTGCCTCTCCCCCTCAAACACTTGTTTTGATTCATTCCTGCCTTTTTTATCATATGTGTGGTACCACTCAGGACAGATACTCTTCTTCCAGCTCAGGCCTCCTTTCATATTCCTCCTCAGCTTCTCTGTCTTTGAAGACACCCCGGATCAGCCTACCTGAAAGCAGTTTCTCCCTTCTCTGAGGATATGATTCTCATAAATGATCTAGGGAAATTTTATGTCTGTATGTTTTTATCTCCCTAATTAAGATGTAAGCTCTCCTTAAAGGCTAACTGCTATCCTCATCTGTCCCCAGTGGTTCTCGGCATGATGCCTCGCATGTCATAGGCACTCAGTTAAGTATTTGTTGAATATCACAATGAGTACTTCCTTATTATTAGGGCAGAGCTAGGAAGCCCATGGCACATGGCCTTGGAGAGAAATGAACACTATCTTTTGATGTTTGTTTCTGGCCCATATTTTCAAAGACACTCAGCTTCACATCCTCACCACAAGCCATGAATTTCAGACCCAAACTGAGTTGCACTTGAAATTCTGAATTCCTTTTTACTTAGTCACATATAATAAAAGCTGAGGGCGATCTCTTAAGTTGACATTTGAATAAGTACAACCAGTGAGGGAAGCCTATCTGGATTTCTCCTTAAAAACAATGGTGGGGCCTGGATTGCCTGATTTTCCAAGATATCTTTGTACATACTGTCACTGCAGTGAAAGAATGGCCAGTGCAATTCATGTATCTCCTTTTTCTTCCCAAACCGTTCCAATTAGCATTTGACATCCAGTGGATATGCTCAGCAAAGAGGTAGATCAGAAGTTCTTTCCTGTCCAAATAATAGGTAGATTTATTTTTTAACTTTCAAAGAGAGCCACAAATTAAAGAGATGAAAACATTTACATAACAGATAGTTTACACTCTTAACAGATATATTCATACTATTTACAAAGAAAGGGAGATGTGGAGAGTGAACTAGGATTCGGGGGTAACCTCCTAGGTGTGAGGTGTTCTGCGAGAATTACCTGACTTCATGTTTACAACCATACTGTGGATGGGAAGGAGCTGAGGTGTACGGAGCTCAGATAAGTAATTTGGTTTGATTGCTTAAGCAGCTAAGAAGTGAGGGAGCTGGGATCCCAACTTGGACATGAGCCCACAGTCCCAAACCCTCTCATTGCTCCTTCCCAAATGACTACTGGACACAGTAAATGCTTTCTAACCATACACCTAGACAAGTACAGTTTCTTCTTCTTTGGAACTTTATTGTGCCCACAATTAGGAACTTGTTATATAAAATGCTCCAAGAGACATTTCTGCCTTCCCTAATGCTGATATTTCCTGCCATGTTAAACACAGAGACACCCTCCAACCCCCTGCCAAACCATCCCTAGTGAGAAGAAAATGCATATAGTTTCCAAATTACAAACAAATCTAAGCTTTGTTGGTAAGTTGGCTCTTTGGAATTAGTCAATCTAACCAATAGAAACCCCACCTATAGCTAGTGGTGTGTCGTACTTCCTTATATATCTCTCCTAAGCACAAGATTCCATCCGTTCCCTTCAGTCACTACATTCTAAGGCTCACAGACCTCTCTGTCCCCAGCATTTCCTTTGTTCTGTAAGCTCTTGAAGTTTATTTTATGTTTTTATTCTGTGATCTTCTTTTGGAGGTTTATAATATCTTGTGTAGGGTGATCTTTTCACATTAGTGTGCTCTGTCTCATCAATTCCCAGCAATCCCGATGATATCCTGTACCTAGTTTGGGCCTCACGGTTCTTAGCTCCTGGTTGGACACAACGATGCTAGTGATTGGTTAGGAGAGGCCTACTGATAGGCTAGGATGACCTGCAAACACCTGTTTAATCCATAATATATATTTTTTGATATAGTATGGTTTCTGGATTCTGAAAGGAAGGAGGCCAAATGATCCAGAAAGGGAAAAAAGGAAGAAAGCATCCTACTCCTTTTCTGCTAGATTCCTTGGTCAGAGCAGATTCAAAATAGAAGAAGGTGTCTATGCTTCCTCCTACCTCCACTTACCTCCTCCAAATCCTAACATTCTTCCCCCTCGGCTTCCACAGGTCTTCAGATTGCCCACAGCCACTCCTTAGCCTCTTTGCAAAGTGATCCAGCACCACAACAGTTTCCTTCCCACTTCCTTTGGCACTGCTGCCTGATGGCATGGGAAACTTCAGGCTGGTGTGCCCGGGGTGGGGGTTGGGGGGCAGTTCCTCCAAATGCTTCCTGGCTTTCACATATTTTCTCTTTCTTTACTTATTAGCCAATAGGTTTGTTTCAAAATTATAAGTTGTGTCAATGTGTGTATTTTTAACCAAAGCTCTCCTGCACAAAGAGAAATTAGCAAAATGCTCACTGTTGGTAGAGGTGCTATTTGTACATCAGAGACTGCCAGTAGCCCAGCCATGGCTGGTAATGTTTTTAGCCCCAACATTCACCATTTTGATCAAGAGTTTTCTAGTCTACCGATTTAACATGTAAGTGAGCCAACTGGGCAGTAAAATAATATCATCGTCAATGTGCAAAATAATAGACATTAGCCCATTAGGAGTTTGCAGTTGGCAGCTGTAGGTCTCAGTTTTGCTCCGAAAGATAGCCCACACTGAAAATTGTATATACAAATTTTGGTCAAGTGTTTATACCAAGTTTTGACCACCAAATTCATTTGAAACTGGGATATAAGCCAGTTTTGAATATTTCTTCCCATTCTTAACAGCCTTTGGTTTCCTTGCCCCCAAACATCTACTAAGCACTGAATAGATAAATTATCAGTGGCTTTAAAGCCATGAAAATTAGAAAGTAGAAAGTTCTATTGCTCTTTCTTCTTCACAGGGAAGGTGCCATTTGTGGCTTCAGAGAGCCTATCTTGTCTGCACTCCTCTCTCGGGCCATTTACCCTGGACCAGGCTGGAAGGAAATGTTCTGCCTCTCTGCTGAGACTATTAGTCTAATGAGAAATGTAGGAATGGGGCCGCAGAAAGCACATGTATACGTGCTAGTGGTTTTAAGTATTTTTCAGAAATAATCTTGTATTCTTTAAAGCTGATCAGTAATCTTATTTTATGGTTTGTTTAGGTTTTGTGTAGCCTTCTTCATGTGATATTAGTTTGTAAGTTAGCCTTGCTTTTCATTAAATTCTTTTTATTAATTTATTGCAACCTTCAAAATCTGAGTGCTTAGTGTTCCTAAGAATGATGTTGATGAAAACAGTCATAGGGTTGGCGTTCTCTGATCAAACATGAAGTTTCTATTTCGACTTACAGGAAACATAGGGATGAAGTTTTAGCTATAAAAAAATTCCTCATTTTATAAAAAAAAACTTACCACCTTATAGTTCTTCAAATAACAAGTATGCTTAAAGTATAATTTACTTTTTAACTATACTGCATATGGACTATGCAATGATACCCCTTCCTTAAAGAGAGTACATCCTCAACATGTCAGGTGGATCAAGGTGTTCTGTACTTAGCTACCTGCCTCCTCTGTTTCACGGCACTTCCTCAAAGGCCTATGAAGTAGTTAGGTTTCTAGTATGTCGCAGGCTCTTTTTTGATAGCCTAGACTTGCACTTCAGTGTGTCAGTGTTGTCATGACAGACATGATGTAACCCAATAAAAGTGGTATATAGAAATATGTCTTCCCATGTTGCTTTGAGAAGATACCTTTCTGCCAAAAAAAAAAAAAAAAAAAAAGCCTTCAAGAACTATTGTATCTTATAGGACTAAGAACTTGGAATCATGAACATTTTGAACTTGTAAATAATTAGTGCCTTATAAAATCTGTTAGGGCCCTAGGACAAAAGGAAATCTCTATTAACAAGCATTGGATCTGACTGCAAAGTGGCTTACTCCTTAAAAAAAAAAAAAAAAAAACTCACAAGTCTGACTCACAGTTTCAGTCTGAAAAGTAAGAAAGATCTCTTAGAAATGTAGACTATAGTGCAGACTTAATGTTGTTTTAAAATAGATTTATATCAATATTTGCCTAAAATGGCTTGAATTAAGTAGTTTGAAACCAAGGACAACACAGTCTCCCTTCAGTATAGAGACATGTCTTTATAACTAATTAACTGTCACTGCCAGTGATTTTCTTAGTCTCTCTTTTCCTCTGGCACATATGGTTGTAATCATTCGTTCCCACCTTGGGGATGGAATGTGGGACTTGGGCCAAGTGCACCAGCTCACAGGGGCGAAAGGTGTGAGACGAAGGGAGTTCTGACCAAGCATTGTTCCTGAGCAGCACATACTGCTTCTCTTCCAGGGGGCAAGGGTGTCAATGCATCCCTCCAGAGCCTGAGTGTGAGGCATAAAGGTGCTGGAGCAGAAGAGTGTTGTCACGAGTTCCATCTCAGTGATGTGTGTGTGGGTGTGTTTCTTTTTTCTCTCAGATGTTCGCCCCGGATACTGTTACACAGCTCTGGCAAATGGGCGCTGTTCTAACCAACTGCCCCAGTCCATAACAAAAATGCAGTGCTGCTGTGATGTTGGCCGATGCTGGTCTCCAGGGGTCACCGTTGCCCCTGAGATGTGTCCCATCAGAGCAACAGGTAAGAGCCCTTCCAGTTATCTGTAGAGTGTCCCACTTCCACCTCCACAAGCCCACATGCATGATGCACATCTACTGGAAATCCAGGTAAGTGAAAAAGATTCCTGAAAATAAAGAGAGACAACTCCCAGGAAAATTTGCCCTGGATAATTGGCTTGGGAAAATACAGAGGTTCATACAAGTAATACTGTTTTTTGGTACTGCTTCTTATTGAGCTTGCTTATTACTACTAACTCGCAACCTTTTCAGGAGTACTGGTCTCTCTTCTTACATATTTCTTTTGGCTTTCACGTAGTCCTCAAGAGCTCTGTTGAATAAAGTTCAGGTCTCTCAGAGCCTTTTCATGAGTTATGCGGGATACATGTTTCCTCCTTCCCTAACATTTGACGCGTTCCTCTTCCTTGGTGCCAATTCTTGTTAACTTTTTTTTTTCTTTGTAATACTTCTCTCATCTGTCATATTCCTTCTACTTTCACATAAAGCTCATTTTCTCTCATCTGGACTATTGCAGTGGCCTCCTAACTTGTCTTTATGAAATCTGCAGCTGCCATATATATTTCCCAAAGCATAATTTATCTGAAGTTCAGTTAAAAAAATTATGGCTGGGGGAAAGGTAGGGAAAGATGTCCAGAAAAATTTTCCCAGGATGAATTCAGGAAGGATCTAGTGGTCCAAGTCACTCCATTTCTTGAAAATAAAATTTTACTACTTGGCGGAGCATCTAGCATCCTCATATCCGACCCCAGTTCATCTTTTAATTCTTCTTCTTTATAGTGGCTTTATTTTTCTAGTTAAATTATATGATCAAGCTTTCCTTGAAGCCAGTCTGGAGATCTCTAAACTCAAATGTTCTTTTTCCCTAAAACTTCTCCTTACTTCCTAACCCCTGCCACCTTGCTTGTTAAATGCCATCTTGTTTGGTAAGGACCCTAATATGATTCCCGATAGGACCTAATTCATGAATGTCCCAAGAGAACCACAGCTGGAAATGATGCCTTCTGTCTCAGGGCACCAGGCATTTACTGCTGCTGTGGCACAAATCCCACTCTGGGCCAATATGTGTTCACGTATTGCTTTTTTACTCTTTGATAAATCTCATTAGGAGGTGTCATTCATTCTTATAGTCCCATATTCCTTATGCTTTCTTACCACTTCCACCATAGTTAGCAAAATCTGGCTCATAGGGGGCATTCAGGTAGAGTGAACAATTTATTAAGTGATATCTTTCCCACTAGTTCTAAGTGAAAACTCCTTCTTAATCAGATTCCTGAACAGTGTGTTTGACTCAGAAAACTGTAGCAGAGCAAATCAAGGTGAAGAAGGATAAACACAAGAGTTAATGGAATGCTGCAGAATGTTATTCACAGAATGTGAATTTACCATTATCCTGGGTTCTACACCTGCTCACAGATGTTACTATAAAATTTCTTTTATTGCTGAGAATTATATGTGTGGATTAAAGAAGCAATAAAAATCTTTCAGTACATTTTAACATATAACAAGTCATATATTTTGTCTGAGTTGCTTACTGTCTATGACCTAAAAATATAACCCACCACCCTTAGTGCACTGGGGGGACCATTTAGTAGGTCCTGTTTAGAAGTACGTGACATTCTATTAAGACACATGGCTTGAGTACCAGGAAAATGGCTTTTTAAATACATATATTGGGATGCCTGGGTGGCTCAGTGGTTGGGCATCTGCCTTCAGCTCAAGTCATGATCTTGGGATCCAGGATCGAGTCCTGCATCAGGCTCCCTGCAAGGAGCCTGCTTCTCCCTCTGCCTATGTCTCTGTCTCTCTCTCAGCCTGTGTCTTTCATGAATAAATAAATAAATCTTTAAACAATAAAAAATAAATACATATATTAATTTAGGAATCAGCAGCATTGATGCAGATTCCTTTCTGTGCTGAGGCCTTGAATAGAGGACAGAGGGACAGCAGGTTGAGGTGCCCAAAGACCTGCTTTGGGATGCATGGTGCAGAAGGCCCTGTTCCCCTGTGTAACTTTGCAGGGAGCTAGCTGCTCTCTCATGTGTACCACTGAGATACCTCCAATCTAAAATAGGCCCAGGGCAAAGCAGATTGACAGAGAAAAGCTAATTTGCAAGTTGGTACGTTTGCTTGCTCAGATGTTCTGGTAGCAGTGCTGTAGAGCTCTAGGTTTTTAACTTATGGAGAAGGATTTTATATAGATATAAAATACATATATATATAACATATATATGAAGGATTATTTTAGGCTAGTCAGCTTTTCACAATGTAAAAAAAAAAAAAATCAGTATCGTTTCTAGGTTAAATGGAGTTAGGAAAGATGGATATCAGTTGAACAAAACTAGCCCCGGTTCGCTGATCCTGAATGTAAAGGAGCTCATGGGAAAGTTATGAAGCTTAAGAGAGTAGAAGAGAGAATAGGAGCCACTCCGATATACTTTCCTATAGAGGTTAAGATGAATTTAATAGCATGCTTGAAGTCATATACCCACCTAATTAGCAGAAATCCTGATAAGCTATTCAACTTCTTTCATGAAAATCCTAAAAGACTAAAGAAAAAGAAAGGTTGAATTGGTGCTTGGAAGCAAAATGAGTCCCTTAATATAATTGCTATCCAGTTAAATCCAACACATAGTTAATGAATTCCTCTTCTGTGCAATCCACAGGGCAAGGCTCAGAGTGGGAATTAGTCATAAGTTAGACATGATCGTTGACTTCAAAGACTGTGCACAGTCTTAGTGGTAGAAATTTGGTGGAAAGTAAGTAGCCAGGAAATGATAGATATGGCACATCCAGGTGATAATTCTGTAAGAAGGATCATTATGGTTTGGTAAGTGGGATTGTAGCATCCTGGTTCAGGAAAGCATAAACAATATATAAATCCTTTCCAGATGCAGTCAAGTGCTGCAGAATCCGTGTGGGTTAAAATTACAGATAAATAATAATTAAAATATTATTAGAATAGAATAGAATTCTCTGAATACATAATGTTAACCTAAGTTGGAAATGCCAAATTTAATTGAAGAAGTTTTAGTAATGGACCCATATGAAACCACAAGGTACATGATAGCCAGGTATATTTAGCTACCTGTGTAAATTGGCAGATTTTCCCCATGACGTTGAATATAAATGTATTTGCATAAAACATATTACAGTACTTTAGAATAAGTCAGATTTAGTGCACAAGTAAAAGTGTAATATTAGCCTAATTTCTGTTAATGGATAAAACTAGTATAGAAATGATCTGTGGGAGAATCCCTGTGTGGCAGTGATAATAAAATTATCAATACTCTGGCAAGAAGGAGAAAAAGAAATTTTTAAAGATCACATGATTACGTACAGAAGGAAACTAACAAGATGTGGCTATTTGTAGGAAACATGAAAATGTACAAATGGTTAAGTAAATACATCCCTGGAAATCTGGATACTGTCTTAAAACACCTTTTTGGAAGCTCAGAAAAAAGGGTGTCACAAATCTAAAGATAATTTATACTAGTAAAGACCTGGCCTGAAAAAATCAGCCTGTATGTGCAGTCAGAGGGAATCCTTGATTAACTCGTGTGCTAGTTCAGGGAATCATTATGCAGCATTAACAACAGACGCACCACCCCCTAGTATTCCACGGGGTGCTGCTTCTCCAACACTTTATTGTCTTGTACAAATAGGTATTCCTCAGGGCTCTGTCTCTGTACACTCTCCTCTTCACTTTCCACACTTTTCCTAGGTGAGCTCATTCATCCTCATGGCTTTAAATACCACCTATCTACTGATAATTCTGAAACTTATATACAGCCCCCACTTCTCATCTAGGCTTCAAACTCTTACGTAGCTGCTATGTGACAAATCTACTTGGATATCTGCTATCGCAAGATTCATATATTCAAAGTGGAACTTGGCTTCTGCCCATCAAACCTGCTCCCATTGCAATTTTTCCCATTTGGCAAATGTCCCCAACATCTACCCGGTTGGTAAACCAGAAGACTATCATTCTTGATTTCCTGTTCCCTCCGCTCTGACATTTACTCCTTCTTGAAGCACTACCTACTTATCTCTAAAATATGCTTCAAATTTGTCCACTTCCACCCAGTTACATGGCTGTCTCCCTTGTCCAGCCAATGTTTTCTTGCCCTTGGCTTTCTGTAACAGCCTTGCCTCCTTTCAGCACATTCTCCATGTGTCAGCAAGACTGATCTTTTGAAAATGTTCAGTTGATTACATCCCACATTAGTCTGCTGAAGACAATCCAATGGTTTTCCGTTGCACATACAGTAAAATCCAGTTTTTTAATGTCCTCTTTAGAGAGTTGTGGGATCCACAAATGGGACTGAGTTAAAAAAGTGGCATTTGATTCTTTCTTGAGATAAATCGTGACTTAGGTAAAGACTTCCTAAATTTTGGGAGAGGTATGTGGTACATACTCTGGGGAGTTTGGTTTTGGTTTTGAATTACTGTTCCAGTATGGTTGCTACTGTAGCTGTTAGTATGGGAATGATGTCAATTGGCTTTTTCCCCCGTTCTCCAATTGATCTATGTGGTTCTATGACTGATCTTATTCAAAGTTTCTTTGAAATGTAAGGATGACTTGCACAGAGTATGAGTTACGCTACAACTCAGCTTTTGTGTTCTGTTGTGTTGTGTTTTTCCAGAGGATTTCAACAAGCTGTGCTCTGTCCCCTTGGTAATTCCTGAGAGACCAGGATATCCTCCCCCACCCCTTGGCCCCATTCCTCCAGTTCACCCTGTTTCTCCTGGCTTTCCTCCTGGACCTCCAGTTCCAGTCCCTCGACCACCAGTGGAATATCCATACCCGTCTCGGGAACCACCAAGTAAGGACTGAAAAGTCATCTGGTTTTGTTTTGTTTTACATTAATTGGCTTAACTTTTTTTGTTGTTGTTTATGCTGCTTTAGTCATTAAATTAGTGTATCAATTCTTAGATTAACTGGTATACGTAGTGTGGTATCTAAGTTTCTCAATTGGCCCCTTCCTTAGGAGAAAAATAGGAGGTTTCATATTCTCCAGATTAATGTCCTTTTGTTATTCAACAACTGTGGGAGAGGGAGAGATTTAAATCTGATTCACAGGATGAAGTCATAGAGGAGGTATAAAATTATACTTTGAGTTTTGTATAATGCAAAGTAGTTTTGTAAGTAATTACCAGAACTCATTGCCTTTGTCAGTTACCCAAACTGGAGACTTGAGAGCAAGGCAGAAAAGAGGTAGGGAGAGGCAGGCTACAGTGAGGCTACAGGACCTGGCTGATTGCGATCTCTGTAAGTGGGCATGAAATTATACTTTATTGGTCCCAGGTGACCTTTACCCAAAGAGCGTCTTCCTTCCTTTATGATTTAGCATCTTGACCATTGTGAATGGGTTAAGAAGTGATGAAAGATACCCTAGTTATAAATGATTTTAATGGGGTTTAATGTTATTCCCTTAGGGGTGCTGCCAGTCAATGTCACTGATTACTGCCAGCTGTTTCGATATCTCTGTCAAAATGGACGCTGCATTCCAACTCCTGGGAGCTATCGGTGTGAATGCAACAAAGGATTCCAGCTGGACCTTCGTGGGGAGTGCATTGGTATGTGATGCCTAGGGTTAGGTTGGCATGAGAAGCTATTGCAGTTCTGTCCCATGACTATATGGGTTTTCTGTTGTGGCTGTAATAAATCACCTCAAACTTAGTGGCCTAAAATAACACAAATCTGTAGTTCTGTAGGTTAGAAGACCTACACAAGTCTAACTGGGCTAAACTCAGGTGTCAGCAGCCTGTGTTCCTTCCAGAGCACTCAGAGAGAATCCATTTCTTTGCTTTTCCAGTGTTCCTTGACTGATGGTCCTTTCCTCTATCTTCAAAGCTAGCAACATAGCATTTTCAAATCTTTCTCTAAATCTTTGGTTCTATCTTCCAATTCTCTCGTCTACTTGTAAAGACCTTTGTAATTACATAGGGTCCATTTGCATAACTCAGGAAACACTACCACCACCACCCCGCCCCTGCCCTCCGTCAAGGTCTACTGATTAACAGCCTTGATTCCCTCTTGCCATGTAGCATATTTAGAGGTTCTAGGATTTAGGACATGAATATATTTGGGGAGAAGCATTATTCTGCCTACTATAGTGACTTTTAGCTTTCATGGTAAATACATTCAAGTCTTGCTGGTCACTTCAGCTTAAGTCATCTTCTCAAAATGACCATTAAAATAAAGCTTTAAAACTGTCTCCAAATTACAAATTTTTGCACATTTTACTAATTCAAATGGATAACTCACCAATTGTCTGTAGTTAGTCATTAAAAACTGAAGAGTGAAACTTTGAATTGTTGACATGAGTCATTTAAGCTAGCAAAAGGAGGAAATGTAACACAGGAATAATTCATCTGTTAATTGGAAAAGAACACCCAGTTGCCATCTAACTTTTAAAAAAAATAAGTTAAGTTATAGAAAGCAATTATGTAACTATGAATCAGGCAGAAATCAGGAGTTCTTAGTTTCTCATGCTGTGTAGTTTCCTGGTGTTATGAATGCCCCTTCTGGCACACGCTAAAAGAGGTCATCCAGAGCTGGTGGAAGAGGGGACATCTAGCTCACGGTGGAAGAGTGCACCTGCAGCAAGAAGCATGTGACTATGGATAAGTAGGTTATCTTCCAGAAGCCTTAGTTTCCATCTTTACAAATAGGGGAATGTAAACCAGGTCACTGTTAAATAGACTAATAGTTCTATACAACTGTAAAAGTAGTGGGAGCCTGTCTGGGGATGAGAGTTGAGGGGTGGACTCTGTGGTAAGTGAGAATAAGTCATTAAATGACAACTGTTTCATGTCTTATTCTGATGTTCTCAGCAGAACTCAGCAGGGGATGCTTAGATAAAGTTAGGCTTCCTTTTTATTGAAACATAGAACTCCAAGAGATACTCAGAATTCTATCTAGAAGCCATTTCTGAAATGTTAGTCTGTTTGATTCCCTTAGGCCAGACTCAAGGAAGAGAAAATGTTTCTTAGCTTGGAGTGTTGAGTTGCTACATGTTTGGCATTTTTCTCTGAAAAATGACACAGGAAAATAAGACACTTTACTCCACTGGTTTTCAATTGGTTGGTGACACAGTACCTTGTGGCAAAAAGAAGAAAGACCCTCTTCATTATGCTATTTATTTCTTAAAAGGAAAGTGTTCTAACATGTAAAGGAAAGCAATAAAATGTTCTTAAAGTTATGAGTTATTGCCATCTAATTTCTTACTAAAATGCACCATATTTTGCAGATGTTGATGAATGTGAGAAGAACCCTTGTGCTGGTGGAGAGTGTATTAATAACCAGGGCTCGTACACCTGTCAGTGCCGACCTGGCTATCAAAGCACACTCACCCGGACAGAGTGCCGAGGTATGGTCCTAACGTGGAAGATGCCAAGTGAGGGGACATATACACTAAGTAGGAGGTTTGCTTCAAGGGAATTTAATGGAGTTTAAATAACCTTGCTGAAGAGGCTCATAGGCCCTTGTTGTTTTCTGCACTTAATTCCAGATATTGTCACTCTGAAGGACAGCATCATAAAATCCAGCAAACATTCAAATCATTTTAAAAAAGATACTTCTGTTCCTGGAGAAATATCTTATTTTCTGTGTGTGTGTGTGTGTGTGTGTGTGTGTGTGTATGGAAAAAATTTTTTTTTGCCTTATCACTGAGAGCCAAGGAATGGGGTTGTCCTTTGTTGACGCAGAAAGTGAGGACAGTTCTAGGTGAAGTTGTATTTCATTAATTTCTTAATGGGAAGATCTAAAGGAAAAGGAAGTAGCCACAGTGGTCACAGCAGCATCGCCTGAGAGCTGATTGGAAATGCAGAATCTTAGGCCCCACCTCAGACCTACTAAATCAGAATCAGTATTTTAATAAGATGCTCCCAGTGATCCATAAGCACGCTAAAGTTTGAGAAACACTACTATAAGTGTTTGCTGATAAATTTTTCCCTCTGTGTTTATTAATTATTATGTCATCCTATATGCCTTTTATCAGATGACTGATATACTAAAGTTTCTGGGACAGAAATAAGTAAGATGGACTTTCAACCCTTGGGGAACTCAAATATCTATGTCTCTATAGATTTGGCACAGAATAAGGGATTTCACTGATCCAGGAAAGCCAGATAAAAGCGTGTTCTGTGAGAATTCTGTGTTAAAATTAAATTCCAGGAAAGGTCAAAAGGTTTGTATCACTTTAAAAAAATTGTCAGCTGTTAACAGGAGTGTTTTTTGTTTTGTTTTTGTTTGTTTTTTTTTTTTTTTAAGCAAAAGCTCTTCATATGAGTTAAAGACATAGAGCCTTTATTTTTAACAGTGACTGGTTGCAGAGTCTTAGAATGTGGTTCTGGCTTAGAGATTTCTTGCCATTTGTATATTTTAGTATACCACCTGTAAATGGCAGTTTTGAGCAGAAGAAACTGGAGCACAGAATGTCAACCTGCTAATATTTCTAGTAATGGCCTTACTCCCTAGATATAAATATAGGTAGTTTGAATGTATAACTGAGTTTAGAACATCATTAGTGTTATGACTGTTGTTTACAACAATTAGCATGTATGGTGTACTAGGCATTTTTCAATAGTGGAGAATAAACCAAAACCAGTGTCTAGAAGACTGCAGTATTAAGTAAGCAAATAGAAGAGATTCTTGAGGACTCAGCTGGAGTGAGAGCCAGCCAGTATAGATGCCTGCTGGTGTTATCGCTCTGAGACTTAATTTATTGGAGGTTTAGGATTACCTAAAAGCTTCAGATAATGTCTTCTTTAAGAGCTAGTGCTAAGCTTATCTCAGACATAAGAAGTTGATGACATATTCATGCCTTGGGGTCAATGGAAGTGGCCACAAGACAGTCAGAAAGTTGGTGTACTTAGCTGAGGGGAAGAGAAGGAGCTGAAGAGACAGACAGAAACACAGTAGGGAAGTTTGTATTACTCAGCCATTAGAAACGACAAATACCCACCATTTGCTTCAACGTGGATGGAACTGGAGGGTATTATGCTGAGTGAAATAAGTCAGTCGGAGAAGGACAAACATTATATGGTCTCATTCATTTGGGGAATATAAAAAATAGTGAAAGGGAATAAAGGGGAAAGGAGAGAAAATGAGTGAAAATATCAGTGAAGGAGACAGAACATGAGGGACTCCTAACTCTGGGAAATGAACAAGGGGTGGTGGAAGGGAGGTGGACCGGGGGAGGGGGTGACTGGGTGATGGGCACAGAGGGGGGCACTTGATGGGATGAGCATTGGGTGTTATACTATATGTTGGCAAATTGAACACCAATAAAAAATATACCAAAAAAAAGTTTGAATGGCAAGCTTTCAATTTATCTTGCAAGGCAGCGAGCAGACTGATGGTGCTCTGAAATTAGTGAGGAGAGAAAATGCCGAACTCTTTATACTGTTTGTTTTATCCTGGGGCCTCAAAAGATTATAGAATCCTAAAAAAAAAAAAAAAAAAAAAAAAATTTTCTCCTCAAGAGTATGTGGCTTTTACTATTTTTTGGAGTGTGGAGCAAGTCAGATTTTTGCAAGGATTAAGAAATAAATGAGAGAGAAAAAGAGCGTAGGTTGTTGGCACAAAGATCAGACAGAAGAAAAGCCCAGACTGCCTCAGCTAGTCCAATGACTCGTGTGGAAACCACTGCTGGATCTGCCCAGAAAGAAAGTGCGTCTGAGGGTCAACCTCCAGACACCGTGCAGACGCAGGGTAGACAGAGTAACCAATGTGCCGTGAATGCACATTCTTGTCGTCCAGAGGATGTTTAGGGTGCTTATACTCAGGCACATGTGGCCTCAGCTCTGCTCCCATGTACTACGACACAGTACCCAGGTCTCCGTCTTCTGGGGAATGAGCCCTGGCAAAGGTTGTGCGCTATGTAGACAAAGCAGCGTGTATTCATCCTCTTTGGTGTTCATCCAGGTATCTGGCCTAGAAACTGAGGGGAACAGATAATCCAGGGTACCATGTTGTCCAATTTGAGTTCATCATTGATCTTTAAATGAGAGATCTGATAGACGTTATTTGAGTTATTGTCCTTTTTAACACTTCCACGTCAACCTCTGTTGTTTACTTTGGCATAGTATTAGACAGAACAGAAAAGAAGGGGAAATGCCCCCATATTTTATTTGGTAGATAGAATGCTTATGAAGTTGTCAAAGAAACTAAGAATATACAAACAATAAAACTATACTTGGACCAGAATTGCCATAAGGAAGGTAAACATTTCATGCAGTTGCTGGTTTTCAGATGGCATTAAAATTTTTTATAGGATTTTTGTTTTACTGTTCTGATGTAGCTGTGAGATCTGCCTTTTTGAGCATGTGTTGTTGAAAGATGCCAGCCAAAGTTTAATATAAATAATGATATATACTGGCTCATTAAATTAGCTAGGAAAATGAAGAAGAATCTATTTTGTGTATACAATTGAGATTTCAAGGATCTTGTTAGAAATTAGAGTTAGATCAAATGCTCTTATATTGGCATTCTTTTTCTGTGATAGGTCTTGGAAACTAATTAGTCATCTAAAATCTCACATTATTGGATATCAAGTTTACGTCAAAGAATATCATTTAGTAATTAAACCCCGAAACTACCATCATGGGTTTGGAGATGGAGGGCGGGAGAGAGGGAGATATAAAATAATTGTCAATCTGCCAACTGAAGACATATCTTCTGTTTTACCTTTAATTTTAGACATCGACGAATGTTTACAGAATGGCCGTATCTGCAATAATGGGCGTTGCATTAACACAGATGGCAGTTTCCACTGTGTGTGTAATGCAGGCTTTCATGTGACACGAGATGGGAAGAACTGTGAAGGTAAATGATAACAGTATGGCAGTCAGAGTAGCAGAATAATACTAATCCCCTTCTCCCATCCCGGTTTCAGTTTCAGAAATCTTTAACAAGACCAAGCCAAACATTGAGTGAAAAGTCAAAGTAGCAAATATATTTCATATATTGTTATTATGGGTGAGGCAAACATACTTGTCAATAATATTCATACCTTTAATTACATTTCTGTGATTCACATAACATTTCAAATATATGAAGAGAGCTTGTCCTTTAAAGATACCTGGTGATGATGAAAATTCTGTAACATAGATTATAACTTCCTAATTTTAGGCAATCAGAATTTGTACATTGTTTTTTTAATAGAACACACCTGAACTCCTATATTTCGTTTTTTTAATTCTTAATTGAAGCATAGGTGGCAAAAGCCATATAGTTTTTTTACATTTATAATTCTCCTGTTTAAAATGTCTGTCTAGTGGGACACCTGGGTGGCCCAATGGTTGAATGTCTGCCTTCGGATCAGGGCCTGATCCCAGGGTTCTGGGATCGAGTCCCGTATCGGGTTCCCAGCAGGAAGCCTGCTTCTCTCTCTGCCTATTCCTCTGCCTCTCTCATAAATAAATAAATAAATAAATAAATAATCTTTAATAAAATACAATAAAATAAAGTATCTAGTAAGAAAAAACTACAGAGTATCTGGAACTGTAAAAATTTTTGAAACATTGACTATTGAGAACTAGCTATCTTGCCTCTCAAATTAATCACCTCATTTTGAATTGGGCTGTTTCAAACGTTTTGTCTTTTTCCCCTGCAATTTTTTCCTGAATTGAAAATATGACCATTATTGATGAGTTTCCACTTCTTAGACCTTTAGCAAAAAATGAAGAATGCTTCTTATCGTCTTTCCCAACGTCTTTGGGAAAGATCCCAAGAATCTATTCATACATTAAAAGAATTTCAAAATTGTTCTTAGAAACATTTTTGGCAGAATATTATCTTAGTGATTCAATTCAAAGACTTAATGCCAGAATTCTCGGTTGGGATAGAATCCTGTTTAAAAAAAAGAAAAAATCATAAATTACATTGGTTTGACTAAAGCCTGTAAGTGAAAACACACTGTGTCTAGAAAAGCAAGTGCCTCCCAAGACAACTGTAGTATTAAATAAAATAAGGTATTGATGAATTTAAAGAAATAAACCTATGATCAAGGAGTTCTAAAGGTTAGCTAACGTGGCTATACTCCATAGAGTGTTGCATTTTAAAAATACATTTTTTCCTACCCCTATTTAAAACTTCAAACTTGAAGCTGTTCTCTGGTTTCTACTTTATAAAGAATCAGAAGGTGGTCTAAGTCTGTTTTAAGTTCCATCATTCTTGGTTTTGATTTTTGTTTTTATTTTTCAGTGTATTAGGGGTAATATCAGTGAAGTAAATAGAACTGTCAGACAGTTAACACACTTTTCAGTTTGCAAACTACTGTCTTTAAAGAAAAAGTCCTGGTAGCTTCCATACACATGAGGTTTTATATAAACGATTATATATGGATTTCATGTCTATACACATGTGTATATATGTGTGTATATATATACACATAAAATAAATTTAGCTCTGTAGTTTGCATGCACACGTCAAAAATTGAGAACATAAGAACACACATTTTATATGGCCCTTCTTCTTCTGTATGCTATAATTTGGAAGAAAATTAGCCTTAGACTATATAATTACAAGAAAATGGAAGAAAAGTGAAGAAAAAGAACTATGTTCATTCAGGTTGTCTTCTTTTGTAAGCTTGCTCTTCTGGGCATAAGGAAATGTATCTTTTTATATTTTTCAGATATGGATGAATGCAGCATAAGGAACATGTGCCTCAATGGAATGTGTATCAATGAAGATGGCAGTTTTAAATGTATTTGCAAACCTGGATTTCAGCTGGCATCAGACGGGCGTTATTGCAAAGGTTTGTGCTGTAAAACTCTAAGTTGTATTCTCCTCTTGTTTTTTCTCCCTTCTGTATCGCTTAGAGGTGCTTTGCCTCACTGAGTCTCCCCAGTTAAAGTGCTCCTAATTTGGTTTAGAAAATCTGTCTGGACCTCCTTCTTAAGGACAGCCATCCAGAGAGGTATGGTTTATGCTAAAGAGGCTGCTCTTATTGCAGAAAGGGTGTTAGGGGTCTCCTAAAGGAGAATGAAAGGGTACATAGCAAAGGAATGAGAGGCTGAAGTTGGTCCACTGATAGATGTGAGCATCTTTTCAAAGAAGCTGGATTCTTCCTTTTCCTTGCATTGGGGAATCACGGAAGTTAGGTTTTATGATGGCTGTCATTTGCTACCTCTTGCATCTTTACCTGGACAAACTATTGTAGATTCTTACTGCAGCAATCTCTTCTCTGTAATTTCCTCCAGATATCTTAAGAAACAAAGTTTCTTGTGGATGATTTATTTAGGCATTCTTAAGTCACATAAGCATAAAGGGAAATAGAATTGGGCAGCCCAGGTGGCTCAGCGGTTTAGCGCCGCCTTCAGCCCAGGGTGTGATCCTGGAGACCCGGGATTGAGTCCCACGTCAGGCTCCCTGCATGGAGCCTGCTTCTCCCTCTGCCTCTGTCTGTGCCTCTCTCTCTCTCTGTGTCTCTCATGAATAAATAAATACAATCTTTTTTAAAAAAAGGGAAATAGAATTAAGCAGAAGAGATTAAACTAAGAACCATTGTTTAGCTTGGTAGCTTTTGAAATAATCTCATTACTTCAGGTATGGAAACAAAAATGAGGATTTTTACTTGTGCTGTTGAAAACTGGGGTTCTAAAAAGAGTCATCGAGATAAATTTGCACTTAGTATGTCTTGCCTTATGTAGTCAGGGATGAGTGATTATTGCCCTTGGGTCCAAATTCTAAGTTGAAACCATACTTCTCAAGGAATCTTGTATCCAAACAGGCCCAGGAAATCTTGTAAAATACTGCACTCAAAGCCTTCTGCTCATAGTTTCAGATGGAGAAGTGCAGAGTGTCAAGCTGTTTGGTACTGAGAAAACAGAGTAAAGTCCTATGATGCCTTTTCTCCAGGTTCCCCTGGTAGACAGTTTTGGTAAAGGTGTTCACCAATAGATGAGGCTTCTTCTTCTTTCTTCTATGGAAGAAAGCCTTGTATGAAGTTGTTGGCAAGATGTGCATTTTTTTCTAGGCTTAAAAGAACTTCTATCCTTTGGTTGTTTACCTGTATCCTCCATGACCTTCACATCAGTGTCTCTTAATATCGTGCAACTCTGTCCTCTTAGTAAGAGAAAACATTTTGAGTTTTTAAAATTTGAAATAAGAAATAAGTTTCTATATTACTGAGCCCTGTGCGAGGAGGAACTTATTGTTTGGAAGACAAGATTAACACGTGGAAATATTCTACAATGTAAAACAGAATACAACTAAGTTCCAAATTGTGCAGGTTGAGTGCTATACAAGTGAAAAAGAAAGGGGAAGGAAATGATTGCTGGAATACTTGGAATTAGGCTTCCAAATAAAATAGCAGAAGGAAATGTGAAAGCCCCTTTGTGAGCAGACCTTTTGCAGGAACACACACTCTTGCCTATCCACAGGGCATACTGAGATTGACTTTGGTGCCTGTAGGCTGCTGGTGACCCAGGCCACTGCCTCTCAGCATTAAGTATGACCAACAGATAATGCTGATGTAATTATTTCAGAAGACCTTATGACCTCATAGATTAAACTAGGTTTTCCAACTGTTTGCAACCCATGAAAATAGACTTCAGACTAAAGAGAAAAGAAAGAAATTTCTTGTATGCCAAATTTTTCCTTTTCTGTAACTTTTCTCTTGACATCATTGGATAAGATTTTCTTTTAGTACTGAGTATTTAGTTCTGAGACCACAAAGATGTGACTGTTCAAAGCTAAAATAAACAATGCTAATTTAATCTCTATGGTTGACTAATCTGATAAACAGCATGGCCTCCCTGATCACTCTCTGAATATTGGGGCCACTCAAATTGAGTCATGTCCTTTAGATCTATGTTACAACTCTGTCCCCATTAAAAAGCCTTTGTGTCACTTTTCAGGCTATAGTTGTCACTGTATTACTGTATATCTCAACTTGAACAAAAAGGTGACCTGAATAACTGAACCAGTTTGAGTTCATGTATTTAAATATAACTGGTGCTTTAAAATACAATCTGTACACAGAATCTTGGACCATCCAAGCATATCTTGTGCCAGATAACACATGCTAAGTAAAATGTAGAGGTGTTTCAGTTTTCATTTGCCTTTTTAAGGTCAGAAAAAAAAGAAATAGTTGAATACACTAGGTATATATTATAAAAAGAGTTGTTAGAAAGTGACTTGCTTCTAAGTGTTAAATGTTTTCCAAAACACAATTTTGGTACCATTTCTACTTTCTCATATTGAAGGGGGAAAATATTTGCTATTATTAGCATATGCCCAATAAAGTCTTTTACCAGACCTCCCTAAGCATATACATACAATACTGTAATGTATCTGTAATACTTAGGAAAGATTTTTCTTTGCTGGGTTCCAGTTGCTTACAGTGCTGTTGTTGGCCAGAAGTGGTCATCAAAATATTCTATATTCATTTTCCATTTCTTTTCTATAATGTTCCATCAGGGTTTTAGTTCTATATCTCTTAATGCCACACTAGTCATCTCAGAGAGTTTAGGCATGAGTGATATTGGAATGGACCCCAGTCTGAGTATTGGATGCCAAATGGAGAAGCTTCCTGCCCAGGTCAAAGTTGCAGTCTATTATCAAGCTAGATTTCTCACAGTCCTGGAAGAATTGCCGTGTGAAATGTTCCATAAGACCCTTTGTCTGTTAGCTGTCACTTTTCTTCTTCCAATTCTGTTTTTGCCTTCTTGATTCTTATTTTGGATAAAAAGATCTCAGGAGGATATTATTGAAATAGCTTTCTCTGTGGTAAAAAAAAAAAATGCTCAGTGTAGTTTGTCAATTTTTGTTACTATTTTCTCAAAGGACAATGAAATGTGTCTCATTGAGCTTTGATTGTTGATGCTGCATATTACTTTCCATCTTCCCCATTTTCAAGTGTTGTAAAAGAATTATAAACATGTGATGGTCTCATATAAACATCACTATTTTTAATACGTGCTTTTCCCCACCACAGATATTAATGAGTGTGAAACACCTGGGATCTGCATGAATGGACGCTGTGTCAACACTGATGGCTCCTACAGATGTGAATGCTTTCCTGGACTGGCTGTGGGTCTCGATGGTCGTGTGTGTGTTGGTAAGATAAAGCTATGACTAGATAAGACACGTGGTAGAGATCCACACTCTGTCGACCACTAAATCCCGCCAATAACAAATGCACTCTACTGTAACGGATAGGACAGAATTAATATTTGTGGGGGAACAAACCAACAGTATCAGTTTTCTTCTTGCATAAATTTAATATTAATCTAAGAGGTAGAAAGATGAGCTGAGATAAATGAAAACCAAGGGAATCCCCACCTCTCTTTCCCCTTTTTCTTTTCTAATCATATAGATGTACTTAATTTTCACCAACTCTCCTTTGTTGATAATAGTTATGGAAATTGGCCTGTATATGCTCATTATCTCATAGTGGACATTTTCATATAGGAAATTGAATGTCCGAAGGGAAATCTAGAAGGCAAAGGAGGATACAGATAATCAAGAACTTTATGTAATATTTTTATGTCTTTGCATGAATTTTGAAATTTATTGAGAAATAGATATTAATTTTATCCAAATTATTTTTAGAAAAGGCAGTCAGTAAACACTTGAATTGGGAGTGGGTTGGGCATGGCTGGAAACTCCCTCTCTGGTGGTAAAGATGACACTACTTAGTAGAGCAATGTCTATTAACTTGTATAATGAAACTTTTATAGATTAAATTTCCTCCATTTTGAAAGTACATCTAATTCAAACATTCAGTAATTGCATGTTTATTTTGAGATAGGCCACACTTCTAAGAAAGATCTTATTTATCATGGGATGAGGGTTACTGGTCATCCATCATTCATTTAACTTGTATTGCCCTTGTCTGCAGAAGTTTGAGGAAGACAAAATGAATAAGATAGAATCTCAGGATAGAATCTCACAGTTGAGTAAACCATTGGTAGTCCCTAGAAAACTGAGAGTCTGGCAATTGGTTTCCAGTTCTTGGAAGCTGAATGTAGTGTGTTTTATTTTGTCTTTTTCTTTTGAAACCTAAGACCAGAGGCATTTTCTGTGAGTTAGAACAGGGACGATGGCTAAATAAAGCCAGCTTCACCTTTGACCTGGAGAGTTCTCATCTGTTTGAAGTGATAGTGTGATGACAGTTGCTTCTTTCTGTTTAGACACACACATGCGGAGCACATGCTATGGTGGATATAAGAGAGGCCAGTGTGTCAAACCGTTGTTTGGTGCCGTTACTAAATCTGAATGCTGTTGTGCCAGCACTGAGTATGCTTTTGGGGAACCTTGCCAACCATGTCCTGCACAAAATTCAGGTATGTGGTGTCATGAGGATGCCCTCGTACTACCAGCCTTCTGCCACCATCTACAATCTTTGCGTCTATAAAAGTCACAGGGAAAGATTATATTATGTTCTCCAGATATATCATTTACCTTCCTGGGGTCTTGGCAGGGTTACCCAGGGTCTGATCACACGTTTTTCACCCAATCCCAATAATCTTTGGGAACAGGCAGCATGTTTAGAACCTCCATCCTAACTCTTCCACCTTAGTAATAGTCACGCTCTTTGGAATTCATGCAACTTGCCTTGTTTTCTAAAGTAGTTTCACAGTGTTTGCATTTTGCAGTAACTATTATAAAAGCAGAATTTTACAGAGTGTAAAAGTAAATAATTTTCAGATTACCTGAATATTTCCAACTTTTTTCCAAAAGGCCATGTGAGAATTTTGTTCAAATCCCTCATGTTGATTTAAGTGTGCTTCTCCTAAATGATTTTATTCAACCCTAGGGAAAAAGTATTTTTCTCAGTTTGAAGTGACATGGTATAATGAAAAGAAAACTGGTTGGTGAGTCAGAATTCTTCCCAGCCATGGGCAGACAAATTACTTAATCGGGGGGTTTAGTTCTTTGTAAATTTTTGTTTATTTAGGAGTTTTGCTCACCTACTTTCAAAAGGACCGGAGATGGCTTACAATAGTAAACAACTATAAAATAGAATAATATGGAAAAGGGATCCTTAGTTTTCTCATCTACAAAATGGATTATTTAGGTAATCCAGAAGATCCTCTCCAGTTATAAATTATTTCTGTCTGTAAGGCAAAAATAGTTTATTGAAACTAAAGCAATAAACTGTCAACATTTGGAAACTTGGCAGTTTCCTTTCAATGTTCTAAAATAGATCCAATATTGAAAATGTGTAGCTCTGATTGGTTGGTTTAAATCTAAGATCCAGTTAGTTCATTTCTGGCCTAGATACAATCAATTAAAAATTAACTCACAATTTTTAAACATTTGCCATTTTGAAAATAATATTTTAAATTAGAGAGTTAGAGATTAAAATATGAGAAGTTAGAGAAAGTTAAATGGAAGACTTTAAAAGAAATGAAGGAATGCCAGTTAAAGAAGAAAGCCTTATTCTGGCTGATTTCTTCACAAATTGCCATTTTATTACCAATCAGTTCAATTCATGCTCACAATAATACTTCAATTACACACCATAAAATACAATCTTATTCAACAAAGATACCTCCATGTAACTTTATAGTTGTATATCGTTAATACTGTCCTTTTGTAAGTTACTTTAACTTTTCAAAGTACTTCTCTTACATACTTTGAATTTATAAGATGAATGAGTATCATGAAAACTGAGTATAGGTGATTTGTTTACATCTTCAGTAAGTGGAAGAACCAGAACTTAGAATCCAGGACCTTTGGTGCATATAGTTCTTTGCTTTTGCATTTTCCTCTGGACCCAGTACGTGTCCAAAGAATTCTCATGATACCTAGGGAAATGAAGTAATATTATAAAAAGATGACTAAAAGAGACCAGATTTCTTCAAGCAATGAAGCTTAAGGAGGGTTAAATTTGAAGCCCAGCCCCACTAGCTTCTGTTTTATTTTTATTTTTTTTTTATTTTTTATTTTTTAGCTTCTGTTTTATATTTGAATGTACTTGCACAGAAAAGGTCCACATGTGGAAGTGCTTTCCCTCAGTTTGGTTTCTCCACCTCTTTGGTAGATGAAAATGCCAGATCATGAAGGATCTGAGCATAGAATATCCCTTATTTCAGGAGAAAGGGGATATTTTAAAAGGTACTTAAAATATCTAAAAGTTTCCTTCTTTAGTCAATTTAATGAGAAACTCCAACCAGATCACATCTAAAGTCCATCTTTGTGTCCTGGAAGGAAGCCAAGGAAGCTATATATGAAGATATTTCTCACTGGCTGCTGCATGTTTATTTCTTATAGGAATCAGTCAGTTAAATCCACAGAAGTATAAGTATTAGGAATCTTCTCATATGTCCACATACGGTTGTCTCTGTGGCACAACACCAAATTGGCTCAGCAGCACGTACCACTTATTAAATGCATGAACTGTGTGAGGAGCCATGTGGAGCACTTTACATGTTCTCTTGTGACATCCATAGAACTGTCATGTGAGTTGGGTATCCTTGTCTCCAGTGTGTAGAAGAGGAAACTAACAAAGAGAAACGGCTTGCTCCTAAATAAGCATTGTCCTCAGCGTTCAAACCAGTGCTGACCTGAATTGACTGACTGCAGAGGATAGTCTAATATCAGATCCTACTCAAATGGAAAAGAGCAGTGACAATAATTTGCTTCCATTTAGGCCAAGCATCAGTTAATTTAGCACTAATTGTGAAACTGCTCTTTGCAAAACTGGCATGATATTGTTTTTCTTATTCTGTTACTTACAGTATTTTGAAAGTGTTTTAATTAATCACTGACATGAGAGAATAATGACATGGCATTTCTTTTGGCTATGACACGGCAATTCTTTTGGCCTCCAGTCCCAGGCTTTCAAACACACAATGGCAGCTACCTTCCCAAAGGAAGGTCCCATTTAGCTGGATTTAAAAATTAAGGAATTTCACCAATTCTCTCAAATTGACGTTTGCATGAAGGCAGAGGCTCTGAAGGGTTCAACCTTCATTTTAAAAAAATTCTGTGTAACTCATTTGCATCCACTGTCATCAGGAACAGTTTTCTAGCACTCAGAAGTTCAGGAGCTATTTGCTTCAGCAGTGAGGTGTGGTTGGCCTCTATAAAGAGGCCGTCCCTAATAGCTGTTCTCCTACCACTTCAGCACAAATGATTTGCATTTGACCGTGATCAGACTCCGTGGTTGCCGGAAACTGTGGGCAACTAAGAGGACACTTTGTTTTCCTTGGATAATGTATGCTTCCAGTTAGTTCTCCATTTACATCATTCACTCTTATGTTCATCTAAGTATTGTTGGAACTGTATGTGAAACATTGCATCAGTTTTAGGAAATAGAAATCTGATTCCATCAGAATTTGGGAGCATATTCTGCACACCTCAGTTTCTTGGTAAGACCTCAGTTTTAACATTATGCAATACTTTGCCTATGGATTTATCAGAGAGGATGAATTTAACATTCCAATGAGTGTGAGTTTTAAAAATATACTTAAATACAAGTGCAGAGAGAAATGAGAAAATGTTAAGTACTTGATTGTACTAAAAAAAAAAAAAAAAAAAAAAAAACTCCAACAGTTCACACTAAGAAGCAAAATTATTCCCAAGATAGTGGGAGAAGGTTTTATTAACAGTTAAGAAACCACATTTTAACAGGCACATTTCACTGTAAGTGTAAAGTGTTCCCCAGTGAACGAAATCAAATTATAGGAAAAACACCTTTTCCAAAAGCGCTTTGCACAAGGAATTACTGTAACTTGCTTATGTCCTTCAAAGTCGTTTTCCACAGTGATGCAGAGCCTTTCAAATGGGAGCCTGGGATACCAGTGACTCCCTTGGGAGATGCCTCCTTTTTCTGTTACCACTTTCTTTCGGTTCCACTCACTTAGGAGGAAATGATGTGTGCAAAGCCAAGCACAGGATCGACCTCTTCTACAAACAAAGGAATCATTTACTATCTGTTAATTTATTGCAGCGGAATATCAGGCACTCTGCAGCAGTGGGCCAGGAATGACATCAGCAGGCAGTGGTAAGGACTGGTTTGGAATTCACTTCCTTCAGCATGTGCAGAAGCAGCAGTGGTGGGCCCTCCTCTGGGTTTCCAGTTGGTCCCTTTACATGCAGACTGAGGAGGTCTGACCTCTTCTCTGGTCATCACTGCATGATGTACCTGGAACACCTAGAAGCCCCCAGGGGCAGAGCAACTGTGGTACACTGGGTCCTGGGATTGCTGGGTTGAGGTGTGGGGCTTGATACTGAATAGTTGGGTGTTCTCCCAGGGTGATTGATGGGAGGACTGCAGATTAAATACAATGAGTGTGGTCTCTCATTCATGAGAAGAGACAGTCTGGTCCCCCTTTGGCTCTTCCACCATCAAGTGCAGTTCAGGGTTATGGGCTCAGTTGAATTATTAGACATTCACATTTGAATAATTTATTGACTATCAAGTGTTCAGTCAGTATAAGATGTCAATAGGGGGATCCCTGGGTGGCGCAGTGGTTTGGCACCTGCCTTTGGCCCAGGGCGCGATCCTGGAGACCCGGGATCGAATCCCACATCGGGCTACCGGTGCATGGAGCCTGCTTCTCAATCTGCCTATGTCTCTGCCTCTCTCTCTCTCTCTGTGACTATCATAAATAAAATAAAAATTTAAAAAAAAAAGATGTCAATAGGGAGCTATCTTATATTTTGTAGCAAGCAGAGATAGCAATTAACTGAGTGGGAAGAAGATGAAATATTTCAGTAGACGGGTTAGAACTAGAGAAATATCTGTACCATGAAAGAATTAAAGTTAAAAGGGAGAATTAGAATGAGGGTAAAAACAGGTGACAGGAAAGATGAAGGGATTATTTTATTAATATAAAACTAAATAGTTCAACTCAGGACAGGTCTGAAAAAAAGTAGACCTCATGATTCATTTCATCATTATATGTGGATGAAGGTAGAGAGGAGATATTTGAGGGAAAGAGGAGTAGTAAAGAAATTTATAATGAATAAAGAGTGAGTGGGGAATAAATAAAGTTGTGATAGGGACCTGGAGAAGGAAAATCATGTCAACCTTGACTTATAGAAGATTTGAGACTAGCCATTCACTGATTGTCATCTGCATCACTCTTGACTAGAGAGCTCTCCTCAGTCTGTAGGCACACAGAAGAGGGAGGACTTAGCCTCATCTGGGCTGAGCAGCAGAGGGGTTTCCAGAACAGGTGATGTTTGAGTGTGCTTTGAACCAAAGAATAGGCCTGGTTCCAAACACTCCCCACAAAGAGCAAAAGGACATTGTATGTTCATGGAAGAACGAGAAATTTAAAGTAAATAGAGTTAATATTTTAACTTAATCTTGATTATTGAACCTACAAAAGTTTGAACCATGAGAGTGACACAGTCATCTTGTTTTTTAAGCTAAGTCTGATGGCACTGTGGAAGGTACACCAAAGAGGCTGGGCTGGTGGCAGGGAGACCAGCGGGAGGGACTGGGGCTCTGTGGTGATCCACTTTTCCATCTTGATGTTTGAGTCAGAAGACCAGGGGTTTTCCTTCAGCCTGATTAAAGATTGGTAATCTTGTAGTTTGAGCTCAAATGCCAAGTTCTTCTCTAGGACTGGTGGAAGGAAGATGTGAGTCAGAACATCTTGTAGTGAGAAACAGTGATCAAGTTTCCTCATCAAAGTGAAACTTTATTTTCACTAGGTTCTAACGTTGTTACATTTATTGTAATGTTATTTTCTTTGGTAGTTCTTTGATGTTAAATTTAGAATGTTATTGATACTGAACTTTTTTCTGGTGGTGCAGATATAAATGAATGTGCGTTAGATCCGGATATCTGTCCAAACGGAATTTGTGAAAATCTCCGTGGGACCTACAAATGCATATGCAATTCAGGATATGAAGTGGATCCATCTGGGAAGAACTGTGTTGGTAAGAAGTTTTACCTGTTTCCTAAGACATCTCACACATCATGCATTGCTTCTTTGTTGCTTTGAGGAAACTGCTTTCAGTAGATGAAGGGCCTGGGCAAATGGATGGCCTTCACTTTGGGTGTCAGCATGGCACATACATGCCTTGATTAACTAAAATTTACATACCTGAATCCTGAAAATTTATAAGTAGTCATGTGTCATGTTCACTCCAAAAAAGAGAAGCTCCTTAGATGTATACAAAATACAGATTGTGAGCCATTTCTTATGTGTCTACAAAGATAGCCCTATTTTTACCGAGAGAAACAACTCTTTTCCCAACCACTTTATTAGATTTAATCAAAGAAAACCCAGTTTATTTTCAGTAATACCTGTTCTCTGTTAAGTTTAGCAAACACCATATATTTTTTAAAGATTTTATTTATTGGGACATCTGGGTGACTCAGCGGTTGAGGGTCTGCCTTCCACCCAGGGCATGATCCTGGAGTCCCAGGATCGAGTTCCACATTGGGTCCCTGCATGGAGCCTGCTTCTCCCTTTGCCTGTGTCTCTGCCTCTCTCTCTTTGTGTCTCTCATGAATGAATAAATAAAATCTTTTAAAAAGATTAATATTGTATATATTTATTTGAGAGAGAGAGAGAGGGAACAAGCAGGAGTGGTGGTGGTGATGGCAAGGGGGGTGGGGAACAGAGGGAAAGGGAGAAGCAGGCTCTCCACTGAGCAGTAAGTCCCATGATGCAGGTATCTATCGCAGAATTCCAGGATCATGACCTGAGCCCAAGGCAGATGCTTAGCCAATTGAGCCACCTAGGTGCCCCAAGAAAACACCACATTTTGATGCTCTAATAAAATCTTAATGAAAGTACCAGCCAGTAACTATAAAAAAACAAAAACTTTGGGAATAAAATGGTCAATATGGGCACCATTATTTTTTTTTTTAACTTTTTCCAGTTGCCTAGACTAGTATTTTCTGAAATCTACTATCTATTCTATGGTGCAGTGACATACTACTGCAGATTTCCTGAAGTTCAGCTTCTAACACCAGAATATTCAAATTTATGGGAATATGCGAGAGTATACCAAAAGCAAAATGTAAGACGGTGTATCTTTTTGATTTGAAAGCAAAACAAATTTTACATAAAAAATAGTTTCATGAAGAAGGGAGAAAATTAATCAGTTTTAATAAGTATAAAAACGGGGCCTCAAATATACTTTTAACTCTCTAAAAGCCATTTAGGGTTTAGGTGTTAGAACTTATTCTCTCCTGCCATAAGTGGTATTTTAGTTGCAGGGTTTGAAAAGTACTGCCATACGGTAGTCAGTCATTGGAACATGTAATAATTCTGAGATGCTGCAGATTGAAATAAACACAAATGTCTTTGTTTTCATTCTTTCAACACATAATCGAGCAAGTATTAACTACTCCTCAGGTGCTGGACTCAACTATTGCCTAGACAGCCATAGTTGCTATATGTTCTGACTCAAGAAAAGAAAGTTCCTTCTCCTATTTGTCCCTGGGTAACAAGCAATTTTACTTGCCATGGCTCCTTACTTTACCATTGCAAATCTGGTGTTGAGGAGCTTGCCGAAATACTTAGATCCCTCCCAAGAGACTTGTTACCTCTGATTAGACAGACAATACTTTAACCTTAAAAGGATTAAGATTAAATTACATCATATAGAACTTCATTCCTTTGGACAGGGAAAAATGGCCATGTCAATTAAATATTTTGAAAAAGTTTACTATTTTGAACTATTAAAACGTGACCATCTCTGATATATCCATGAGTTTTCCTCTGTCTTCTTGTCATCGTGCAATTCTTTTCAAAGCTCCTCCAACCTAATTGTGTATTTCTGTCTCCTTTCAGGAATCTTTGTACACCAGAAAGTACTCTAGTTCGTTATAGTCCTTTTAATGTATTACAGAAGGCCTCATTCACATTTGATTCTTTTATACTTTACCATTTCTTCTTTTTCTTTTCTTTTTTTCATAGCTTCTTCTCCTACAAAATTCTGTGTTTCTATGGACATTGTGAGATCAGTATTAAAACAATATGTGCACCTTTACTCTAGACTCTATGTGTGGCTCTGTGTACAAAGACTCTATGTGTTTCTCTGTCTGTATACAAAGAAAAGAGAATGATTCTAGAGATAGAATGGAGAGGAAAGATAACTCTAGATGTCCTGAAACAAACCCTCTATCGCTTTGCCCCTTCTGGCTCTCTGAACACCTGAGTCATTTCTGCAGGTCACCTATGCTCACATGTTCCTGCCTTCTCTTCTTCCCTGTACTTCCACTATTCACCATAAATAATTTTTCTTTTTGTCTTCTGTCGAACTGCTTGAAGGACAGAACATGGCGAGAATACAGTCCCTCTTGTACAATGTAGAGTTCTAGAATTTTGCAGGTTGAAGTAAAGAGGTTCAATAGGTTGAACTCCTATTTTCCTCAAATTAGGTTAGTTAGGCAAAAACCAATGTTAGAGGAATTTTGCCTCTTTGCTTGAGTTAATCATATCATTGGACCTTAAATACTTAACCTAAAAAAGCATGAGAAGTTGCGTGCAAGGGAATGTGCTCCACTTAAGTTCATGTTTATTGGTTTTCCAGATATTAATGAATGTGTATTGAACAGTCTGCTTTGTGATAATGGACAATGTAGAAACACTCCTGGAAGTTTTGTCTGTACCTGTCCCAAGGGATTTATCTACAAACCTGACCTAAAAACCTGTGAAGGTAATCTGTGTTTTTATTCTTACACTGTGTACTTTATTGTCTTTCAGTATGCCAGTGAAAAACCATGAGAATAAGTTAGAGTCACCTCTATTTTAGACAATTACGTCATTGTAATTGAGATTCTGTGGTCCTAAATGACACCTGTATGCACTTTGTAGGCTACTGATGGTACTTACTTACAGTTGCCATTTTATTTGCCATCATTTAAAAGATGAAGAAAATATCACACTAAAGTTAGTAATTTGGATATCACATCTAATGTTTGCTCCAGATTTTCTGAATAAAAAGATTCAGCTGTATGCCAGATTCTGTGCTTAAGAGATATGCTCAACCATTATTTTTGACATTCCATCTAGTCTAGAAAAGAACTTCCTAGGTCAGCTTTACTATCTAATAAAGAATATATGGTAGCAACTGAGGCCAGAGTTTAAATATTCTTTCATGCCCAAGACTACTCTTTAGCAGTAATGTGGAGCTGTTTTTGTTTTAGACATCGACGAATGTGAATCAAGTCCTTGCATTAATGGAGTCTGCAAGAACAGCCCGGGCTCTTTTATTTGTGAATGTTCTTCCGAAAGTACCCTGGATCCAACAAAAACCATCTGCATAGGTATTTATCCTGCTGATCAGCATTGTATTTAATGTTCACTTTTAGTGCAAAAGAGTTTATTGCAAAGAATTTAAATATGGATGAACAAAATTATAAATGACCACTATCACTTGTTTCACATGTCATTCATGCTGTAATTCCAATGCACATTTGCTTTTTTTATATAGATTCTGTTATCTATTAACGTCATCTCCCACCTCCCTGCAGAAACCATCAAGGGCACTTGCTGGCAGACTGTCATCGATGGGCGGTGTGAGATCAACATCAATGGAGCTACCTTAAAGTCCCAGTGCTGTTCCTCTCTTGGTGCTGCCTGGGGGAGCCCTTGTACCCTATGCCAAGTCGGTAAGAGAGTTGGACCCATTCCACTGGTCACTTGCTTAGAAACTGGAAACCCAGTACTTTGTTCATTTAGATATACCTAGGAATTCTAGATTTAGTTCTTATGACCTCTGTGAAACGTATTGCTGAAGAGGAAATTAAGAGAAGTGTCAAGGACAGTAATTTTGGGTTATTTTCTACCACCCGCACTGTAATGTGGTTACTTAGTGTTGCTTTCCTAGATCAGGAATTCCAATGGGTTCTCTTGGAAACTCATAATTAGGGGTCTTGAGGTTTTTACAGGCACAGATTATCTTCCAAAAAATGTATTGATGTTCTTTACATTCAGGACTTAACTTCTAAATCTGTTGCAAAGCTGAGGTCTGAGATCCTTGCTGATGATTTTATTGATTCAGTGTTCAGATATATAAATGTGTGGATTTAAATAATGTGAATGCTGCATGGCGGGAGATCTTCGAATTCTAAAGTTTATTTTCCATGTTCATGTTCTAGGAGTCATATATTGTGATTCCTGTTTTAGAGCTGATAGCAAAAAAGAAGTCTAGCCAAGTTCCTTCTTAGTCATCACCTTAGCATGATCTTTAGGGGATCTTTGGGTCTTTCAGGACCTCTCAGAGGAATTGAGCTTAATTCAAGGAGACATTTCATCCTCTTCCTCCTCCTCCTTCTTCTTCATCTATGCAATCTCAGAAACACTTTGTTATCTTAGACTTATTCATAGCAACAAAATCTAATTCATGCCCAGGTCCTCTTTTGGATTTCTTATACTATGTGATAAAGAGTCAGGATATTGTTATCTCAAATTTGTTTTTTGTTTTTGTTTTTGTTTGTTTGCTTTACAGATCCCATATGTGGCAAGGGCTACTCAAGAATTAAAGGAACACAGTGTGAAGGTATATTTATGCCTATTTATAAACCATAAATTTCTGTGTGCCTGAAGAATGCTTGTGTGAACTTGGACTGGATAAAGTTGTCATGTAACTTCCCAGTGAGAAATATGCAGCAGAGAGGAAAATAATGAGAACTGCAGAACATAACAGATGTTAATTTCACAAGCATATATATGCTGTTGCCAGTGTTGGATCACTCTGGCCACAGGGCAGGGTGACTGAGAATGGTTTAGGCTGACCATGGTTTTGAGTGACTTCACTTTCAAAATACTATCAGGAAGAGAAAAATGGAAGTTTTCGATGAGGCTATAAAATTTGCATTTTTTTTCTTGGTTTGTCCTGGTGTGTGTGTGTTTGTTTGTTTCATGGTCATGGATGACCTTTAGAAGGACATACTCTATTGTCTCTTTTTTGAAAGCTTACATGGATTCTCTCCAGTTTATTGTGATTCTTTCTCACGGAGTCCCAGATAGACGTAGGTCAGGGTGACTAACACAACCTGACATGACACGGCAGCTGAAAAATTTTAAAAACAGCAATTAGTCCCATATGTGGAATGAAATGAAGTTTTTTTTTTTCCCTGCTAAAATAAAGAGAAACACTACAACCCCCACCCAAAGTTTTGTTCCAAATGATGACTGAATCCTTTGGCCTTTCTCTGGTCCAGACCCACTGTTAATAACTTATCTGACCTCAGCAGCACATTTTGGTGTACAAGTGGCCAGAACAAAAAAACCCAAAAAGGTAAATTTCCCACTTCCCACTTATCTCTCTCACAAGGAAAGACTTAAAATATTTTTTTTATACCATCCCCAGCTTAAAAAGTTATTTTTTCTGAACAGAGACACAGTATGGCATTGGGAAGTGCTTTTCTTTGAATTAACTTGATGGTGAGTATTTATCCAAATTATGTGCAGGGAACACACTACTTTCTATTAAACAAACTGGGAAGGACTGGTACATTTGAGATGTTTGGGTAAATGGTGAATGAATGAACATGAGCATCTTTTGACTCTCCCTAACTCAAGCTGGGACCACCAAGGCTTAGACAGAACAGTCTGAGACTGTTGCTGAGCTAGAACTAGTCATACACTTTCTGGGGACATCTCAACATTTCTTAAAAGACATTCTCTTGACTGACCCCACATATTTATTTCTCAGTGGGATTTTTGTCTTCAAGCGATTTCTTCTTTGCTAGTTTGAAAGATGAGATTTCTGTTTCTCTATCTATTTTGGATATCTGATCTCATAAAGCTAGTTATGTGGCTCCTGGGGGCCTTACCTGAGATGTCCATAGTACCCAGAGCTGTCCCCAAGAACTCACACCAATTCCCAGCCTCTATAATTAAAAAATTACTCCCTCAGACTAATGGAGAAACTCCTATCTTTAGTAAAAGGTGGACTCAGTCTGGTTGCAATTCAAAGTTCCTAGAAATTCTACATGAACTATTTGGAGACAAACTAGTTTTATGAACTTATTTGGTTCAAAATGACCTTTTCTGTTGTGAGAATAATTATGACTCCATGAATGAAATAAAGTAGAATGATGTTATACAGATATTTTAACTTTATTTTTTTTCCTTCATAGATATAAATGAGTGTGAAGTATTTCCAGGAGTATGCAAAAATGGTGTATGTGTTAACTCTGAGGGATCATTTAAATGTCAGTGTCCCAATGGGATGACTTTGGATGCCACAGGAAGGATCTGCCTAGGTAAATCCTGAACTCATTACTTTTCTAATGGTCATTTCTTAAAGATTTAAAAACTCAGTTAATAAGATAAAGCTGAATATTTGGTTCCAAGTACAGAAACACACATCCCAAATTCAGCATTTCCATTAGGATTCATAGTGGTTTCCTTGATAAATAGCCTTCCTCCTCAAGCTCTTCATTTATTCTTTATAAAAAGAGGCTGGAACATGTTAGTGAAGAGAAACTTTAGTTTCTTACTGATGTGTAACTATTCCTTAAATCATTATCATCACAATCATTATTCCAGAACTCTTAAACCTGCCTCTATATGCCACCAACTATATGGTATAAAGTGAATGGTGGGAAGAACAATTTTGCTTGATTAGAAACTGTAACCCATACCCACTAGGCATGTCCTGTCATTGACCAGATGGACAAGTCATCTCAGGAAACCCTTGTGGGTGTGAGTGAAGAGTACCAGATTCCTGAATAGTGAACCTGAAGGTGCCCAGGCCACTGTCACTTCTAATCATGGTGGGATTCTTCATGCCAACTGTTAGAGCCCAAGTGGCATTGATATCGAAGAGACTGGACTCTGAGTTCTCAGAAAGTTGTCCTGTGCGTTCTTAGTGGCAGGAGGTCTGAGATCCCACAGTATGTGTGTGGCATCTGGCAAACTTATTCTGAAGCTACTTCAAGGCTTCTAACTGCCAGGAATATGTCTCTTGGATCACTTGTTTTTGAGTCCATGGCTCAGGTACATTGTATATCTGAAACCATATTCTCTGAAGGTCATCCTGAGTGAAGGACCACCATAGATGGTTTAAAAGAGTGGTATGAGGTTAAGGGATTTGGATCATGTATGAATCAGAACTAACAAACCTTTAAACGTAGAGCTTTATATGGCTTATAAACATAAGCAATATGGAATAGAAAAGCTGGAATCCAGAGGCTAGAGTCTTTTCATGGCCGTGGATGTCCGTTAATCTCATTTTGAGTCTGCTTTTTTGTGTAGGAGGAATTGACACTTAATGAGAGCCTTCTTTCAGGTTCTTCAGTTCAAAGATGTTTCAGTGTTTAATTTAGAAATCATTTAAAAAGTATCCGTACATCATATTGGAGACAACCTGAATGTAAGTTTGCCCAGAAGGCTTCAGAAGCTTTCTAACATTAAAGAAAGTTCAGGCACGTAGGTGAATGATTAATGACCACATTGTGAAGGAGAGAGGGAAGATAATGCCTAAGGTTTCAATTACACTTTACAGTTTCTAGATACACAGTCTCATCTGAGCTTCATAGAACGCTTTCAGAGATGGGTGCAACATCATTTTATGGATGTGGAAATTCAGGGTCAAGGTTAATAATTTCTAAAACAAGCAACTTCTTAGTTGCAGAACAGCACTACATTCCAGATATCTTGACATCTGGTATATCACTTCTCTTCCTCACAATTCCACAAAATTGGGGTTGGGGCTGGATGTATCCCATGTGTACCCAGAAGAATATACATGTAAGCACATGTAGAGGTGAAAGAAATACTTGAGAAGAGGAGTGAATGACTTTGCTTTGTTGATTTTCCTCTTCAATATTGAGTAGGGCAGTTTCATTTTGGAATTTAACATTACACTTCTCCAAAAAAGAAATGGATGTCAGGGAAAAGTGTGGGAGCTAGTTTAGATGTTCTCCACTGATAAAGAGTTCAGTTTCTTTTTAGCTAGAGAGGAGATTCCAAGGCATTATGGAATGCATCGTATTGGTAGTAAGCATGTCTTACAGAGAAAACATCTCCCAAAAGAGCACTGTGGGATTTCTCAGAATACTGTTCTTTATGTAGAATTATCAGAAAAGGCCTAAAATTGAAAGGAAAGTTTCCAGAAATAGGAGGTGCAAATAAATATGAGCTGCCAAAGAAAAGAAAGTATTTTATTAGGTGGGAATATTCATCAGAAAGCCTGGACTCCTTTTGAGGAAAATAATTAATTCCAGCCAATAAGTACATAGCAAATTATTATGTGTATTGTACTTTGTCTAACACAACGGGTTGACAGTTTGGGGTGGTGAAAACAGGGTAGCTCTCCTTAGCCTCCCTGTGTTCCGTCTGGCAGATATCCGCCTGGAAACCTGCTTCCTGAGGTATGAGGATGAGGAATGCACTCTGCCCGTTGCTGGCCGCCACCGCATGGACGCCTGTTGCTGCTCCGTTGGGGCAGCCTGGGGTACTGAGGAATGCGAGGAGTGTCCTGTGAGAAACACGCCTGAGTACGAGGAGCTCTGTCCCAGAGGGCCCGGATTCGCCACAAAAGAAATTACCAATGGAAAACCTTTCTTCAAAGGTACGATGGTTTCAGTGGCTGGTTGCTCTTCTTTTTAAACCAGCAGGATGTTCTGCAAAGAGGAGAATAACAGTGAATATCATCAATGTGGTCATCCCCTGGTCATCTCTGCAGACATTCCTCACTTTCTGAGTTACATTCAGCAAATGTTCACTCTGGAGCGGGTTTTCTTTTCCCACCTTTCAGGACTTCCTGAGGTTACTTGCCCCCCCGCCCCCCTTACCCCCCACCCCCGCCTATTAACCATTTATGAAGTGTTAAAGTAGATTTTAAAACTACCCTAAGCCAAATATCAACAAAAAGGAAATTTTCTTGGGGAATTTTTATTCTGTCTGCTAAAGCCATAAAACTTGACCTCTTCCCTGATTATTTAATCCAGGTCACTGCAGTTCACCTGAGTATACCGTAGTGGAGGTGAATGGCATGACAGACCCAGGGGCAGATCCTCTTTGTCCAAAAACAGTGAAAGTCATTCTTATGGCAAGCACATTTCAGTGACTTATGATATTTCAAACATTATTTCAGTTTATTATGCTATAATCTAAAATTTGTATAAAAAATGAGAAGTTATAGATCTAATTCCAAAATTGATTTAACTTTTTATGCACAAGGATACAGAACTTGTTTACTTTAGCATGTGGAAAAATCATGACTGGTTTCCCAGAATTCCAATTTTTCAGAGAGGCCCAGCGTTTGTTCCTGGTATAGATTTTTGTCTTGGTTGCCATTGTGTCTGGGCCTAGTTATTATACTTCATAACTAAATCGACTTATAAAAATGGGAAATGAGTATATGAATATTGCTTAATTATCCTTATATAAATGTGTAAAAATAACTTTTAGTACTGAGTGTTTAATCCAAGAAGCCCTAGGGGTTGAAATTCACTCTAGAGAGACAGTTTCTAGATGATCTTCTTAAATGTCTCCTAAGTAAATTCAAAGGAATTTGAATGATTTGCTTCCAAAGGCTGTGGCACTGCATTGCCACAGAAAGACATGTTCTTGAAATTTAATCTGCTAGTTCTGTCTTTCATGACATTTTATAGAAATGAACTTGTATTTCTTGAGCTTTAGGTCTTGCTTTAGAAAGGCTCCTGAAGGAGATCTTTCACCCATTATATATACAGTCTCCTACTGTACAAGAAACTCTTTTCATTATATTAATGAAACCTTAATATTAATTGAGAAAATATTTTTAAATTATATACACATTTGAGAAAATATTTTAATAGCATACACTTATTTACAAATCATTTCAATTATAAATAACATCTTTTTTTGAAATTCTTATATTGTAGACGCATCCAAGAAAGCATACATGGATATCTCATTTCACTATACTCTTGGTTGGTTGACACGGACTTTTTTTTTGTCAGTCATCTACTGTGTGCTTTGGGAATAGATGCTAGTGGCTTAGAATATTTATTCATTCATTTGGCAAATACTTAAGTATTTGGTATATATCAGGCAGTGTGCTGGGCTCTAGAAGTCCGAATAAACACACCGTCTACTTCCCTAATAAACTTTCTAAAATGTAGAAGTTTAAAAGTCTAGAAATGTTTACAAAGTCATAGTTCTCATGGATCATCACACATTCTTTAAAATGCATATTGCCAAGACCTTAAATCAAGACCTTTCAACTCTCTGGGTTTAAAATAGAGGCATTGAGAACTCCTAACAGGATGCTTAGGAACTTTCTGCATGTTTTATTTTTCTTGAAGATATCAACGAATGCAAGATGATTCCCAGCCTCTGTACCCACGGCAAATGCAGAAACACCATTGGCAGCTTTAAGTGCAGGTGTGACAGTGGCTTTGCTCTTGACTCTGAAGAAAGGAATTGCACAGGTCAGTGAAGGGCTTCCCTTTGCAGAACGCCCTTTAGAACTCTTCACCTTTACCACATTGCCACAAGAATGAAAGCTCTCCTGTTACTCATGTGTTGCCACTTACTGCTTGCATTCAGACATCGATGAATGCCGAATCTCCCCTGACCTCTGCGGCCGAGGCCAGTGCGTGAACACCCCAGGGGACTTCGAATGCAAGTGTGACGAAGGCTATGAAAGCGGATTCATGATGATGAAGAACTGCATGGGTAAGTGTGTGACCATCTGATCCTATTACACAGGTAATAAGGGATTCCCCGAAGCTTTGATGACTCAGAGCCTCCCTCCCAGCTTCTCCCTGCCCACCCCCCAGCCCCCCTGCATGGGTCTCCTGACCAGTGTGTCTGGAATCAGTCTGTGGCAGAGGGAGACTGACGTGTGGAAAGCATGAGGGACTTCTTGCCATGGGTTGGCGGGTGGCCTAGGACATTAGTTATGGGTCCCAGAGAAGTGAGTTTAACACCTGGAAGAGACACCCCAGGGAAGAGAAACGATTCGAGCATTAGCTATATTCAAAGTGACATTATAGGGTTTCTATCCAATATTTCTAGAAAAAGAGCTTGATTAAGCTGGCTGCATTAGATTAGGTTCCCTAGAGAGAAGCCTGAGAAGGGGATTTTTTTTTTTTTTTTTTTTTAAAGAGAAGCTGTAGAGAAGTGAAGGAAGGAAGTTAGGGCAGGGGAAAAGGCCTCTTAGCCTTAACCTGATCCCACTGAGCGCTCTGGAATGTGAATGGTATCAAACAATTGTCCTGCTTTTAGGCAAAACCAGACTGCATACTCCCTTGTCTGCCGCGGGCAGCTGCCAACATTTGAGGGGGATGTAATTCTCACCTCCCAAGCATTTCTGAATGAGGTGGACAGCAGTTCTCCAAGAAGGGAGCCTGTGAGGCCTAGCAGCCAGGACTCCCAGCGACCCTGATGCACTGAGGAGTGCCCTGGCTTGGGGTCCTGAGCAGGACACCACCACCATCTTCAACTTGGGTCATTGTCATTTTGCAGATATCGATGAGTGTCAGAGAGATCCTCTCCTGTGCCGGGGTGGCGTTTGCCTCAACACTGAGGGAAGTTACCGCTGTGAGTGTCCTCCTGGTCATCAGCTCTCTCCCAACATCTCAGCATGTATAGGTAAGGAGGAAGACTTTCAGACCACATATTTGTGTCTCAACCCACATCTCTGCCACAGTCAGAAGCTTCTGGCTGGGTGTTTGCTATTTTTATTTTCTAAACAGACATCAACGAGTGTGAACTGAGTGCGAACCTCTGCCCTAATGGCCGTTGTGTGAACCTCATCGGGAAGTATCAGTGTGCTTGCAACCCTGGCTATCATTCAACTCCTGACAGGCTGTTTTGTGTGGGTAAGTTCTCTCTTTTATTTTATACTTTATTTTATTTAGTCTCTTTCTAGAAACACTCCAGTAATGTTCTGAGTTCTGTTTTCATCACTAGTTACTTTTACTTAATCTCTCTTGTTTTCCGTAAGTAAAATTCTTTTCATAGTGGCTCACAGTCTTTGGATCTCACCTCCCTTGTCTGTTTAAAGAACCATTTAAATGAAGGCTATGAAATGTTTTCGCTCTAACAAGTCAAATTTGAGCCATGCTGCTTTGAATACTGAACGATAGCACATGCTTTGTTTATGCACGTGCATACCCAGGCAAATCAGCAAGCAAGTACTAACCACTTACAATAAATGAAGCATGGGTTCTGTGAGAAACACAAAAAAACAGAGGGTACAGCGTCTGCCCTTAGGTGGTTTAGATCAGCTGTGAGATTTCAAAGATTAATTATTGGCAAGAAGACCATGTTCTCTTCATTCCTTACATTGAAATGGAGGCCAGGTCTGGCACTCCTTAAAGATGGGGTTTTGTGGGACAAGCATTTTGCTTTGTGGCTGGCCCTCTGTAGGTTTAGTTGTGCTCGGAAGAGTGGCACAGAAAACCCTCTGGGTTTATTGTGCCCAAAGTCAAAGTGAAACTTTGTGAAAACTGCCAGTTTTTGCCTGGTTTGGGGTGTACATCATGTGGAACTGCCAAGTCTCACATGGTTTCCACCCAAAGCCATAAATCAGCCCAAATTTTTCTGAATCATGGCCCAGGACAACTCAGAATTCCAAATCAGGTTCTTGAAAAGGATCAGAATCTCAGCCAATCAAACTGAATGTCAAGTTTATAACTGAATATGTGACCCAGAGAATTTCATCCACGTGCCTATTATCATAACTGGGGTTGTGCGTTTAGCCCTACCTGGCATGTGGCACCCCATGTATCATGTAACTGATTATTCACCTAACTCCCCAGCTGCAACATAAGCATTATGAAGGTAGGTATAGGTCTGTCTCATTCATGATTAGATTCTTATCTGTAGCATGTAGTAGGTTTGCACTTTATATTTGTTGAAGGAATTGAATGATGCAATGATTTCCAGTTGCCTGAGGATGTTTTTGTTTTGTCGTGTTGTGCTTTGGAAACTTGAAATGCATGCCATGATCATAGACACAAAGAAAGGTGATATTCTTTTTCTTTTTCTTAGACATCGACGAATGCAGCATAATGAATGGTGGTTGTGAGACCTTCTGTACAAACTCTGAAGGCAGCTATGAATGTAGCTGTCAGCCAGGATTTGCACTAATGCCCGACCAGAGGTCATGCACTGGTGAGTAGGTTTTAGCCTCCCGTGAAATACCTCAGTAGCCTAGAGAGAGGTTCAGGGCCCAGACTGGAGTCAGACAACCCTGAGTTCAAAATTTTGTTTGTCACACATTTTAACTATGCATCCTTAATAAAGATCCTTAGCATCAGTTTCCTCATCTCTAAGATGAGGTTCAGATTGCCTGTGTGCCTGTGTGGGGGAATGCATACAGCACTTTGCACAGTTCCTGGCACGTAGAGTAAGATATAATTTTGAAGAATCTGATCTTTTGACTTACTTCAGAGCTACTCTAGGTGTGCTCCTTGGACCAGCCGCATCAGCATCACCCAAGGATATGTTAGAAATGCAAAATCTTAGGTCCCACTCAGACCTACTGATTCAGAAACTTCTGGGGATAGATCCCAATAATCTATTTTCACAAGTTCTCCAAGTGATACAGATACGTGCTAAAACTTGAGAACTGTTGCTCTAATTCACACCTCTTGTTGTATCATGCTGGGCTGGAAGAGTCATGTCTCCAAACTAGAGATGAGAATGGAGGTTGATGATACAGGTTTTCATTTTGGTTTTGGCTAAGAAGAGAACTTGGGTTTGGATATCAAAATTACTTTATCAGATCTAGGAAAATCTCCAAAAAAAACTTTAGATGTAAATTGACCAAAAAAAGTTAAATGTTGAAAATAAATATTTTTAACCAAAAGTACATGTAAGTAGATATGCTTGTTTTAAGCAAGTTTCACCTTTACAATATCAGTAAACCAGAAGATAATCAACTTTAGGCATTGAAATATGACAATGAAAAAATAAAATTTAATCATTGTTAAATGATAAGTTCATGTCAGGGATAAAATTGCTAGTTAAATGATGGATTTCTAATAAGGTGTAGAGATTGATCCTAAATAATATGCTATAAATCTTGAAAATGGATCTCTGCTTTTTCACCCAGGATAAATTGATGGGATAATTTAACCCTTCGTCTGGATTTGAAGCAAATAGGCTGTTTATTTGACTTGAGTTAGTTAACTTTTTCACCACTTATTAATAGAACTAGTGTTAACAACATGTTGGTTTTCTTCTCCACAGACATTGATGAGTGTGAAGATAACCCCAATATCTGTGACGGCGGTCAGTGTACAAACATTCCCGGGGAGTACAGGTGCTTGTGTTATGATGGATTCATGGCATCTGAAGACATGAAGACTTGTGTAGGTGAGCAAAGAACACAGAATTTCCCATTTTGTCTGGTTATTCACAAGCATGGTTAAATTACATAAACATTAGTTTGGGAAGTTGATAAATGGATCCTATCGGAAAAGTAAGGATATTTAGGGACATATTACTAATGTTCCAAGACCAACATTCCAAAGAGCAACTTTCTTGTGACTGTGATATGATGTTCTTATCAGATATGTTATATGGACTGAGTTGACCATTGGTCACTCCACGTGGACATTTATTTTATGTCTGCGCGCTATTTCTGTCCACTTAACCCTAGGCCTTTAAAATCTTTTACTAAAGGCAAGCAAAATTTATTTCTGACAAGAATGAAGAAAACTCTAGAATTGATTGTATTGATGTATTCTATTGCTGTGTTTTCAAATTTCTCACACTTTTCTTCTGCAGTATATAATCCCATTCAGTATCATTGTAATCTCAGACATTTTAATTTTCATCTCTAAAAATTTGATTTGGGTTATTTTTCACATCTCCCCCGGGAGCGATGTGAAAGTTAAATCATTCCTCTAACTTTTTGAGCCCATGAAATAGAATTGTAGTAACTGCTCTAATATCCTAATTCCATCATCTGTGTCAGTTCTGGGTCATTTCAGTAAATTGACTTTCTTCCTCATTATGGGTCACATTTTCCTGCCTCATTGAATGGCTGGTAATTTTTGACTGGATGCCAGACATTATAAATTTTGACTTGCTAGTTGCTAGATGTTTTAAATCCTGAGAAATATTCTTGGGCTTTATTCTGGAACCCAGGTAAGTTATTTGGAAACAGAAGGATCCTTTAAAGTCTTGCTTTTATGCCTTTAAGCAGCAGTTACTTAGAGGCTTATTTTGCCCCATTACTGAGGCAAGACCCTTCTGAATTATGAGATTTTCCAGTCTGACGAGTAGGAATAGGCACAATTCCAGGCTTTCTGTGAGCTCTGATGATTGTTCCCTCTAATTCTTTTGAGTGGTACTTCCCCTAGCTTTGAGCAGTTTCCTTACATGAGTGCATTGATCACTACTTATCTGAATACATGACGGGGCTCTCTCTCTATGCAGCTTTCTTCTGTCCTTTACTCTGCCCTGTGAACTCTGGCTGCCTTGGTCTTCCGGGACTTCCAGTGTTATCCCCTCAACTCTAGGACACCACTCAGCTCCATCTCCCCTATGTCATGGCCTTAAAACTGTCCCTACACCATAACCTGGGACATTCCTAGAACTCACCTAGCTTGTTTTCTTTCTGTCAGGCATGACAGTCTTCTGTTGCCTCTGTTGTCCTTTTGCTGGTGTTTTTCACATGGGAAAATAAATTCTGTGTCTATTACTCCATCTTGGCAAGAAGCGAGAGTCTAGAATTGAAAATATTTAAATTCTGTCACATTTATATCTTTAGAAAACCTTTACTGAATATTTATGAAATCCTATAAATTAAAGTGAAGTCATAAAAAAATAATTCGTAATTTGGGGAAGACGTCAAGTTTATAACTATCTGCACCAAGACTACCAGTTCATCTATCCTTTATTTTAAGTATTGGAAACTAAAATGTTGGCAGCTGGAGACTGAATTAAATTTTGTATCTTACAACAGAATATGCTGTCTTTAAAGTTTCCTAGACTGTCACATAAACAGACTCAATACGCAGTCTTGAGTCAATCAGTTTATTTGATTACCTCCTGCTTATGGCCCAGATAAGGAGGCAGTCTACCTGGTTAGCCTGCAGTATAGAAAGCAAGTGTGAACTGCTTGTGAACCTGTAAATATACTCCTTTTTTTTTTTTTTTTTTTATGAAAACACTTCACCTTTTGTAATTTATTTGTCATAGTTGTTTTATCTCAGGAAAAATGTTTTCAATGATATAAACACATGACTGTATGTATTAATAATATCTGTATTTTACAGATGTCAATGAATGTGACCTAAATCCAAATATCTGCCTAAGTGGAACCTGTGAAAACACAAAAGGCTCGTTTATTTGCCACTGTGATATGGGATATTCAGGCAAAAAAGGAAAAACTGGCTGTACAGGTATGTTTTTTCAATTTGAACAATAAAACGTTTGATGGTTAAAAGACTATTACCAGAGGAATACAAGTTTTAAAACTGCTAACATTTTAATTGCTTTGTAAAGCATTTTATATAACATTTTTCATTAACTTAGCTTGCCCTTCTTTGAAACTTGTCATATTTTAGATTAGATCTATGCTGAAGCTTTTTTCTTTACCCATAAAAAAGGGCATATTGGATGAATTCTCACTATAACTAACACCATAAATATCACATTTTATGAGGTTAAATATCACATTTTTATATCAAAGTAGTTAATATGCTAATTACCGTACATTCCTATCCCTTTTTTAAAGCAAGCCTCCCTTGTCAACATTTCATTTGAGGGTTTATAGTTAAGGTTTTTAAAGAAACATCCTACAATTCATATTTTTCATCAATTCTCATCAGTCTTCCAGTTCCTTAAATTAGCGTGCTTTTGATATATTAAGTTGCTTTAGCCTAAATAATTCCTGGGACTTAGCAAACTTTATGAGGTGATAATTAAACCATTTGTAATTTTGTTTGTCTCATACCAGTAATCCATAAAAAAATCTTTTCACAACATTTGTAGAAGATTATTTTATTAAACATCAAATTAAAGAAGTCACTCTGTGTGGATGATATTGTTATTAAGCATTTAGTTGGTGTTTTCAAATTTGAGGCGATGGTGATAAGTATGTGGAATAATATAATAAAGTTTTACTATAGTTACTTGTAGTAATATAACAGATTATGGGATATAACATAATTTAAAACATAATGGAGGTCATGGTGAGCTTGATTAGGTAATGGCATAATTTCTTTACAAATAACAGACTATAATTCCAAAAGCCAGTTTGGCCAGCCCTTGTGATTTGAAACGAACATTAAAATATTTGCAGATTGGCAATGTGGTAAATGTCCTTTCTTAATTATATCAACATTTTTCAAGAAAGTTTGCAAGGATATTTATTATCATTCCAAACTGTCCAATAATGCTAAGTTTCAAATTTATAGATATACAAGATAATGCCAATAATATTACTATTGGTTAAAAAATGACAAATTCTAGCCAAATTACAAAAAGAAGTATGAAGCTAGAATGCCTTCATGCTCACTATGTTCCTCAATCTTTCTATGAAGCAGGGTCAGCAGTCCATTCTAATAAGTGGCACAGTGTTTAAAATCTCATCTGTTGCTCTCTGGGATACAATATGTCTGTGGTTCATGTTTTATTGTAAGCTCTCAGGATAAGTATAGGACTTGAGGTAAGGGGTGGTGTTCTGGCACTAATGAAGGGGAAGATAAGATTGTTTCATATTGCATTTTACCTGATACAGGCTAATACCATTGTTTGGTTCAGTTAAACTCATGAAATTCGTCCCAGAGAACCAAGAGGCTTACAGAGGGAGAAGTTAATCTAATGGGACCATCAGTCTTCATTCCCTATAAGAAAAGGATCTCTAGAACTTTATGCTCCAAATCAGAGGCATGAGCAGAGGCTGATTATTTTAGGCCTTTCACCCTAAAGAAAGCTTAAATTCTCATACAATATTAATATCATTTTAGGTAAATGAGATATATATATAATGCCTTTGGCACAATATTTGGTATATAGTAGCTGGTTAATAAATAGTAGCCAGTGTCATTGTAAAATGAGACCTGCAGGCACAGTATCGAGAAGCCATTTTAAAGACATAACTTCTAGTTCAGCAAAATTTTATAGTACTATTTACTGATACATGCTTGAAATCAGTTTAAGAAGGGAACTCTTCCTTGGTATTCTAAAAGGCTTGTTTTTTATAATTGAGTTTGCACTGTGGTGATGAGAGCCATGTACTCTATATTAGATGAGATGACACACCAGTTTTACATTAAGAACAGCAGTCTTTTGGTAAATCTCATGAACAGAAACTTAGATTTGAGGTCCAAGAAATACTCTATTCTTTCCTAAGGCCAACATCCCCTTACTTTTAAATTGTAGCCTAAAATGACTTTTCAATTTCACAGAACCCAGCCAGCACTGTAGGGAGAAAACTGGAGTTTCACAGCCTCTTTGATATCACAGCAGCAGGACATGTGATATTCTCACGTGAAGTAGCAGAACTCTAGATTTTATTGTTAGTTCTTCCACTGATTCATGAGCTTGAACAGCTTATCAGGGTGCTCTGTAGTTATGCAAGTGTTCCTCTTAGGTAAGCACCCCTGCAGTGAAGTATGGAAAGAGGGGATGCATGAGGAAGGGAAAAAAAGAGGTCCTCTGTAAATACTTTAATTCATCCAAATGTATCACATTTGATTGGAAATGACGTACACAAACAGGAATTGGCAGCAAGTTTGGTATACTTAAAAACAAGTTTTAAAAAATCTGAGCCAAAATGTATTTTTAATACCATGTAACTAGGGCTCTTTTAGCCTGCTTTTAGTTTAAAATTAGTGTCACTCCCAGCTTAGAATATCATCAAGTTTCCCTGGTGATAGTCATGTTAAAGACAAGTGTTTATAATGTCCCAGGCAACTAATGTAAATAGAGATACGTATCTTGCCTAATGGGATAAGCAAACCACACCACAAATAACAGTGAAGAACAAACCTGGAACAATGTTTTTGATGATGATATGTAAATATATTTTTGTACATATGTAATATGTATACAGAATACAATGTGTATACTCATATATAATATATATGTATATGTGTATATATGTATATATATACACATATATATATATGAGTACCCTATAAAGGAATTATAAAAATATGTATGCTATTTCATAGAGAACTTTGTTTCATGAGAACTCAAAAAATGTCCTCTGGGTTCCATTACAGCTTTGTCTAAATATTTCAGCTTCCTTGTCATTACTGATTGTTTCCATTTTAACAAATAAACATGTTTTTTTCTCCCAATCACTTTAGCAGTGCTCCGAATCCACCCACTGACTTACATTCCCAGCCCACACAGATGTTAAGGGCTTCTTTTTTTCTCCTTAAGCTTTGTTCATGGGTATGCTGAGGAGAACATTCAATTTAATGGAAGGAGAATGTACATTTGCTTAAGATCTAGAACACAGCTTTTCTGTCCTTAGCTTATGGGGGCTGGATTACAGTGTTTCCAGTCTGTGGACCACATGCAAGGCTTCTGCTGCTCATTCCACATATTTGTAATTAGACAACAAATTGGAAGATGGAGAACTAGGTTGCTGCTACGTACCATCTCTGTGGGTCCTGGCTTTCACAAACTCACTTGTAAGAACCTACCTTCCATCATGTGCTCACTCAGTTTAGGTTAGTGAGAAAGAATGCCATTAAAATCAGAATTGTTTTCAGTTAAAATAGCAGCATAGCTGGGTAATGCCGTTTCTCAAACTCTCGGCTGCTTTTCACATGAGAAATGTTACTCATAGGTCTTAGTCCATGACAGAGAATCATATACTCCAAACCATCAGGACTCAGGGAGAATTTGTACCCATTTACTTCCAGCTTCTTATCACTGCTAATTGTCCTCTACTGGCTGTCAGCCTGTGAAAACTCCGTGGGTGTTCAGTTAAACAGTCTTGGCTCAAATTTGGATCCAAATTGAGAAATCCAAGCCTTCATGTTTGGACTCTCCATTTATTCTAATGTCCTCTTCCCCAATGCCCAGTCAACGAGATCTCCCAGTGTGCCAGCTCTGCCATGATTGATGCCCAGATGACAGGAAGGCAGGTGTGTGGGGGTAATACAGCCTCTCCTTATATGACTGGCAGAAGAGGCCAGAGCAGCTCAGAGCACAAGCCTTTACTTGAATGTCAGTGGGACACACCCAGAACCTGTACTGGTGTCTGCTCAGACCACACCCTTGCCTGTCAAGACAGCCATGCAAGTAGGACCTTTGGGTCTTTGTGAGGGAACTTTGGTGGGGTTAAGGAGGTTGCAGTGTCAGCCCTAAATTTGAATTTCCTTGCTTTTTTTGGCTTGGCCTTATTCTTAATCTTTAAAAAGGAATTTTCTGTCTGGAGCAAACTTGTGGGGGAAAGAGAACATTTGTACAGAAAGAGATGTTCTTGGCAAGCATGTGCTATGTTTCCTTCACACTATTGAAGAGTAGATGTTTGAATACAGCATTTTGTTTGCTTGTTTTCCTTATGGCTCAGTTTCCCCTTCTGTTTGCTTTTATAATCAAGTGCAGTCTTAGGCCCAAGTCTGCCATGGAAATAATTAATAAATAATAATTTGCAATAGTATGCATGCACATATACACACATGCAAAGAGCTTTTACTCAAAGATGCCTCTACATCTTATGACCAACTCTTTCTAATTCATTTATTACATATTAAGAGTAAATAATTGAGATGATGACTTAAATATTCATAAAATAAAGAATTGAATATTGTCTCCTGAGTATCATCTCCTAGTACCCTAAAGCCTATGATACATGGCTTCTTGCCAATGGAATTTCTTTTCACCTTGAGAACATTGCAGGAAAACTACATGTATTTTCTTGAATTAGAAATTTATATTGTCAAAAAATAAAAAAAGAAATTAAGAAAAGAAATTTATATTGGCATATTATTAATGATTTAAAAATGGAAGGAGACTCCTTTTAAAAGAAATCTTAATTGTATGATTAAATGTGAAAGCTAAAATAATCCATATGAAAATCAGAATATCTTTGGTCATTTGAAAATTGGAAAGAAAACAATTCAGAATTACCGGATTGACAGGTTACAGTCATCTCTGAAAATTGTATTAGTAGAAAAGATTAGTGAAAATTTCTACAAGTCTGTTAATACCAAGATTTTAAAAACTCCATAAAGTGGTACTTAGAATAAAGTCTTTATGTGACTAAAGAAATCAGCACGATTAGGCTGTTGTGGCCCAAGAGAAAGAGTGCCAAGCAGCAGACAGGGAAAATGAGTTCTGACAGACTTAGAAATGAGTTCTGCTACTTATTGACCTTGGGGCCCTAGAAAGTCCCCATGTGCTTGGGGACTATGGTATCCTCCTCTGAGCAATTGAGAATTAGGAAAGTCAAATTCTGAGTTTTTTTCCAATCAGAAAATTTCTTGACTTTATAACATTTAGTAGCTTCAGTGCTTAGGCAAGGGAAGCTCATTGTTTCTACTTAACTCAGAGATCAGGACAAATAAAGGAGGGAAATGAAGATAGGACTCTGCAAAAGTGGTCCTTAACTCTGAGGGGAGTGATTACCTGAGGAAGAAGAAGTGTTGATGGTCCTGCTTGGGAGCCCATGAGGTCAGGCTTACTTTTCTTGAATTTCCGTGCATACTTACCACTATTATCCCTGGGCTGGCCTTCCTCCTCATTTCCTTGGAATGTGCCGTGCTCAATTATTCAGTTGGTTAAAGCTTCCAGTCACAAGTCTAAAGCTGCTTGGTATGTGCCTCCCTTGACCTGCTTTAATAACTCAATAGATTCATGTGGCTGCCAAAGCTACATTAAAATTCACCCATACAATACATTGTAATTGTAAGAACTTTCTTCAGGCGTGTTTTCATTTTATGATTATTAGTGATGTTATGAAGTATTTCCATAGGAAAAATGTCATTCTTTTATTTCATGTTTGCTCTAGAAGTTATGAAGAAGCCAAATATCCCAAGACCATTTCAGGGCTTCAGATGGAACATTTGGCAAGCAGTGTGTTTCCAAACACTTTCAAATCATTTAATTGGGCTTCTTAAGTAAACAAAAGGGTAAACACAAGTTGCATGCCTGGTTTCTTTTTCATACCACTTTTCAAATGATCACTGAAAATTCTTGCAACATTTCACATGCCAAAATGATCATTCTTGACCTAAGTTTTGTGTTAGACAGTGGTTTCCATGTAGAGTCATTGTACCCATGCTTAAGAGTTCTTGTTCGTAGTTAATGAAAAAGTTATTATAAGGTGAAGTCCCTGTCTTTCATTATGGATTCATTTTGGGCAATAAAGATTCTGGCACCAATTTCAATTCTGATCACCAGCAGGGTGTCTTAAAATTCAACTCAATTCTGACAACAATATCTACCTGAAGACAGTGAAAGACTTCACAGGTTAAGGGCTCAGTTACGCAAGACTGTCTTCATTTCAGATGCCAGTCACAAGTCTAGGTTGTTACCTGGGCTTTTGAATGGCTATTAATCCTATAAATTAGAGGTTCCCACCACCTCTCTATCCCATCACAGAATGCAGGAAACCAGTTTCCTTGTTAGATTACTAGTTTATTATAAATGGATAAACTCAGAACCAACCAGAAGGAAGGGATGCATAGGGCAAGACATGGGGCAGGGGTATTTAGCTTCAAGGCTTTCTCTAAGCAAGACATTCTTTCTGAATCTCCATATGTTCACCAATCCAGAAGCTCTCTAAACCCATCTTTTTGAGTTTTATGGAAGCTTCATTACATAGATGTGATTAATCAAATCATTGGTCATTGGCTAGTGATTCAACCCCCAACCTCTCTCCCATGGAGGTCAGGGTGGTAGAACTGAAAGTTCTAACCCTCTAATCACATGGTTCATTCTCCTGGCAACAAACCCCATTTTTAGGTGAAGTCCAAAATTACCTCATTAATCTTACAAAAGACACCTTTGTGCTTTCATCACTTAGGTAATTCCAAGGGTTTTAGGAGCTCTATTCCAGAATCAAGGACAAAGACCAAATGTTTATTTATTTTTATAAGTTACAATAACACAGAAAACAAAACATTTCACTTTATATTTTATGGCGCTTTTATGTTATAGAATCTATCTTGGCTAAATTTGGAAATAGAATTCTGGAGAACGGAGAACTTTCAAGAATTTGGAGTCTTTTAGTAATGTTAAAAAAAATCAAATTCAACTGAGTAAATTGGCTTTATTCCATGACTTATGCATCCAGCAGTATCCCACCTGGCAAATTCAAAGGAGCTCCAAGGAGCTGTATAAAATGGAAGGCTTTGAGGGGTAGAAAGAGGGAGAGAAACAAGGGAAGAGCAGATTGTTTCAGGCAAGGTCATCTTCCTATAGGTCTATCAGGTAGATTACCTCTTAGTGCTAACCAGGTAACTCCAGACTGACTGGTTAAAAGTTTCATTCCTGGAAGAGGCTATAATTAAGTTAAGTATTAAGCCATTGTTTACTGATATGGGGCTTAGCACAAGTGACTTCACTTTAGGCCTGATGCCTCTTTTTGACAGTAATGTGACCTTAATCTGGTATTCCTTTTACAGAAAAATCTCCATTGGATTGATTTGAGTTTTACATGAAATATGCAAGAAGGCTTGGGTCTCCAACATGCTAGAGGTCTAAGAAGCTAGAGGAAAGATGGTTCACTCATTGCCTTAAAGAAAATTCTCTGCAAATGTTTGAATTAGGAATGCCTAAAGTAAAACTTTTATAGAAATAAAGCATAATTAAATAATATAGTATTTCCGTTGAAGAATAAAATATATTTAATATATAGCATATGAGTGAAAAAGTTTTCTAGCATGCCAACAACATTGTATTCCTTTGTTTGTATGAGGTATGATAACAATGTGCACCATTACTCTATAGTTGACTTAATAAAAATATTGAGAATAGAAACATGTGACCATGCGTGTTATTACCATAGAATGTTAGGCAAATCACTTTTTAAGGTCTTCAACTAAAAAGAGGTTCATTTTGGTTTTCGGTGACAATGAAAGATTAATGGAATTAAAATAATGGAAGATAATTAGAATTAATAATAGCAAGTAGCTATTATCATATTGTCCTTTACAAATATTCAACAGCTTTAAATTTCAATTTTTAGAGTTATATATGTGGATGCTAAACCAATCTATATTATACTATGGAAAGTGTGAAAGTGAGTCAACTTTTGAAGTTGCTAGTTGCTGTTCCTAAGTTATTTAAAAGACCAAAAAGGCATCTGTGCTAAACTTTTTTTTAACCACTGGTTATTTTTCCAGACATCAACGAATGTGAAATTGGAGCACACAACTGTGACAGACACGCCGTATGTACCAACACAGCAGGAAGCTTCAAATGTAGCTGCAGCCCTGGATGGATTGGAGATGGCATTAAGTGCACGGGTGGGTTGGAAAATAATTGCTTCTCATGAGCTGCATAGGTTATAAATACGAAAATATTAATTCTGTAAAGAAAAATTTGTATGCTACTGATCGTAAATGTGATGTTTTTTTGTTCATAATGATGTGACTTTTTTCCATTAGATCTGGATGAATGCTCCAATGGAACACACATGTGCAGCCAACATGCAGACTGCAAGAATACCATGGGCTCTTATCGCTGCCTCTGTAAAGAAGGATACACGGGTGATGGATTCACGTGTACAGGTAGGCTCATGTTGGAAACAGCTGTATAAAGGGCAATCAGAGAAGCCAGGTGTTTCACCATCTCTCAGACTGTCCATTGTTTGGGACAGTTATAGTCAACTTTTAACAGGAAAGATTAGGTATTTGAAACTACATCTCTTGGGAATGGAAATTTGGTGTCAGGTCAATTAGGGAGACCTCAGAAGCTAAATATAGTTATATAGTTGATATGGGTATCACTGTATGCAGTGATGTCCTTACTTAAAAAAAAGTCATACTTCCTTTTACAATCCTTAGCCTTTATATTTTTGTGCCTATTTCTCACTGTTATTTTCTGTACCAAACCCAAGAGTGAGCTTGCTGTAGAAAGCTATGTAAGGAAAAGAGATTCAGACATTCTAGATCATAATAAGATACTGAGATCCATTTCATATGACTTGAAAGCATTAATGAATGTATCCTGAGCATTTTGCTCACAAGACGCCATTCAAACATAAAAGAGACTAAGGCGTAGTCAGTGGTTTACCTGGAATATTTTCAAGGTGCTGAAAATTTTTATCATATTTGAAATAGTTTTTGTCTAACCCAGTGAAGTTTTGTCATCATAAACCTCCCGTTACTCCTTAGAAAATATTCAGTTTCATGTATTAGGCATATATGATTTGTGTGTTTGATATTTAGTGCCTGTGCTTATTAGCAAAGCTCAGTAGAGATGGAGCAGAAAGGAATGTTTGGTCTCCTCTATAGTTGCTGTTCTAGGTCTTTTGCTGCCCATCTGAGCCTAGTCTGAAACCTGAGAAATAGGCACAAAGCACAGCACATCATTTCCTGTCATGGATGTGTCCGCCTTTGCACGACCCTGCTCGTGAAAGCCTTAATTTGAATAATTCATTTGACTTATTCTTCATTTTACATCATTAGGGATAATTTAGCATTTAGCATTCAGCATTCTGAATCCAAGGCCCACATTCATGGACTATTCAATACTAACATTCAAAGGGAAAGAAAGAATGGGTTTAAATGTATCAAATACAAACTATGATGAGACTCCACTACTCTCAGGGAGTTGGCAATGATAAATGAAAGATCTGAGGAACTGAAAAGCTCCTAACTGAGGAAGAGTAACTTGTGTATCTTTCTGGCTGTAGATCTTGATGAGTGCTCTGAGAACCTGAATCTTTGTGGTAATGGTCAGTGCCTGAATGCCCCAGGAGGATACCGCTGCGAATGTGACATGGGCTTTGTGCCCAGTGCTGATGGGAAAGCCTGTGAAGGTAACTGATGGGGAAGCTGCTGGGGCACTTGCAGGGCCTGACAAGATTATGTTATTTAAACATTACTGATTTTTTTTTTTTAATTAAGTTGTGTTTTGGCTTCACATCTGAGCTGGTCAGTTCAGTCTGTGGAGGTATTAGGCCTCCAGCTGGACCATTTCTCTTTTGTGCAGAGAAAAATCTCAGCTTTCTGGCCACAAGCTGCACATCCAACCTTGGTCAGATGGTCTGCAAGAGTACATTCATTGGTCATAGGAGAGACAGGCTAACCAAATGTGGTTAGCTCAATGCAACCTGTTTATCCCCATTGCTAGGGGAAGGAGCTCAAAGTACCTGTCCTCCAATAATGTCCCATTGAAGGAGTCTCTTTAAATATGTTTTTAATCTCTGCCATGGTTTGGTGTCTAGAAATAAAAGCTTTAAAATAATAAGAGCAGATAATCTTCTCCATATGCAGAATAATGTACTGGGCATGTCTCACGTGGTCTCTAAATATCTAATATATGTGAACATGGAACAGTCTTTTGCAAATCCATTCAGTAGGGGGCCCCTAGGGATAATGTTGTATGTCATGCTGTCTCTCAGTGCAAGGCTCTGTCTTCCTGAGATGTTGGTCAGACAAGAAGAATCCTGGAAGCCTGTTGGCTAAGGATAGCTCTCACTAGGAAACACAAGGTTCTTTTCTTTCCCCACGCTTGTCAAATTTAAGTGCATTATCTCTCACTGAGAAGAATTAGCATCTACAGTGAACTAAAAAGATTTCAGTAGAAATAAACAAATGATAACAATTGACAGTAAAAGTTTAAACAAGACCCTGATTAATGTCTTAACTAATAATTGTTGCTTGTTAACAGGACATTAACTCAAAATCAGTCTTTAGCTATGACATGTATACTAATTCTCTCATATAGTTCTATGTAAATACTTTTCTTTGTTATGGAACCATTAGGTGTTCTTTATACCATTTTTATTAAATATGCAGAGTTTGATACAAAATTCCTCTGAGGCAAGAAACCAGATTATTCTCTTGACTGTGTGCCTAATGCCTGTTTACTTTTGTTACTCTGAACATCCAACCAAAACAGGTACTGTGCCACCTCTGGTAACATAAATAGTCACAGTCAAAGTTTTGCTTCTTTTCATGCTATAAGGGAAGGTTGTGTTTGTTTGTTTGTTCTTAATATAAATCACTGCCGGTGGAAAGGTTATGGCTATTTAAAGCCAGTTTCAAGGCAATGCCTGCGTGTCAATTACACAAGCAGAATGTTAACGTGAGACGGGGATCAGGCCCTGAAAGAAGTGTCTGCAGTTTTTAGTTCTCCATCGACAATAGCACCCAGCATAGCTCTAGGGATAGAGAGGATTATAAAACTGATTATGAAAGTTACCGCAGATCCTTTGTGGTTTGTAGAATTTTAGCCTACAATAAAAACAGTGACTATATGTGAATAAAAACCCCTAAAGAATTGGGTCTAAGGTAGCCTTTTTGACTCTTACTTCACCAAAGTGACATGGGCCTGTGTGAAACACCAGAAACTATACATCTGTAATGCTCAGCTTACTGCTTGGCATGTCATGGGGCGGGGCGGGGGGGGGGGCTGAAAAAAGTGATTTCTCACCTGTGAGGCTTCCTATATATGGCAGATAATCTAACAGGCTACAGGAGAAGCACCTAGATTAGCGTCAGATAGCCTTTTTCTTCATAACATCAGGCGCCTAATGACATGAGGCAATTCCTTTGGCAAAAAAATAAGTTTCATTTCTCCCCCTTTGTGTCCCTACCCAAGATATCGATGAGTGCTCCCTACCGAACATCTGTGTTTTTGGAACTTGCCACAACCTTCCTGGCCTGTTCCGTTGTGAGTGCGAGATAGGCTACGAATTGGACAGAAGTGGCGGAAACTGCACAGGTAAGACATCTGTTGCCGTCGGAAGCTGCCCCTGGGTGCCCTGGGGACCTGGCTGTTGGGGCCTCACTGGAACCTCACAAGAATATTCAGTCACAAAAGAAAAGTGAGGATGAAACAACAGGAACCACAGAATAAATTCCCTGAAACTGGCTACATGTAAGGATGCACAGGAAAGAATGGCAGGCCTTTGAAAGAGCAAGATCTGTAGCCTCACAGGCAAGCTCATGGCTGCCAAAGAAGGTGCCAGAGGTGCTCTGGCTGTAAGGTTTCCTAGCTATTCCTTTTCTCCTTAGGCACATTTTCAGAGAGTTTCCCTTTGAAGGCCATGCCCTGCACTGGGATCATGAGTTTATCTCCTTGCACTTCTCCACTGTAACACCCACTTCTTGCCAGCCTGACCTGTCTGTAGTCGCCAGAGAAGGTGATACAGAGAGCTTGCCTGCAGATTCCTAGCATATAGATGGTTTTCATGTAGATCAAGGGACTCTCAGGGAACATAAGAAAAAAAATTAGAAGAGCTAAAGCACCTAAGTAGACTGTCACTTGGTTCCCTTTGGCACTGAATTAGGGACTTTGCAAGACATTTGCAATTCTCTTTCCCAGGCCACCGTAGTCCACTCAAGGATATTGAGGAAACATGATCTAGGATAGGCCCAGGATTTCAGGCAAAATATGTGTTTTTTCCACCTACCTAAACAAGCTATGAGTCAGTGGCTCTCCAGATTACAACCACTACCACCACCATCATGACCACCTCCTTAAAATAAGTTTAGACCAGGGTTCTCCTCCCCAGGCATTTTTCTCCTGTGTTTTTTTTCTGAAAACGATGATCACACCAACCTGGGCCTCTAGCACACCATGGCCCATACCCCTTCCTCAGTACCCCAGATTACCATCAGCATCATTCTGTCTGGTCTCATTTCCTTGAGTCTGCCCTACTGCTCCACATTCATGTGCAATCTGAACAAATGAATTTCCTGCAGTGGAACCTATAAGAGGGTTACCAGATCCAAGGCGGGGTGGGTGGGAAACCTGAGAGGAGGGTATCACCCTCAATCCCCATTCCCTTCTCTCTGAGTCAGCTTGTCTGTTCTTGAGCATTTCGTGAGTGTTCAAAACAGACAAAAGGATTACACAGGGTACTGTTTGCCAAAACCCATGTCCTAAATCTGGAATCCTGTGCATATTTTTGGAACAGAAACTGAAAGGGAAATATTACACACAGCCTTAGTGATGGGAGAGTAACTCTTAGCAGCTTGAAGGAACACGCTAAGCCTCATGCATATGTCTGCACTTGTACTCAGCTGGACCAAGGCAAGCATGCCCAGTTGGGCCAGCAGCAGAAGTTGCCTGCCTGCTCCCAAGGCTTCCCTGGGACATCTTGCTCTAATTTGATGAAATAACAAGCCACACATATTAAATATATTTTCTTAAAACCTGTGTCTGAATTTTTGGTTGACCGAGGTCACAGTAGTGTTTTGCTTTCAGTTACCTTGACTGGAATATTTTTCCTAGTTCCAGAGTTATATTTTCTCCTGATGACAAATTTGAATGCTAAATGTGTTCCAGGGGAAAAAGACCAAAGACGATGACCTATTTCCTTCCTGAGGGGTTTTATTTCAGAAGTGGAAGACTGTATCCCTAGGGGTCATTATAACTAGTAACTCTTAAAATTCTTGTTGGGGGCCCCAGGTTCAGTGCTACCGTTTTGTGGTGATGTCTTCCCCACATTGGCTGATAATTGTGCCCCTCATTGTTTGGTCTTAGATGTTAATGAGTGTCTGGATCCAACCACATGCATCAGTGGGAACTGTGTCAACACTCCAGGCAGCTATACCTGTGATTGTCCTCCCGACTTTGAGTTGAACCCAACTCGAGTTGGCTGTGTCGGTAAGATCTTAAAACTTCTTAGAGAAATATACTTTTATTTTTTTTTAAGCAGCACTGACCATTCCACTCTCAAATTTTAAAAAAGTGATAATGTAAAAATTTAAACATCTTCTAAGTCTGGTTTGTACTTTCAGTTATTTTTTTCTATACGTAAATTCCCAGTATATGTGTTTGGACACTTTTTAGTTTCCTAGTAAAAGTAGATTGTGGTTTTTAAACGGTTTCTTAAAGGAACTTGAATTTTCAATCCTCATATAGAGAGAATCTTCTTGATACTCTTTTGTTTATATATGGAAACAGATACCCGTTCTGGAAATTGCTATCTGGATATTCGACCTCGAGGAGACAATGGAGATACAGCCTGTAGCAATGAAATTGGAGTTGGTGTCTCCAAGGCTTCCTGCTGTTGTTCTTTGGGTAAAGCCTGGGGTACTCCTTGTGAGCTGTGCCCTCCTGTGAACACATGTAAGTGAGCATCCTCCTGTTTATTATTATTATTCCACTCAGGCCAGTTCTCCTTTATAGATCCACAGGATAGACATCACAGAGGGAGAGAGCTGCCACCAGTCCCTACTCTTCGATCAGGGAAGGGAGATCAAACCTCTTAGCTCTGTTGAGGGACCCCACTACCAATTTGGGTCTCAGAAATATCCCTAGTTGGCTTATAGTAAATGGTCAAGTGGGGCAGATATTATTTCACTTCTATCTGAGTAAAAAGTAGATAGCATTATTTTAAAGAAGATTTTCCAGGCTAGGTTACTTATAGAATATTGCTTACCTTCCAGGAACACATCAATTTATCTCTCTTGTCATCTGTTGGCTAACTTTCAATAGCTCTAGGACAGACTAGAGTGTCCTGGGTGAAAGAGAAGCAATTGGTCAAGTGTGAAAGGGAAGACTCTTTTCTGTTTTTGTGACATGACTTGAAAGAAAGCTTTAGAATGTGATTTTTTAAGGACATAAATAAGTCTTCTAAAAAATATAAAGGGCTTCTCATTTTTCTAAGTAGGTCCTATGTTAGGATTCAGAGCTGGGTATAGCTTCTTAGGCAAAGTTTAGTGGTTCTGCTAATAGTGTGTATTAGGATAGGTACTGATTCTTTCCTTGCTGAAGGGTCATTTAATACACTTGTTCTAAAATTATTTGTTGAGTACCTAGAGTGTGTACTTTGGATGCGCAAAGATGAACTAGACTAGATTCTGCTTTCCAGAAGTATACAGTCTAACAAAATATGATCCAGACAGAAAAGCTATAATTCAGCATAAATCTCAATAAAGGAAGAAAGAAACAGTTACAGTGCCATGAGCAGGAGAAGAAGCACTCCTGGTTCCAATTAGGACTCTATCACTTGCCGCCCATGTAACTTTGGGCAAGTTACTTAGCAAGACTGAGTTTCATCATTCATATAATGCCTTATAGGATTAAGAGAAGTCATTCGTGTCAGGCACTCAGCACAAGGATGAATGCTTACTTAGCAAGCACCTCCTTCTGTCTTCTCTTCAGAAAGGAAACTCAGTTCTGAATGGCAGAGGTGGTGATGAATTTGTTTTTTGAATGAATTTTTGATGAATTGTCCTTGAAGGAAGGGTATGACCTGAAAGAGAAGAATAAAAAAGAGTGAAGATTGCAGAAAGAGGAGAAAAGAAAAAAATGAGAAACGGATAGTTAATTTTTTGATATTGAAAGAAGCAAGCCAAGATTTTTAAGTAGGGGAGTCAGCTCTATTGATTAATAATGATTAGCAAAGCAATAGAGGTCCACTCTACCCCAAACTGGACCAGAGCTAGAACTGAAATATATGCACGTGTACACTTAGGTGTATACACATAGCATCCCAGAAGGCCAGGAGAGGGATTATCAGATTTGGGAAGATCAGGATAGAGTATAAATGAGCTGATTCTTATTGAAGCTCACCAGGATGACACAGCAGAATTGGTATATTCTTATTTGCGTGTTCCTCTATGTATCACACTGCTGGTGGATGGCACTGAAATAAATGTTTTTGATTGAAATACTTGAATGACAGAACTAATGGAGGGAATCAAAGGACACTTTAGAAAGTTGGTTTGGGAAACCAGAGAAATCAATACTGCCCTCCATAGAAACAGGGGCAAGAAACATCTCTAGGCATTAAAGAGAAAAGTACAATGGGAGGGACACCTGGGTGGCTCAGTTGGTTAAGCCTTTGGCTCAGGTCATGATCCCAGGGTCCTGGGATAGTGCCCCTCTTGGGGCTCCCTGCTCAGTGGGGAGTCACCTTCTCCCTCTGCCCATCTCCTCAGCTTGTGCACTCTCTGTCTCTCAATCAGTCAATCAATCAATAAATAAAATCCTAAGAAAGAAAGAAAGATGAGATGGGAACCAAGAAATAACATTTTTTCCTAAGTTTTTGTTTGGAGAGGTTTTTGGAGACAGGCTGATCAACATTACTAAGGAAGGAATTACAGCCTACAGAAGTAAGGCTGAACAAAACAAAAATCAAAGAGTTCTCTAGGAAGTAAAAAGGGGAAGAAAATCTTTACAACAAAATGGTGACAGCAACAGGGAATAAAATAGTTCCCAAGAACTTGAGGCCAAGAGATTAGATGGAGAGTCCAGAGACTAGGGACAGTGGCTTACATTTATTTGGCACACATAGAAAAAGCCATTTGAAAATAACACGTAGACATCAAGTTGTTAACTTGCTTATGACAGGTGGGGTAACTGCTGAAGATTTGTGAAAATGTTGCAGTTGGATGCATCAGTATTTGTCTATTTCTAGAAGTTTTAGGTTCAAAGGAACTCAATTTGATTTTTTTTTTTTGTTTCAATAGCTGAGTATAAAATTCTCTGTCCTGGAGGAGAAGGTTTTCGGCCCAATCCTATCACTGTCATATTGGAAGGTAATTCTGTGTCCTTGATCTTCAAGTATGCACATTTTGAACTTCCTTGGGTTTATTTACAATGCTGAAGAAATGCTACTGTTTTCATTGTGACAGACATTGACGAGTGCCAGGAGCTCCCAGGGCTGTGCCAAGGCGGGAAATGTATCAACACGTTTGGCAGTTTCCAATGCCGCTGTCCAACTGGTTACTACCTGAATGAAGACACCCGAGTGTGTGATGGTAAATGGTCCTTCTAGGATTATAAGTTCTTTCAACTATTGAATACCAACCTCAAAAATCAGCATACAGTCACCAGTAAAACTAAGAATTTAGCAATATAGTGCAATGGTCTAAACATGAACATAGCCAGGTAAATATGCCACACATGGGGCAGATGGCATTAAGGTTACTGACATGCTGTCATTTCCAGTACACCCCAGATCTTCCTCTTTTTCTAAGAAAAGTAGAATTTGATTATCTTGGGCCATACTCCCACTGATGCCTACAGTTTTCTGGGCTCTTTAGAAAAGCTATTTTTGCCAGAGTAGCACAGAACTCATTTCAGTGACTTCTATATTCTGGGAAGTTCTGAATTCCTCTTCTTCGTGTTCTTCAGCACTTATCTGTACTAATGCATTGAAATGAGCTTCCCTTAAAAAGGCAGCCTCTTTGGCTTTATGATGTAGATAACTCCTCTTTATCCTGTGTTACTGGAAAGATGGACCACTTTTGGCTTTCAGAGCACTTGGACCATAGACCAGGGTGGGAGAGATGGTTTCCATCTATATGCAGGAGTCACATGACTAGTTAGGGAAGATATCTCCGTGTGTCCCAGAGGAGAAATGTTTCTCTGTCTCTCCAAAAGGCTTATTAGGTGACCTCGATAAATGATGTCATTGGATATTAGTTGAGTATCACAATGTAACCTTTGACAATGACACAATTGTAAGACCTCTGGAATTAACAAAGATTAGAATCAACCCCTATGTTTGAAAATGGGGACAAAGGTGTGAAATACCTACTTTAATACCTTACCAATGCAGGTTCTTGAAACCAGTTGTTGATGGCTTCAGGGCATATCATATCCTTCCATAGATTGTGTGAACATTTGAAGCATTAGCTGTCTTTCTGAAGGATATTTGAAAATTATAATTTGTCCACATTTCCATCTCTGCATGCCTTTGAGAATGTTACAGACTCATTTATTAGGAACTCATTCCAGAAGGCAAAACCTCTTTTTCTGGAGCTTCCTTTCCTGAAAACACACATATTAGCATAGACAAAGTACACTGATGAATTAAACATCTATTTTTCTTACACGGATTTCAAAGTGCCCCTGTGGCTTTTTTCCTCAATTGTCAGCATTTATATGGACCCTGAACATTAGCCATTCCACAGAGTGAAGTTTTCATATTCACATACCACTTTCTATTTGGATTACAGATGTGAATGAATGTGAAACTCCCGGAATCTGTGGTCCAGGAACATGTTACAACACTGTCGGCAACTACACCTGTATCTGCCCTCCAGACTACATGCAAGTGAATGGGGGGAATAATTGCATGGGTAAGTCCAAGCTTTTCTAAAGCATGCTTGTTTGGTCCTCATCTATGAGGAGAAAAAGAACTTGTAAGCACAGCAGTTGGTCCTTAGTGTTACATTACTCATCAGACCGAGTGCTGTCTGCCACCCTTTCACTGTCTTTGTGAGGGCCTCCTCCCTTATAAACCATGAGCTTGGCCTTTTTTCCCCACCTTGTGTGGGTGGTTGGGAGTTTTCTTTAAAATGTAATGTTGGAAAATCCCAAACAACAGTTTAATAGTACTTCTTTTGTTTGACTGGGTGTATCTTTATACAATTATATTTACAGCACTGACCTACAGTATTAAAACATCATGAGTCGGAAATGAGAAAATTGCTGCCAAATAGCAGTGGAGAATTGTTACTAAGAGACTGGGTGGAGAGTTGTATAAAGTTTATTAATGCTGCAGTTCCATAATGACTTAGTTCTGTGGCACAAAATACCAGGGAATACATTTCTCAAAGTCCCCTTTCATATGGCAGCATATGTGGATAGAAAATTGGGTAAGGGCAGGCCAGGCCATTCTTGCTCTCATCAAATTCACAAGTCACAATAAAATCCAAAAGAAATACACTCCTTGAGAATCCCCTTAGAAATCGGTCGTGCTTTCCCTATGACATCACCAACCCCTTCTCTCTAGATATGAGAAGAAGTTTGTGCTATAGAAACTACTATGCTGACAACCAAACCTGTGATGGAGAACTTTTGTTCAATATGACCAAGAAGATGTGCTGTTGTTCCTACAACATTGGCCGGGCCTGGAATAAGCCCTGTGAACAGTGTCCTATCCCAAGCACAGGTGAGTTGCACCATCACCAAAAACATAGGTTGGTACATTACCCATGGCTTATTGGTGGAAATAAGTCTCAGCAAGGGAAGAAAAGGGCTCGTCATTTATCTTCCTAAGCAAAAATTCGCTCACAGAGACAATTGTTTAAATTCACTGTTGATTCTGGTCCTTCCAGCTGAAAATTGAGTCACAGAACACACTTTCTAACTTGTTCATTCACCAGACTGATAGACTCAGCGGATCATAAGAATATAAACATTGTTAGTGTTATGGCGTTCACCATGGAACTAAAAGACTGGAAACATTAAGCAAAAGCAATATGACAAATAGGTGAGCCATATCCCTATTATTCTTCCATATTTATAACTGGTCTTGTTCCAAAAAGAATTTAAGGCAGCCCACAAAGATTTGAATGTAAAATAAGAAGGCCTAAGGCAAATGGCAAACAAGGGTAAGAAACTTGGAGCAAGGAGCGAGGCTAATATGCAAAAATCCAAGCTGGGAATTTCTACACTCTTGCCAAAGATGAGCAATAAGTTTGGCTCCAAACTTCCTAGCAGCTCATATAAAAAGCAAGAGATAATCAAGTCTAAGAGTCTCAATGACTACAAAGCAAACTCAACACCAAGCAAAAGCACAACTCTTCTTGAAAGAAATTTTTTCTTATATCCTCATAGAGAACAATCTATATGATGTTATTTGTGTAAAAACAACAAAAGTCTAACCCATGTCCTTGGAGTAAATGAAGTGAATTGGCGCCTGGTTCTTAGATGGTAAATGATGACATTATCATTTAGAGTGAATGAACTGTGATGCAGGTATTGCTTAAAACATTCTATAGTACCTACTCCATTTCCCCACAGTGATCTGGAAGACATTAAATCTCTTGTCTAGTGCTATCTGACAACACATAAAACAGAATATTCTTTTTTAGTGAAATAACCAGTTCATCCAGTGTTTACTCCAGAAATAATGTAATCATCATCACTTAGCATTACCTATGAGTTATCTCTGGTCTGTCTTTAGACCAGGCGTTGGCAAAACTATAGCCCATGGACCAAATCCAGTCCGCTGCCAATTTTTCTATAGCCCAAAAGCTAAGAATGGTTTTTACATTTTTAAAATGGTTGGAAAATATCAAGAGTAGTAGGTCATGACCTGAAAAACATGTGAACTTCAAATTTTCGTGTCTGTAAATAAAATTATATTAGAATATAGCCATACTAATTTGTTTACTTATTTTCTATGGCTGCTTTCATGGGATGGTTGAACAATTTTAATAGAGACTACACAGCCTGCAAAACCTAAAATATTTACTCTTTAGCCCTTTAAGAAAAAGATTGCTAACTCCTGATTTTGACCAGTGGTCTTCAAATCTTTTGATTACACATACCTATCAGTAAAAAAAAAAGAAACTAGCGATTACATGTACTTGGTGTGTGTGTTTACATGTAAAAGTATATGTGTATATGTCTCTACACATTTTTCAATTAGATAAAAAATGCATGTATTATTTTCATACAGTGTTCTATTAGAAAATATGCACAAGACTAATTTTTTAATTAGATTTTACAAAGAGAAATAGAAGTCTTAGTATTTTTCTTTTTTATCTTAATGGATCATGGTTCTTCTACAGACTTCTTGGCAACCCCTAATAAAGATTATCATTTACTTTCAGAAACATCTGAGTTTTTAAGAACTTAAGTATTCTAAATATAAAATACAAGATTCCTTCTTCGTGTTGAACCTAGCCAAATCTGGTCATGGCTTTTCATTAGGTATATGGTCTGCACACATTTTAGGAGTTCCTGAAACTTGTCTGGATGACCAGTGTTAGCTTGGCATTATACTTGTTATTTAGATGTAGGCACTCAAATATCAAGGAAATAAGGCACTGGGGGAAGAATATGCTACATGTTTTATTAAAATACTTCCAGAAACCTTTTATAATTTTCAGTGGGTTTGACCAATAGGACAACCTTGAGCTTAGATCGATGCCATGCTCTATCAATTAAATTACACTCAGGATCTGGAAATACAGGACCTCAGAGTTCAAAGGGACTGCAAATGGCACTTAGTCCATCCTTTATTATCAACTTTGATGAATTCGGGCACATGAGAAGAAGATAGAGGGTTGAGGGAGGGAGAGAGAAATAACGAGAGAGCTGCACCAAATGAAATCCAGCTCCCCGAATTGAAGTAATGCCACAAATTGGTTGTTTGAACTGAATTAGTCATTAATAGACTTGATGTCAAGAACTTGGCTAGATTTGCTATGGTCTCCCCCGATCTACTGAGGAAATGGCTTTTGTAAGCATTCCTCAAATCCTAGATCTCTTACTATGAATGGAAAGAGGCACTCTTGTCAGTCCCTGGGTTCAGAGCTGAACAACATCCTTCTAGAAACCCAAATTCCTACAGGCAAGCTCATACAAATGCGTGGGCTGTGATAATGGAGACCTTTACTTTTTCCTCAGTATTACGTCAACATGAGTTCATTCCATTCAGTGTTTACCTTCAGGACAAGGTTACAACATCTGTGGGAATTTTCAGATTTATTTCTTATTTTAAATTCTTCAAAATACAGATAAATATTTTTCAAGACATTTATGAAGTTCTTTCAGCCTAGCCATTGCTCTTTGCTGACCCCTATTCTCGCTCCCCTCACCCCATCTTTTTTAATTACTACAGATGAATTTGCTACACTTTGTGGAAGTCAAAGGCCAGGCTTCGTCATTGACATTTACACCGGGTTACCTGTTGGTGAGTTATGATGTCATTGTTGGAATTTTCTGGTTTTGCCTTTGTGTTTAAAAAAGGGAATACATACCCTTATTTTCTCAGTTTGCTTTTTTTTCTTCTTAGAAGGAGAAAATCATTAAACAATGCCATTTAGCTTTATTGAAACACTGATTCTTAGTTTGAAACAAACTACAAACACCCTGTGTAGCTCCACCTAATTGGCAGCTGCATTTGTTGCTCGTGATTAAGGGGACTGGGAAGCTTTTCCCAAAATTACAATCAAGCTTAGTTTAACCAACCCTAGGCATCAACAAAGAGAGAGATTCTGGGAGTAGGGCCAGTTGACGTTTGATTTGACTATAATTCCCAATCTTTCCTTCTGACTAAGACATGAGTTTAATATGACTTTTCATACTGATCTCTAAGTGTAGGTTGTTCACATAAAGCCCTTTTGGGGATCAATTTTATCTCACATGGAATCTCCTCAGTTCATCTACTTCGGGAATTTCAGATGTGAACTAAAAATTCTTTCCAATCGGAGGCCCCATCTGGTAACTGGAGCAGAGACCACTGCAGTGTTAGAGATGCTTGTGCAAGATTCAGAAGTATTGCACAGCGTTCAGCCAACAGAGGCAAGGCCTTTGTGGTTTAAAAGCAAATAACATAAAAGTAGATGGAAAGCTATTGCATTCTCAGACTTTTTCCCCAGTGTGATTTATATGCATCCTTAGATGCCCCTCTTAAGTCTGAGCAATTGTGTCTAGTAGCAAACATCACCACTTGCTTGTTCCACCTTATTCCTAATAAGTAAACTGAAATCCACATCAGCCTTTCCAATGACCTTGTTTAAGAAAACAAGGGTCTGGTCCAGCAATCAGCCTGGCTACCTTAGTGCCAAATCCATATGGCTCCACAGGCTAGTCAACGTCCAAAGAAACTTCATGGTTTGGAAGGAAAAGCTGCTAAATGACATTGGCATGAAACACCTGGCCCTCGCTGCTTTGTTTTTCCCCTTCCCAAAACAGATCTTTTCATCTCCCTAGAATCTCTGATCCAAAGATAAGTGGTCTTTAATAGTAATGGTTCTTCATGGACAGACCAGGCGTGTCCCCCAGCAAGGCCTGCCCTCCAAGGTTGGCAGCAGGTGAAGATTCAAAACAGTATCGACATCGTCCACTAGTTGAGCTGGAGACATCTCAGACATCATGTAGTCCAAGTGCATTGCTTTACAGCTGAGGGGACAGAGGCCCAGAAGGGGAAGGGACTCAGCCGAGGTCACCTAGCTAATTAATAACAGAGCTGGGACCCAAATCCAGTCCTGACTCACAGCTTGCTTTGCCTCAAGCTCTTGAAAGCTGGAAATATGATAGTTAGCAATATACTTATTGTTACCAAATTCCACCATGACAAAATATTTAGATGACTGAGAAACTTTGTTTTATTTGAGTTTTATACTCTCCTTCTGAAAGTCTTAAGATTGTTGGCATATAGAGCCCATTCGTATGGGGTTAAAACTATAGCAAGTTTATTAATCTTGTCTTAAAATATAAACTTCTCCAAGTTGAAGTTCAAATGAAATCCAGACAGGAAAAGAAAATATAACTTTTAATATGTCCTTTTGCTATTTTATGCCTGACAATGGCTAGAAATTGGACCCAGTCTGTTTTTGTTAGACTTGATAATGTATCATTTTTATTTAAAATAAATGAATGTGAATATAATGTTTCATGTTTGAACTAAAAGAATATCATCTGAATTGTTTGTTTGCTGATGGTACATTGTTGTGATGTTACTTTGCAAAACCTTTTAAGAACATGAATGATAAATGTGTGAAAAATCCCAAAACACAATCACCTGTATTCAAAATAGCAATATACACTAAACTTTTTTTTTCATTAAAGAGATCGATTTGCCTTTAAACAAAATCAAACCCTTTAGAAAAGGGTCTAAAATAAACCTGTGGTCTGTCAACTTTCTCCTTCAAAGCAGGCTGGCTTTAGAGTATGATTATTCTGAAAGCATGGCAGCTCTTGTAAGCTTCCCATGTACAACTGTGGCCGACTCCTGATGCTGGAGGCAAACAGAGTTCCTTGTAGAGGCTCCAGACTATAATATGTCAACAGAAGTATCTCAACACCCCCTCCCAACTTCTGAAGTGCTCTGTGAAACTCCAGCAAAGGGTGGTAGATGGGTCCTCCAGGATAACGAGTCATTCGATTGTGGTTTTGTGAAACTGTGGTGTGGAAGAGCCTGAAGGAGGCAGAAGAGCCTGTTAGCAGATTTCTGATATCAAATCCTCACTCTGCCTCTCCTGAGCTGTGGGGTCTTTGGTGAGAGCCTCAGTTCCACCATCTGCCCAGTGATGGTAGTCCCAGTACCTGGAGACCATCTCATAGGGTGGTTGTGATGATTCAGTGAGTAAATCCAGGTTGAATGGTGAGAAATAGTCCAGGTTTAGAGCAAGTGAGACACTGTCAATACTCCTACTGCTATTATCCTAGAAGACACTGTATGGTTGGGAGTTGAGAGCAGGTCAGACAGACAGGGAACCACCGTGCCAGTGAGGAGGCCAGACCTACCCACAGGGCCACCTCGCCAGCTGGCAGCCTGTGTTCTGGCTCTGCTGTCATTCCTCCTTGGTCCTGTTTTAATGCTCACTGATCCAACTTCCAGATACGGATTCTTAATTTACCAAATTTTAATTGACTCAGACAGCATGCTAGGGACTGGGGAAACAGTGGTGTCACAGCCAGCCCCAGCCCCTGGCCTGAGGAAGCCACAATCTATGGTAATGGGCTTTCCTCAGTGCTAGCCCCCACAGTCACCATGGGCCCTGCATACAACTCCCAGACCTCACTCACCCACTTCTCAAAGCTACATGAGGGAGGAAGGGGTATTGAAAGGGAGTTTGAGAGTTCAAAGTTGTCTATGACCATGGGTTCCTCAGTTCTCCACCAGCGCTCCTTTCCCATTCTTGTCAAACACCACCACACCCTTTGGGTAGAGAAGCTATTTATTCTCAGAGGTTCTTTGATTCCACTCCTCCAGTACATAGTGCCCAGTGGGAACCAAAATGGCTCCTACCATCAGGACAAAGCTGATGTTCTGAAACAAAACCAAAAAGACAGACACTAAATCCAGATAGACACTAAAGGACAGACACTAAGTCCCGGTACTAAATCCAGACAGAGTGTCTGAAAAGCAGTTTATTATTTCCACTTAATATTGATTGATGTCCCACATTCCCATCATCACCACTCCAACACACACATGCCCATCCAAACACCCATGCACTTTCTCTTTTTTTGTTTTTGGATCTTATGTAAACATTGAGTTAGAAGCTGCTGGCTTTCACGGTTGATTTACCCTATACAGAGATCACGAATTATGCCATCACTCATGTGTGGCTGCTATGTTTCCAGATATTGATGAATGCCGGGAGATCCCTGGGGTCTGTGAGAATGGAGTGTGTATCAACATGGTTGGCAGCTTCAGATGTGAATGTCCGGTGGGCTTCTTCTATAATGACAAGTTGTTGGTTTGTGAAGGTAAGTGATGTCACTATATCATGTCCAGAAATGAGCTGATGAGCTACTTGCCCACTTGCCCACACAGACTTTGCCAATTTCACAACATTGGAATTTCAGAAATTCATCAAGCTCTAGTAGTAGCATAGGGCACCATAAGGAACATCATTTTTCCATGCAAAAAATTCCCTAACTCCCAGTGGGAAAAGCAGGATGTACATTCCCCAGCCCTGCCCCCCATCCCCATACACAATGTAGTAGATTTCCCAGCTGATATAAGAAAGCCTTGAGTTCCTAGGTGTGTCGCATAGACTGCTTTTGTTTCATGTTGCTTGAAAGTGAGCATGGGTGGTGGGCGGTCATCTTTACTTGAATCTCAAAATAGTGTTCTCTTCCAAACGGAGCCTACGCTACTCCCAAGTGAAAACAAGGTTAATGCAAATATTCCAAATGCATGAGAGAATTCCAAATGGCAAGAACAGCAAATTCGATTTTATATGAAGAATGTTGGCATGTGTGCAAGTGGTACTTTTTTCATTTTCAAATTACCTCCCTTTGCCATGTGTATGTACTGTGATTCTGTGCATTCCTCACAGCACTTCATATTTTTCCTACATCTGGGGAAGATAGTATACTTTTACATTTTAGTAAAAGGGACATTACTGGTTATTAAATATACCACGTACCCTAGGATAGCTGGAATCATTGTCTATTCAATACTTAAACTCGGGCCTCTTGCAGAGTTTTTGTTCCTGTCGGAAAGGATTATTACCCCTCACCATGTGTGAGAGCACATGTGTCAACATTTTAATGTTAAAAAACCCTTTTTTTCTTAAACTAGGGACAACTTGCAGACCATGAGTAAAGTTTTGGTCCTCAGCACATGCTTGTTAAATTCTCCTCACCAGGCTTTCAGTCACGTGGCCAAGTGGGCACTTGTCCCTGACTCTGCCTGCCCTGGTGGTTGGGGTGGGGTGGGGGGTGCTGGGGGGGCATTGGGGTGATAGCCATTTACAGCCTTCCTCAGGAGATAGTCATCTCAGGCCTTGGCCCTAGCCCCTGTACTCTGTTGGAAGGCCATCAAGGATCAGGTGTCTGGAGAGGAAGCATGAGAGGAAGCGTGATGCAGAAGAAAGGAGCCCACAGCAGATGATCTGATAATGCTAACCTTGGCTAGCCAGTCTTTCCCCTTTCATACATGCCTGGGATGCCTGCCACTGTCCTGGGGCCTCTTTTGTTCTCTTCCATTTAGAGATCCCAAACCTATAGGCATGGCTACCTGTGACCATCAATTCAACCTAGACATTGCTAACAACATGAGATAGCTATACCAATGTTAGGGCACTTTGCTGTCAGGATAGTAGTCAGTGGACACTGAGATTACAAAGCACTCCAACTTTTGGGTTCTGTTTCACAGGATATCCCTCATCAGGGTGAATGTTTAATCCAGGGCCCACTGCTTCCTAGCACACTCTTAGCTCTCTGAATCAGAAAACGAAGGTTGATTTAATACAAGCCTCAGTAACCCTGAAAGTGGAATGGATTCCAGAAGTGATTTAGGGAACATCCATGAATCTGTTCTCCTCAATATGCATATAATCCCAAGCAGGGCCTCTGATGCCCCACAGCAATGCTTCTCTGTAATACCTTGGCTTCTCCAACAACAGGCTACTCTGTGTTTCTGTATGCTCCTAAGATGAGGGCAGACCTACTGGGTGAGGTGGTGCCAGTCTTGGGGCATTGTAACCCAAGGCAGGCATACTTCTGCACTTGTATCTGCTGCCCAAAGAGGCACCCCCGTGCCCCCCTCCCCCCCATATTAGAAACTCCTACTGACAGTAGTCCTGTGGTCTCCTCATCACAAAAGCAAACACCTGTGAGGTATCAGTTGATGTATTTGCCGCCCCCTTGTGGGAACTTCTTTGGCTGAGCCCATTTTGTAAAACCCTAATACTGGTGCTAAGAGCCAGCTTCCTTCTGCTTGTGTTTAGGCTATTCCATTTACTAGACTTAGCCTGAATTAGATTGTTTTGTAGAAGCAGGGACAGAGAACATGAATTTTGTTCCATGGCATAGACTGGACTATGCAGTAACTTTCATAATGGCATGAATTTGAACTATGTTAGCTACCTGGTTAAAAAAAAGAAAAGATAGGCAAATAAACCCCCTGAGTATAGTCAAAGCTCTGAAGCACACAATATCCATTTATTCTTTTCTTTAATAGTAAGAGTTGGGTTGTTTTCAGTAGTTTTATGTGCAGTCTCTCATGTTAAGTTTCTTGGTTTGACTGGCATGTGGCAGTACTTTAAGTAGAAGCCTCTACAGCCCTGTAGTTAAACACACTGCCTGTGAATCAGGAACATCGGCATCAATTGCAAGCTTATTGGAAATCAAGAATCCCAAACCATTCCCCAGACACACTTAATCAGAATCTGTGTTTCAGCAGGATCCCAAGTGATTCATAGGTGCATGAAGTCTTGAAACGCCCTGCTTATAGAACTTAGAAGGTTCTAAGTTCTATAAGCAGAACTTGGCAACCTGGTAGATTCATAAAACCCTGGGGCTTTGAGCAAGTATATTTCCTTAGGATATTTAGTCTAGACCATGCCATGTCCTGGTCCTAACAGCTGAGTTTTATGGCTTTTTTTTTTTTTTCAGACACAGCATCATTAGAGACCATATGTGGTCATAAACCAAGTACTCGCATTTATGAAAAATATTAGCAAAGCGGAAAAAGTAGAAAGGGACTCTTCAGTGTTCCCTTGTGTTCAATAGAACTGATCAAAATAAGAAAATAGAAATCTGTTTTATGTGAGAGGCTTCATCAGCTTGACACCACATTCTGTTCTCCTTCTAATAAAATTCTCTTCTGCTTGGAGATATTGACGAGTGTCAGAACGGTCCTGTGTGCCAGCGCAATGCCGAGTGCATCAACACAGCAGGCAGTTTCCGATGTGACTGCAAGCCCGGCTACCGCTTCACTTCCACAGGCCAGTGCAACGGTGAGTGCTCCACCCGCACGCCCTCATGAGCTGCCTGTGCCCACCTGTGGGTTAGCTTCATCATGTTTCACATACCTGAAGGTTTTTGAGGTCAGGTTGAAGAATACATGAGTTACAGTTTAGACAGCTGAGTTCTAGTAGCTAGACTAGCAAAAAGGAAAATTATTGAAATGTCTAAACACTTAGAGATATGTTATCCAAACAAGAAATATATCATCTGCATGCATAGATTTCATATTTGCTTATCTCCTGCCCTGCTGCAAACAGCCCTTCCCACAAATACACACATGTGCGTGCACATGCATACATGCACACAGCCCCCTAGCCCGTATTCAGGGCCAAATACTTTTTTGTTTCCTTTTACATAATCCCCCTTAGGGTAGGAGGTTGTCACCATTCCAGCCACATACCCCAATTCTAGATAGTGAACCTCTCCTGGGCTGAGTTAGATTATACTGCATAAATCAAGCAAAAAGAACCAAGAGCACCACTTTTGCTCCTAAACCTCTAACAGAACCAGGGGCAGCAAACATTAACAGTCTTTTATCAGCTATAAGTCACCTACAGTAAAATGAGAAACTGTCCCCTAGAGAATAGATTATTTCGTTGTTCACTTTTGTCACTGGTGAGGTACAAATAAAAAGGATGAGTGAGCTCAAATGGGTGGTAAAGTTTTAAATATCTGATGGCATCTCCTAGCCAGTGGTACCAAAATTAAAACACCAGTGTTTCAGCCCAGAAGCAAAATTATACCTCAGATGATTTTCATGTGAGTTTTTGAGTAATTATAAATCATTGTATATTTAGCACGAAGGTCAGAAAGAATGTTATTTTGCTATGGTTCATTTCCCAAGGAGTTTCCTGGATATTTTATGCATTTGTGAATGAAACAACACAAGGGAACATGGTCAGATTTTCCTTGGATTTCCTTGCCTACCAGTGATTAAGTGGTAGGAAGTGCACTGCTCTCTGTAGGGTATTTTGCATTGTTTTATTAGACCTTGGTGGGAAGAGGGTGTAATAGCAGAACAAAAACTCACTTTAAGAATCAAGGCTTGTTTTGTTGGGTTTAAGGGAACATGTGCAAGTGTTTAGCATTTTGTCAACAAAGCAGTTGTTATCCGTGTATTAAAAAAACAGGACAGGAAAAGTGGGGACGTCTCTGATATGAGTCACAATACCCTAGTGTAACTTGGCATTTATACCACTTCCCTGCATTTTGCTCTTAATTTATATTTCTTTGAAACTGGGCAGAATAATTCCAATCAAAATAAAGAATTGCTGATAATATAGAACGTGTCGTTTCACACCATTTCACGCTCAGGCAAGAAATGGGACAAGCTATTTATACGTCAAGACAACACATCCAACCAGGGCCTACTGCGGCTTATCCCTGCCATATTTTCCTGTAGAACATTAGCACTCATAAAACTCATCCAGCACTAACCAAGGATAAGTACTGTGAGTGAGTGCTGTTTGTAGCCAAAGCTCACTTTCCCTCATCCATTGGAATCCTCAGAAGAAAGAGAATGTACTTGAGTTTTGCAATTATTCAGCCTCTAGGGCTGAAGACTTCACTCTGGAATTGTCTTCATTTATGTCTTTAAAAAACTGTTAAAATGTCTTCAAATGCTATCCTATGCATGGCATTTTTTCCAGCATACCGCAGAAGATGTTAAGAACCAAAGTTTCCTTTCCTGTGTTTAAGATGAAAAGAACCAAAATTTCCATCCCATCATTAGATTTTTACTTGAATTCATAAGTACATCATTTCAAATCCCAAATTACACCTGGCCATATTACCCACATTGTTGAGAGAACGTGTAGGTATCTAAGCCCAGGATGCTAGTCTGATGTCAGGAACTGTATAGTTAGAGCAAATGCAGCCCCCTTCTGAAATGTCTTGCCCAGCTAAAAGCAAGAAACATGTTCTTCCTCACCACTTCCTCATAGTCTCCTCTGTCTGTTGTGTTTTTCCCCTTAAAACCCTGTTAAAACCTATTTCAGCCTCAGATATAATTTCCTGGGAGCTCAAATCTGGTGCTTGTAGAAACCTAGTTTTCTGGTCTCAAGACAAAGCAAACCTCACAGTTAAGTTCTCTAAAATTGTAACTTTTGGGGCACCTGGGTGGCTCAGTGGTTGAGCATCTGCCTTTGGCTCAGGTCGTGATCCCGGGGTCCTAGGCTTGAGTTCCGCATTGGGCTCTTTGCAGGGAGACTGTTTCTCCCTCTGCCTATGTCTCTTCCTCTCTTATGAATACATAAAATCTTTAAAAAAATAAAAATAAAAAAATAAAATTGAACATTCTATTTTACCATTAGAATCTCAAGGTGCTCCATGTTTCATTTTCTTAAAACCATCATGAAATAGGCAGTGTGGGAAAGAAAATCCCTAGCTGGAATTTTTGTAATTCCTTTTTTAAGATGATCCTTAGTGCACTCATTTCCTGTGAGCCCCAGAGATAAGACAGACCTAGTCCCTTGCATACTTTGAAATCCACTACTACCTTAGGGCACCCAAGGTTTGGTCCATCTCTGGTATGGTGGGTCCCGAGATACCCTTCCTCAAAACCAGCTCCCTTTATGGAGCTTAGCGATGGAAATCAGTTTCTTAAATCCATTTTCTCCATTGGGGATGTTCATAATTTGTTAGGTTAATAAGCAATCTAGATAGGTGAGCAGTAGCTCCTAAGCTGCATTTCCTGATTTCTCCATTAGGATGATCTATTCAAGCTCACTTGAGATTTTTAAGTTACATGGTGATTCATCAAACCTAATGTGCTGTGTATTGGAAGAAAGTAGTTGTAACAATGGCAGCCTGAGCACATGGAATAGAGGGCATCTCTTCTGGCATGAGCACAACTGCTTTGTGCAGCAAAAAGTGCCCATTCCCAGTTGCTGTCTTCTCAGGGGACAAGACAGGCCAACAGCAAGTTTGGATTATTCAAATGGAAGCAGGCTATTGCTGTGCTTTTACAGAATCTATACTCAAGTTGGCATTCTGCTTTTTCTTCTCTTTTATGACAGTAGGAAAACCAAGATGATACAGTGCTCTTCAGATGACATGTGTCCTAACCATAGAATCTTGAGAGCTTTAAAAAGAAATTAGAGACATAAGTAGGCACGCAATTATATCATTTGTAGATTCATCTAATAAATTCTGCCCCTCAGAGCATCAGATTTCAGGAGAGCAACAAAGATTCACTTGATGATAAATACAATATAGAGCTTAGAGATTGGCAGAGGCAAGATGACAGGGCTTTCCTCTGAATGAATAGGAATAAAAAGAAACATTGTTAGGATTGTCAAAAGGTTATAGGAATAAGACAAAACAATGAAGTAAAACTGGAACAAGGGACAGCTTGGGTTGTCCATGAAGAAAACCTATCTTAGCAATGGGATTTGCTTGACTTTGCTATAAATTTCCAAAGGAAGCCATGAAGCGTCCATGATTTGAGGCACCAGGTCTGGATAGACAAAATACTTAATGCATTCCACAGTCTGTGATATTACTTAGGCACATAATCAAATGGATTATCTCCCAACTTGGATTCTTCTTCCCCATTCTACTTCTAAATCTTCTCAGCTTTCAGAACATGTTTTTTCATCCTTTCATGAATTGTTAATATACTCTGAGTGATCTCAGTAAATGAGAATAAGTTTTAGCTGGTTTTGAGGTAAAAGTAAATATAATGCCAATGTCTGTTCTACTGGCTTGGTTTAGAGCTAGGATCAGTCCTGAGCATGATACCTAGAAGTAAGTTATTTAATACAATTTTGTCTCCTAAGATCTACCTAAGATTCTTAATGATACATTTTATCTACAGATCGCAATGAATGTCAAGAAATCCCCAATATTTGCAGCCATGGACAGTGTATCGACACAGTTGGAAGTTTTTATTGCCTTTGCCACACTGGTTTTAAAACAAATGCTGATCAAACCATGTGTTTGGGTGAGTATACGATTATCATTTTAACTCCTAGCCTATTGAAAAATTCATTTGCATCTGAATATATATAAATATTAACACTAAACCTTCAGTATTAGTTTTGCTATTTGTAAAAAAAAACACAGGCAGGCATGTAGCATTAACATCCCTTGGTATTTAATCTTTGGCAATCTGAACACAATAAACCTCTTCCTTGATAGTCATTTGGCTGCCAGGTTAGAAAAACTTTTAATGAAGGGAAAAACTGAGAAAAATATTAAAACAAAAAATACTTTTTATTAATGCTGATAGCCTATTATTTTATTAAATCTGTGTGGGTTTGCCTTATTGGAATAGAGTGCAGCTTTTGAGTGTTTGACTATGAGCATTTTTTGAGAAACATCTACAGTTTGTACCAGATCCTCAAAGGCAAACTTCTAGATTCCACAAAGACGATAAACAAACAAACCACCATGTTTTTCTAGGGGAAAAGCTCAAGATTTTAAATCTCTTACCTCTTGCTTTCAGCACTAAGTCATGATGCTGATTTGGAATATATTCCAATATTAATCATTGTCTCTCTTTTCCTCCTTCCTTTTTCTACTTTCAAACAACATCCATTAAGTGTTTTGGGGACTTCATGAATATGGTTCAGTTTCACAACTGGAAAAAGAAGAATCAATAGAGTAATTTTTAAAGACCTTATCTTTCACTGTAATTGAGTTGATCCATTAGGGAACAGTCTTTTAAAGTTTTGTCTTCTTCAGAACAGATAATAGGTTTTAAACTAACGGAGTATAATCAGCCCTACTTGTCCCTGGGAAGCTAACCCCTAGAGCAATGGCACCCTACGTAACAATCTTATTCCCTCTTCCATCTGGATTATCTGGAACCCTCTACCAAAAAGCCTGCCCTATAGAGGAATTTCACTGGCTTGGCTAAAAATGAATCAAAGCAGCAGCTCTTGATTGCTGGCAGTGTGACTCATCTGGATGTGATCTTCAACCACAGACACACACGTTGGACCACTTTGTGGTCAGCAATAGCTTTCTGATTTAGGATCATAGATAACTTATCTTCACGTCCAAAATTTGAAAGTAAAGGAAATCCTAACTTGAAACACTGCATTTTGTTAACTTGAGGTGTTGTCTTCCACTCCCAGAATCTCCCTACATTTGCCCTCACTCTCCTCATTGTACAAACCAGCAGAATCAACTTTCCTTCATTTTAATTTTTTATTTTCTTCTGAATATAACATACACCTGCTCTATAAGAAAGATGTTAGTTGCCGTGGCCCAATGCAAAGACACAAAAGATGCCAAAATAGCTTTATAAAGTAATCAAAGAGAAAAGTCATAGACCAATAAAAAGACAAATAATAACACAAGTGTGTATCAGAAAAGCCAGATTAAGTGCCATCGATTTGGGATAATTGAGAAGAGTGAGATAAGTCACTAGTAGTGGGGAGTGGTCATGGGTTTTTTGGGGTGGACTGGGAAGAAGGAAGAGATGTCAAAAATATCAGGTGAATTAGAAACCTAATTTATTTTGTGCTGATTTCAGGGTAATATCAGGTGACTCACTGCTTTTTGGTAAACTGGAGTGAGAATCTTAAAGGCTGAAGTTTGCCAAAGGTGGCAGCAAATCAAGACCCAGATGCGCACAGAATTTTCCATTTCCAAGTGAAAATATTTGAGAAAAGTGGCAAGGGTGGAGAATTCTAGAAGTAAATAGAGTAAAATAATTCTTGTCCAGTTCTCATGTCCTTAGCTTGCCTCCCTTCACATGCCAACCAAGGAAATGGTTTATTCCCAAGGTTTCGATCCTTGCCTCTTGCTGATTGCTCATGGGGAGCTGCCACTGCTGGGGCTAATACCAACATCAAGACATTCTTAGCCTATGCCTAACGCATGGTGAACCCACAATGCCCTTAGCCCCCAGGTAACCACTCACGTCATCTTCTGTTAATGGCCATGTTTCTCTACACTCTTTGTTCCTACTAGACATAAATGAGTGTGAGCGAGATGCCTGTGGGAATGGAACTTGCCGCAACACGATTGGGTCCTTCAACTGCCGCTGCAACCACGGCTTCATCCTTTCCCACAACAATGACTGCATAGGTGCGTATGCACACTGGTGGGCACTGATGGAAGGCAGTTTCAGATGCATCCTTTGTAATTAGCTTCTTGGGGTGCCAACTGGTTTTCTTAAATATATGCCCTCTAATACATGACAACTGGTTAAAGGAATTGTCAAATATAATATCCTAAGTGAATGTCAAATAGTCATGGCTTTTATTAAAATACCTCATTAGCAGCTATAATTTGTATATGTACCCTACTGTGAATTGAATACATTTTTAAATGAATTGATGACATCTTAAAACAAAAGTGATTCTTTGTATAGAAATTGCATAATTTAAGAATAATGTGGACCTACTCATCTCAATGTTTCACTATAGCTTTTCTTTAAAGAATTCAAGTATTGAGTCTATAAATTCCTCCTTATAAAACATGCTGTTATTTATAAGTGAGATTAATGATCCAAGTTTTATATCCTGCTAGAGGCTAATTTTATATACTTCTAATTAGAAGAATACTTAATACCTTCAGCTGTATTGTGTACTAGTAATTCAGTTTTAGCTTTTAAAAATGAAACATAAAGGAAGATCAAGGTGAAATTCATATAAAGTTCCAATATAAATTATCAATCTCTAATTAATAGAATAGCATAATCTTGTTAGGTTTTGATAGGTGAGTAAAGCCAGGTGTGTTGTTACAAACTAGATCTTTATTGGAATTTTTAATGTTTGGCTGAGCCAGCCAAGGCCACTGAAATTTAAAATAAGTATTTTTCCCTTTAAAAGTTTTGATCATTGCTGGAATTATGACATTTTCTTTGGAATATATCAAAGGATGTTTTTTTGGCAGATGTTGATGAATGTGCAACTGGAAATGGGAACCTTTGCAGAAATGGCCAATGCATCAATACAGTGGGGTCCTTCCAGTGTCAGTGCAATGAAGGCTATGAGGTGGCTCCAGATGGGAGGACCTGTGTGGGTAAGTGCTGCCTCCAAAAGACCCTCCAAAGAATGCTCTCAGAGATGAAAGAATACTGCAGTCCCTATCATCATCCTTCCTTCAGAAGCCTGGAGGGAAAAAAAATCAGAGTAGAATTACACTAATTCTACCTGTAGACTCTGTGTGTGTGTGTGTGTGTGTGCACACGCATGTGACAGAGAGATTTGTAATTTGCTTTCTTATATATATATTTTTTTTAAATAGCTTTGTAGAAAGCTCTTATATAGTCTTTTGGGTGCCCTCAAAAATCTTCATGCCCATTCACTTTTCACATGCTATACTTTTATGGAAATACTAAATTTGTCATAGGTCACAAAAAATATGGTTGTTCTACTGCACACTTATGAAAGCTGATAAAGCTTCTTTTTACTGAGTCATTAATTTTTCTCCATGGTAGTTTTATGTATTTCTTTGATTGGATTCCAGTTTCTTGAAATTTTAATTGCTTGATGGAAATCATGCCAATGGGAACTTCTTCCTTCTTTTTCCCTTTTCTTTGCAGATATCAATGAATGTCTTCTAGAACCTGGAAAATGTGCACCAGGCACCTGTCAAAACTTGGATGGGTCCTACAGGTGCATTTGTCCACCTGGATACAGTCTACAGAATGACAAGTGTGAAGGTAAGAGTAGGAGGACTGTCAGTGTTTGGAAGCGAGCAGTGTTTATTACTGCACTGGCATATTCAAAGTTAGTTTTTGTGATGGTGTGATGGTGTCCTGGTGTCTTCATTTTGGAATACTTTATCAGAAACAAATCCAAGAACAGAGGGTTTGACTTACGTTCTTACACTCAGACGATGAAACTAGAACATCCAATTCTCATGCTAATAATATCTGATGACACTGTGCATTTGGTTGGTCATATGACCCTGACTCTTTTCCAGTGTGCTTTTATGCAACTTGTAAAAAATCCTGGATTCCATGTTTTTAAATGCTAATAGGTTGCAACTAAAAATAGCTTCCTGAGTCCAGCTAAAATCTTTAAGTGACCACATTCAAGGTTGAATGAATGTGGCTATATAATTTGTCTATGTTGTTTTGACCTACAGAGCAGTGAAAATGTGTTACTACAAATAAATTCTCAGCAAATTTTATAGTACTGCAATCCTCAATATATATGTCATTAAATTCAATGAAGGACATTAATTGCTAGAACTTCATAAATAACTAGCAGAAAGGATTTTTAAGAAGTCACCTAGTCCTTGCTCCCACATTTAAATAGGCCTGTATCTAATCCAAAGTAAGTAAGAATTTTCTCCACTTTTAATACCATGGAGAAATTTTATTATATATCCAGTTTAAATCATAGTCAAGCAATAATATTCTAAGTGCAAACAGTTTATCAAAATTGGGCCTACATGCAAATTATTATAAGTGTAATTTTACTTTTACTAAAGATCAACTTTATTTACTCCATGATTAATGCAAAATTCCCCTAAGATGAACAGAATATAAATGTATAGAAAGAAAAATGACTTCCCAAATACTTAATAATGTGCCCATTCTACCATCCTTGTCCCCATCTTTATGAAGTTGTTACCTATGGGTTAATTTCTACCATAAGAGAAAGAATCCTAACAACAATGACAAAAACAACAACAAAAAGAAATACTTGAGTATTTTTACAAAAGTTGGCTTTTCTCTTAAGAAAAGATTGGATGTGGGAGTGGAGGGCACATGGGAATGGAGTCATTCATTCAGCAGCAGCAGCTCAGATTCACTAATATACCAAAAGCAATATGACACAATTGTAAAGGCAACAGAATAACATAACATTATTATGAAGAAATTGGTTTTGCACTGAACAGGAGGATACTCAACTTTGAGTTGCCAATTTTGAGAATACCTACCTATTGTGTGATATTTACAATATTAAGCCAAGATAATGGAATTTCCTAACTTCCCCTTAGATGATCTCATGAGAAGTCATATAATATGAATATGAATTGATGTAAGTAGAGCTCTCTGCACAAATGCAAAAATAAAGAGCCCCATGGTACAAGAGATACATGTTTTGTTGAAAAGAAAAGGGATTTCCATAAAAATAGCATGGCTCAGAATCAAGACTTCCCTCTTTTTTCTTTTAATTTTTTATTTATTTATGGTAGTCACAGAGAGAGAGAGAGGCAGAGACATAGGCAGAGGGAGAAGCAGGCTCCATGCACCAGTAGCCCGATGTGGGATTCGATCCCGGGTCTCCAGGATCGCGCCCTGGGCCAAAGGCAGGCGCCAAACCACTGCGCCACCCAGGGATCCCAAGACTTACCTCTTTTTTACTACAAATTCCTGCTGAAAATCAGGGGTGGATAAGTCTGTTGGAAAGAGTAGCCATACTTTTCCCACACATAGGGTGATCATGCAATTTATCGACCAAACCAAGACAGTTTTAAAGAGGGTACTCTTAATAATGAGGCCACGACAGCAAGTATAAGCTAGGACTCTCCTAGGAAAACTAGGGCATTTAGTTACCAAAGCCATTCACACTTCACTGTAGATCACCTTTAATCAACCCTTCCTCGTGCTAAGGTATATTAATATGCTACAGGAAACATGTCATAATTCTATCAAATTCCTACTATCCATAAGATGAAAGAAAAACTTCAGCCTCTACAAGAAAGACATTTTTGTGTCTTAAGAAAAATTAACCAGCAAATGAGATTTAGGAGCCCCATATTCTGTGATATCTTTAATTTACACTGCACAAGATTCTTTTCATGAATGTTAGTATTCTTGTAAAAGTCATGGTTTTAGGGCTGTAGCACGGGTGTTGGGAAAAGCACTGCAGATGGATGGAGGGGAATACATTTTTGATTCAAAGGCCTAGATCTCTCACTAACTCATTGTCAACACAATTAAAATTTTCAAGATTCTGCTTACTATTCAGTGGTGAAGTTAGACTCTCTGGAGTTTCTCGTTTCTTGTGTAAGTTTAGGGTGGTAGGAAATTACCCTACTTTTCTAACTAGCCAGGCAGCTGAAGTCTAGGTAAGAGATGTTTCTCATGGTATCCCTTAGAAGGCACTCACAGATTCTATTTTTCCATGAATTTTCAAGATTAATTTCCAAAAGGTATCACAGCCTAGAAACCCACTCACAGCAAGATGATACAGAAAAGATCTTAATTACTGGAAGAGTTTTGAAACTCAGTTGCCTTTGGTACTTCTGTACTTTGCACTTGGTATCTAAAGGTGACTCCACTGTGTTTTGACTTTGACACATCTGATTCTTATAGATATTGATGAGTGTGTTGAAGAGCCAGAAATCTGTGCCTTGGGAACATGCAGCAACACAGAAGGCAGCTTTAAATGTCTCTGTCCAGATGGATTCTCCTTGTCCTCCACTGGAAGAAGGTGCCAAGGTAATTGCCTTTGAGGGCTTTTGACTTTCATTACTTTGTGTTTATTTGTTGTGGTTGCAGTTTCTTAAACATGACAAAGCTTTGACTATTTGCAAAAGAGAAGATGGAGAGTTTTCATTGACCCAGAGGTCTAATGATAACCACATGTCAGAAAGATCATTTTTACTGTTAATATTGAAAACTCATCCATCAAGGTATGGTTGCTTGTACAACCACTACCCTAGCCCTTAAAGCTCTCTCCCCGCTAAGACCACATTTGCCAATAGGTCAGTTGGGGGATCAGCCATGAGCCACCCAACACTGTAAAGCCTGGGGGAAGTTCAGCTACATGGTCCCTGCCTCTGAAGAGGTAACTTGTACAAAGGTGGGCCAAAATCTAGACTCTCAGTCGGAAAAATGCAGATTAATCCATATACTTTCAGGATATAGCACCCATCCCTTACATCACAAATTTTCTAAGAAAACAGAAAAATAAATTTGAACTGACTGGAACTCTTGCTGGGACATAATCTGTTTTCAGGACTAATACTTGTGAACTTTGAAAAAAAGGAAGCCTGAACTTAAGTATAACACAGTATATTATATCCCAGAAAATGGTTTAGATTTTAGCAAACAATGCGATGGTGTATGTCTACCCATTTATACATGCTAGTTTAATGAATTTAGAACAAAAAAATCCCACACAAACGCACATTTCTCCCTTCTACCTCAGTGTTTTGTTGTTGCTTGTTTTATTCAGGTTTTTTTCTTGGTTGTTTTGTTTTGCTTCTGTGTTACTAAATAAGAGGTAATGGATATCATTTCAGATTCCAAAAATTGGATTTGGGGGCTCAGCTCTGCCATCTCTATCCTAGGGCAAGTCATTTGATCCTTTGGAAGCTCATTTTCCTCCCTTTAAACAACCATAATAATACTTGCCCAACCAATCATATTGAATATGTAGCAAAGCTTTGTCAGTTTCTGAGTTGCTTGTAGCCTCTTGTTATTCTATTAACTTTTTACCTTCCTTGCAACTGGTCCTTTTGTTACCTAATATTTAGAAGTGTGAAGGGGGAGTTGAGAATTCTCTGGTTGATTTGATCTCGCTGGTGGCTGTAAGAAGCCCACGTGGCTTTCAGGCTTGTGGGTGGGGTGATACTTGACTCAAGCAGATATTCTGTTATGGTACAGACCAGCCAGATAAATTCTAAGTCCTACTCCCTTGTTTTTGTGTGCCTTTGGCTTGGCCCACGTTTGGAAAGAAAGCAGTGAGAAACCAGGTGTGAATCTGCCGATGTGGCAGGCCAGAGGAAACTCATAGGCTATTAATTCAATTTGCACTGGCCTGTCACAGAGCAAGCTAACGCTGCAGGAAGAATCAGCCCAGCTGTGAGCAGCCCTGCCACATGCTCAGCTCCAAGAGGCAGAGCCAGAATTGAGGAATGCAAGCAAGGAAAGTGACTTTTGTAGTTCTGATGAAATTTCAAAGGTCATTAAGGGCTCTTTGCAGATGGACTGGTAAACAGGCATCCTAGTGAGTCCTAGTTAAAGTGTGTGGGCAAGCACAGCTCTCTTCCCCAGTGCAAGGCACCTTTGATTAATAAACCAAACCTAGAGGATCACCCCAAGCAAATGTAAATCTCCCACAGGGCACAAAATTTCCAGAAGCCAGGGAATTAAGAGCTGGGTTTTACTTATGACAAATTAGGAGCTCGTGAAATGAGAAAATTCTACAGAACCACAGATGTTTTTGAAAGAAGAATTGTGATAAGACTCAGGTGAACAAATCCTGGCACCTGAAGGCCACAGATGTAAATGGGCCATTCCCCTTACAAACTTCAGTGAAGAAAATTTGTCACTTAGGCTCACTGTAAGCTTCATGCGTTTGAGCCTATGTCATGGCTAGATTTTTTCTTCAGGAGGTGGGATGGTAGATTGGTGCTGGGGAGACAAGGCTGGTTTATGGAGCAGGGTCAGTGATGAAAGGAAAAGAGAATGTATCTATATTTAAAAGAAACATAAGCTGGAAAACAACAGACAACTGAATTTTAATATATTGAGACATTTTTGTGAGTAGTCATTGAATTATACCTTAAGACAGTTATAGATATAAATAACACAAAACATTGTGACAATGAACTTGAAGAACAAGGCAAATCAAAAAGTGTTCTTCAAGAAACTATAATCTGTTAAATCTTGAAACTTCTCAGCAAAATAGATATTTGGATGGCAGACGTACCACAGGACAAGGACTGGCTTTTATTGCACTTGTCTTTCAGAAGACAGTTCACTGTGCCTGTTAGGTCCTAGCTATAACAGGTGTGAAAGGAGGGTAAAAACTAGCAAGAAAATGTATCTGGAAGAGTCAGTTGAAGAAGGTGAACAACAGATTCATTGGGGAGGCCAACTGAATTTGACTTACTAGACCCTGGTAAATATGATTCATTGATTGTTATTTTTACTTAATTCACAAAAATGTTTCTTTTGTGATCTTTGACAACTCAGTTATTCTTATATTGTCTCCTTTGTCATGAAATAAAAGCTGTAAAATTGTCTTAGCAGAAATGCATAGATAGCTATAATAATATGTCATAATATGCTACCTAGAGTTGAGAAACAGTGATAGGAGATAGCATACCTGATCATAAAGGGGAATTGTACAAAATGACTGAAGCATTTCCTTAAAACCTGCAGATTTTAGTCTCTGTGTAGCTAGAGAGGAGTCTGCGAGGCTTTGGATGTCAAATTTGAGAGAAAACACTCCAGGGTTTTGGATGAGCTCACTTTTTAGAGGCACCCAATTTGCTCTATAAGAAATGGAAGAGTCAGTTTCCAAAATTATGTCAAGCACTGTTGGAGAATTTTGTAGCAACTAGATCCCATCTTCCGTATTGGAGTCACCAAAAAATAACCGATATTAAAGAAATACATTCTTTGAGAGATTATCCTGCCTCTTATTCACCCATCTCCCTTCCTCCTCTTTACCTTTTCTCTGTTGAGCTAAATAACCTTCTGTATCTTGTGTGTGTGTGCATGTGCACATGCGTATAAAATCTGCAGAAAGCCCCACGTGCATTTTGTGGACAACAATTACATCAGTAGCTGCTTCAGCGAATGGCCATTATTGTCATATTTTTGCCAGTCCACAAAACTGCCACGTCTTTATTTACCCTATGCCTGGAATCAGGGGTTTTGTTTTGGTTTCAGGGCTTAAGGGACACAAAATAAATAAAATAGTGTGATAGCACAGTAAGTACCAGAACTGGGAGGTCTACCTCAACCTAGTATGCCTGCTACATGCTATCCAAAACACAAACACAGCTGTCAATGCAGGGGTCTTGTGAATGGTTCCACTTCTGAATGTCTCCACCCTGAAGTCACTGATGATGTCAGGTTTGAAATGTGATAGTGTTGGATTTTGTTATTCATATCAGGTTATTTTGGAAAATTGGCTAAAATGAGAAATAACATGAAAGCCACATAGATGTATTCATTAGATCTTACTATAAAAGTTATCTCTGACTTTAAAAATCTGAGCTGAGTTACTGTCATGATGACTTATGTTATGGAGTCATCCTATTGTAATGAAAAGGAAACACATTTAACAGGACAGACTGTTTCTTACTTACTGTTATACAGTAATGATGTAGTAAGAAAGCATCTAAAGGGTCTCCTGGATTTATACTGCAGATCTGCGAATGAGCTACTGCTATGCCAAATTTGAAGGAGGAAAATGTTCATCACCCAAATCCAGAAATCACTCCAAGCAGGAATGCTGTTGTGCCTTGAAGGGAGAAGGTTGGGGTGATCCCTGTGAGCTGTGCCCCACCGAACCTGATGGTATGTCCACCATCTGCCTTTCTCTTTGGGCTAGTCATAGGGCAGACTGGCCATGGAATAAGAATCGTATGTAGACCTTCAGGAAAAATAAGACAATTTCATTTTAAGTCTACCTAAAATATTAATAAGATAATTTTAACTCATGAGCTGGGTAGTTGTTTTCTTCTGAAGTGTGCTGTTAACCATGGCTGTCCAAGTAGTAGGCATACCAGCACTGGGAGACTTGTTCACTGTCCCTGGTATCTGGGCTTGTCTCATTCATTGTTTCATGATACATGCAGCATGTAGCCATCTGGCCACCACACGCTGTGTGGGAAGCACCCTAGCCAGTTGCCATTGGTGTATCTATTAACAAGTGTTCATCTCTGCCACAGAGGCTTTCCGCCAGATCTGTCCCTATGGAAGTGGCATCATTGTGGGGCCTGATGATTCAGCAGTTGGTAAGTGGACTCCATAAGATTCTCAGCATTTCTTTATATTCTTAACCAGCCTCTTCCCCTGCCTTTTCTCCAGCTGTTCTTTTTTTTTTTTTTTTTTTTAAGATTTATTTGAGAGAGAGAGAGAGAGCAAGCATGAGCAGGGGGAGGGGCAGAGAGACAGAGAAAATCCTAAGCAGATTCCCCACTGAGAGTAGAGCCCAATGTGCGCTCCATCTCACGACCCTGAGATCATGACCTGAGCCAAAATCAAGAGTTGGACAGTTAACCACCTGAGTCACCTCCAGGTGCCCCTCCAGCTGTTCTTATTTCTCCACATTCATCTTGGAAAATAACGCCCTATTTTTCATTTGGATACCAATTATATTATTTGTATTGTATGGTAATATTGTATTGTAATATTAGATATCTCATTGATTAGATGCTGAAATGGTCATAGTTTACCTTTTTGTTTAAAAAAAAGGTACCTTGTGGGATCCCTGGGTGGCTCAGTGGTTGAGCATCTGCCTTTGGCTCAGGGCGTGATCCCAGATTTCTGGGATCAAGTTCTGCATCAGGCTCCTTGCATGGAGCCTGCTTCTCCTCCTGTGTCTCTCATGAATTAAAAAAGAAAAAAATACGTTGTTATTCACTATTTTTTTTTCTCCTTTGTGTAAGATATGGATGAGTGCAAAGAACCTGATGTCTGTAAACATGGGCAGTGCATCAATACAGATGGCTCATACCGCTGCGAGTGTCCCTTTGGTTACATTCTGGAAGGGAATGAATGTGTAGGTAAGTAATAGATCAGTTTCTTCCATAGGGATTTTAAAAATTAGAAATTAGGCTCTAGAGTATTCACACTAGGAAGTGTAAGTACCAAGATTGGGACAGAAGTAAGTTTTGTCCATTCGTTCATGCATTATTTATCTGCAGTAGTAGTTGAGTTCCCTGTGTCCTAGGCTCTGTGGCTACAGCAGTGACCCACGCCAACATGTTTCTTCCTTGCATGGACCTTACAGTCTAATGAGGAAGACACCATAGACATATCTGAAGTCATTGTGGAAAGAAAAACTATCATATATTTTTTTAATTTTTTAAAAGATAAATGGTCATAATCTTATTCTCTCAATATATAAAACATTTATCCAGATTTTATTACATTCAGTAATGTGAAAGCTATGTACACAATATAAACTCCTCTTGTTTTTGCTCTTTTTAAAATTTCAAAGAATGGCTATGTCTGACCTTTGACCTCTTGATCCATAATAATTCAAAATTGAATCCAAGTATTATGTTTATTCCTCTAAAATTTCACCCACAGCTATGACCATGAAGCATAAGCAAGTTCCTTAGTTTTTCTAGGCCTTAGAATGTCATATTATGCAAATAGACTTATTCGTAATTACCCTGCAGCTCTAAAAATCAGTGATACTGTGATGTTTATTGACTTAAAAGAGATGCAATATTCTGGACAGTGAAATGCAATTTCATAGCAGAATAAAAGCAAAATTGTTAATGTTTTCTCTCTGGAATCTTCAGTTAGTGCCTCTATGTGCATGTTAAATGAGCCTTTTCATGCAGTCTGTCTACAACAGCCTCTTGCCTTCACTTTTTGACTCAGAACCCACCAGAAGATATAACCCCGATCATAGTCCATTACTATTCCATGTCCTAGAGAACTAAGATAACTATTATTTCCCCAAAATTTCCCTTTCCCAAAGGAAGATACTCTCCCCAAGTGATTTGTCAGAAGAACAGTCAGTATATTCTAGGTGGATGGGTTGGGAGGTATATATATTTTTTAGACCTCTTTGGTAAAACTTGTCCTCTCTCCATGGTTGTTTACAGAGATCATACCCTAAACATATTTCTTTCTAGTTTTTCTTCTGCCTGATGTAAACCATCTGGTTTCAACAGAATCAACAAAAATCTTCTTGAATCTTGATTTTATCCAGTGTATTAATTTTGCTTAACCTCTAGTCTCTTGTTTTGTGTAAGCTTAGTCTTCTATTTTATGTCTGGCAAAGATCCATCATGTTTAAAGCTTCTTGGAGAATGATGTAATGTAAGGCCAGACTGGAGATGTATTTCTAGCTTTATGTAAGTGAAAACTTTTGACTTGTGAGAGAAGCCTTGTTTTAACCCTTGAAGCATCTATTCCTGGTAGATTTATTACAGGACCCTGGAAAAGCTCATGGAGAAGAACACTGAGAGGTGGAAGCCCAGATATTTTAGTGCCACTGCCACTTAGCAGGTCAAAATTCATAGCTATCAATCTGTGGAGTTAAGACACATGTACTCCTTTCTTGCGAAGGCAGAATGAAGATAAAACAAGATGCCACTGATCAAAGTGCTCCCATAGAGTGAGAGGTACTATTTGACTCCAAGTCCATTTTTTTCTTAGTTCATAATGTCTTGAATACTTCTTGCTTGCAGATACTGATGAATGTTCTGTGGGCAATCCTTGTGGAAATGGAACCTGCAAGAATGTGATTGGAGGTTTTGAATGTACCTGTGAGGAGGGATTTGAGCCTGGTCCAATGATGACTTGTGAAGGTAAGCCTCTTTGCAGAATAGTTGGTTACATGTTCTGGTCCTGTCTTAATAAAGGACCTGATATTAAATACCACTCAGTGTGTATAGAAGAAAGAACATCTAGGCCTAATGGGCCATACCCTTATTCTCCTGAAAAAGGTGGAAGTGGTTCGTGGCACAAATTACACTGCGTAATATGCAGAGTTCTTTTTGCTGTCTCCCTACTGCAAGTATTTGGATAGAACTCCTGTCTTGTTTGCTACCTTCCTTCTTATTTTCCATTTTCCCCTTCTTTTTCTTTCTTCATCTCCCATGTTCCCTCACTTTTTCCTTTCTACTTACAGAAACATCTGACATAACTACTAACATCCTATAGCCATCTGGGGACAATTACAGCAAAAGAGTTGCCTATGCTCTGTAAGCATCTATCAGTATGCCTAGTGAGCTAGATGTATGGAGAGAAGGGAAGGAGAGGGAGTGTCTAGAACAGTGGGTCTCAAAGGGTGGTCCCTGGATCAGCCACATCAGTATCACCTGGGAACTTGTTAGAGATACTGATTTTCAGGCCTCATCCCAGACATCCTGAATGAGAAACTTGAGTGGAGCCTAGTAGCCCTCCAGGTAATTTTGATACACTCTCAAGTCCAGACCACTGGTCACAAAAGAGAATGAAAGGGAGGTGAAAGTGAAGGATAAAAATGGACGTATCTATCTATCTAACTATAGAATGGACATCTATATCTATATATAATGGACATATATATCAACATATATATATATATACACACACACACCAATATATAATAGATACATCTTTAATGAAAAGAGAGTTTTTTATTAGAGATATGTCCTATCAATACCCATTGTCCTAGCTGTTGCTGAATTTTTAAAGGCTATGACTAAATATAATTTAGGGTCTCGGGCAGCCCCGGTGGCTCAGCAGTTTAGCGCCACCTTCAGTCCAGGGCATGATCCTGGAGACCTGGAATCAAGTCCCACGTCAGGCTCCCTGCATGGAGCCTGCTTCTCCCTTTGCCTGTGTCTCTGCCTCTCTCTCTGTGTGTGTCTCTCATGAATAAATAAAATCTTTAAAAAAAAAAAAAAAAAGCCAGGGTTTCACTGATGTTCTCAGTCAGCATCATTGGACTTAGAAACATGATAATCAAGATGGTCTGTTTTAACCCTGCTTTTCCAAAATGTATTTGGATGCTTCCAAACTATGAAATCTGTAGAAATCACTTTTATCTATTAACAGCAAAGTCATGGCTATTTAAGGTCACGACTTGGACATCAGTATAAACTTTCCATAAGTATAAAATTATTCAGAACACCATTTGCTTGGGCACAAGAATCACTGTTATTTTACAGGACCCTCTTTTATATGGGGAAGGGGAGCTGCTTAACAGTATTGGGTGGGTCTGCTTCTGTTCTGATTGTAATTGACTTCGCAATTGTTTTGACTAAATGGGGGTAAAACTGACTCCCACCCTATGTGACTTCAGGGAATGGCAAGTGATCAACTTGAGACTTCAAAGCCAGAATTTCAGAAAGGCTCCCTATATGTAGGGTGGTCTATAATTTCTCATCCATCTAGATAACGTTAATAATACTTATACCAGGACAATAAGCCAGAACTGGGACTATGCTAGGAGAACTATGCTAGGAGAACCAGGACACCTGATCATTTTCCCTATACCAATTATAAAAAAGCCAACTCATTTTATGATTCTTTGGAAACCAGTGATTGCTTGGTATATCCATATTGATGACAATGAAGCATTTCAACTTTTGATTAAAATAGGTTTTTTTTTTTTGGTTGATGCCCATGATACATTATTTTCCATGCTCCTTCTGCTGCAGATATAAACGAATGTGCTCAGAATCCTCTGCTCTGTGCTTTCCGGTGTGTAAACACTTATGGGTCATATGAATGCAAATGTCCCGCTGGATATGTTCTGAGAGAAGATAGAAGGATGTGCAAAGGTGAGACATCATTTTACCTGGGGGGCTCTCACTCTACCATGGGAAATGTCTCTCCAAAGCTTCTATTAGTAGAGAAAGACTGGGGATCAGGGAACTCTTCCATAGTCCATGGACAATATGGGATCATCATTGCCTATAGTATGATAATAATAAATTAGTTAAATAATATTTTTTTAAAAAAATCTCCATCACTGAGGATGTTATATTCCAAGAATAGGGATAGCATATGGAATCCACGTTAGTTAAATAATTTCCATTTAGTAAGTAAATGCTTACTGAATGCCTGCAATTACGTGGTTCTGGACTAGGTTCTGCTACACAAAATTATATAAATCATGGGCTCCCGAAAGAGCACTGATTTGCTCCTCCAAGGTCTTAAATGAGCAGCTACTTGTTCTCTTCAGATGACTTGAATAGGATTTTTATTGAAGGTGAACAGATTTCCTAAGAGCTCTACATCACATGCAGGATAAGTCCAAATTTTCCAGCTCAGACCATGTAAAGGAGAAAGATAAAGAGAGGGAAATGCAGTAGGGCAACAAGGAAAGAAGACCTGTGCACGCCAGAAAAAAGGAAATGAGAAAAGGAAGAACCAGGAGAGAATATGATATACATGAATGTTTGTCTTTTCCTCAAAGTATTAAAACCAAAGTTTGCATTATATAATAATTATTCTAATCATATTAATAATAATAAAATCAGATATATTAATATTACATAAAATTTCATATATTACTATAATGATTATAATGGAATTTGTGGTTAATTATACCATATTGTAAGTATAATGCTGTTATAATTATTATGAAAGTTTTATAGGAGGCCCTTTTAGTAGAATTCATCAAAAAGAATTAACAGCCATGCTACCTACCTTTGAAGAGGTTGTCAGGGAATAATTTCTTCATCAAGTTCAAAGGTGGTTAGAAGACTCCTTCCCATCTTAGGAGGCCAGCACCCACAGTACAAAAGGAAACAGGTTCACATGGAAATAAGTGTAAATCAAAACTGATGACTTGATACCATCTCATGCTTAAAACACAGGAAATTAATGCAGCTGCTTTTATAATTCGCGGTTGTGTGTTCTCTCCAGATGAGGATGAGTGTGAAGAGGGCAAACACGACTGTGCTGAGAAGCAGATGGAGTGCAAGAACCTCATTGGCACATACATCTGCATCTGTGGACCTGGCTATCAGCGGAGACCTGATGGAGAGGGCTGCGTAGGTAAGGGACTCCTGGCCCCAGGAGCTTCAAGTAAGTCAGAAGTAACAAGTGACAAAAGGAACCTAGATTCTGAGTCCCTGTGGGCAATGTGTTCTTCTTGGCCAGAGCCATCTTCCCTCTCTACTTCACTCATGCCACCATTTCCCTTAGAGAGCCCCTTGCCTCTTGATTACCTCTGAGTTCCACGAGCACTGTTACTCTCTCCCTGCCTCTGTTCTCAGCCCATTTCACTGCCAGGATTTGGCAGCAGGTGTCTCCTCTATTTCTTTCCTTTACTTCCTAAACTTTCTGTTGTTTCAGGGTAAGTTCTCTTCACCATACTGGAATGTCTTTCTATTGACCCAACTTTGCTGTTCACACTCTGACACTCTGTTCGCACAGAGGCCAGGTCCCTCTGAACCAGAAATAGCACTAAACTAAGGGGATCTTCCTCCAGAGAGTCTCTTCTTGTCTAGAGTAGGGCCCAGGCACTGGCATCTCTTAAAGCCTCCTTGGTGATTGTACTGTGAAGCCTCCATTGAAAATCACAGCTCCAGACCCTGGGTTGGCAAACTACAGCCCAGGGGTCAGATCCAGCCTGTTAGCCTGCTGCCTATGTTTGTAAATAATGTCATATTGCAGCGGAGCTGTAACCATCCATTTATACATCGTCCATGGCACTCTCATGCCACAATGGCAGAGCAGAATAGAGTGAAGGCAACAGAGACCTATGGCCTGCAAAACTTAAAACAGTTACAATATATAATAAAGTAATACTGTAATATCACTACAATTTAGAGTAAAAATTTCCTAACCTCTGGTTTAGATAGTCCATACAGGTGAAAATTACCAGAAAGTTCCCATATGCTTCCTGTTGATTTTTAATGATCAGTGACACCAGAAAAATAAATCTTATGCTATCAGCCAAGAAGCTTAAGAATCTCATTGCTGCCTAACCCTGTAAGATACAGAATTAAACAGTAATTGAAGAACAGACTTTAAAAGCACAGAAAAAGTGTTTGGACACTAGCTCTTCCAGGTTCAGTGGTTCTCAGCCCCAGTTGCACACTGGAATCACTTGGAGAACTCAGGTCCCGCCCTAGACATTCTGATTTAATTGATCAGGGGATAGCATGGGATGGGGATTTTTAGCCTATTTCAACAGCACTGTAGCTGTCATCTCCCAAGTCTGCCTCTCATAATGAGATCCCTGCCTCGGGGGTTCAGAACTATTCTACATGGCATGTACCTAAGCAAGTCTATTTATAATCTTTCTAAAAAATCATCAGATCATTCTAAGAACCTCCAGTTTGTTTTAATGCTTTTTTTTTTAAAGCTGGGAGACTGGACTGTTTCTCAGTAATATTGTTGAAATATTACAATAAACCTAATCTATGTTGAATTGGAAGAATATGTTAGGCAAACTCTCAGGTCAGAACTGACCAATCACAGACTTATTCTGATGAAGTATAATATTCCTGTAACACAGGATCTTTTTTTTTTCCTCCTTCACTTGAAATAATCCTTTGGGAATCTTTTATATGAACAGATACTGAAAATCTTTAATTTTTATTAAGTGAAAAACTGTACATAAAATGCTGCCATCTACATTTAAGTGTATCAGCGTGCCATCAAATATGTTTTTAAAGGACAGAGGAACACAAGTACACAGATACATGCACATATATATTTGCTTGTATATGCGAAATCCATTTCTAGAAGGATACGTAAGAAACCGGCATTGGCCTGGTTGCCTCCCAGGAGGGGAGTTTGGTGGCTAAGGAAGCGGGAAGGAAGGGATACTTTTGCTGAATATTCTATTATACCTTTTGAATTGGGAACCACTTTCAGAGGTTATCTCTTCACAAACTAAATTGGAAAAAAGAAAGACTCCATCCTTTGTGCAAAGGGGTAAGATGACTGCTCTTGTTCTTGCTCTTTCCATTAAACCCCACAGATGAGAATGAGTGTCAGACTAAGCCGGGGATCTGTGAGAATGGGCGCTGCCTCAACACGCGGGGGAGCTACACTTGTGAATGCAGTGACGGCTTCACCCCCAGCCCTGCCCAGGATGAGTGCCTTGGTAAGTACAGACAACAGGATGCTTTCACAACCCAACCTTCGCGCTGGGATGCTTGTCGCCCAGATCTCTGATCTGAAAGAATAGACATTGTGAAAATTTGAGAAGGGTTCATATTTTGGAAATGACTTAATGACCGTGATGGCCCATGGGGCTTAGCACCACCCTGCAGCTAAATTCTTCCTTTGCTAATTGTATCAATGAATCACTTGTTTGGAATTTCTTTCTCCCTGCCTTTTTAAGCTTTAGGTGCTCAGGATCAGTTTCCATGTGTTTTTCTGCTCCTCTTTTTTTCAATAGCATGACCACTCCTCCATATTTCTGGGAGCAGAGAGAGTTGTAAACTTGCATAGGCCACTGACTGAATTTCTTGTCTTGTTTCCTTCAGACGTCATCCTTTCTCTCTTACTGCTGTTTCCAGCTTTCCCTTCTCGCTTCTTCTCACCCAGGGTAAAGTGTTACATCCTTTTTGGGTTTTATATTTAACCAAATTCTTAGTACCTTGTTACGCTCTTAAAATTCCCTAAAATCCTCTTTGCAATATAATGTCCCTTCCAGACAACCGGGAAGGGTACTGCTTCACGGAGGTGCTCCAAAACATGTGTCAGATCGGCTCAAGCAACAGGAACCCTGTCACCAAGTCTGAATGCTGCTGTGATGGAGGGAGAGGCTGGGGCCCCCACTGTGAGATCTGTCCTTTCCAGGGCACTGTGGCCTTCAAAAAACTCTGCCCCCATGGCCGCGGATTTATGACCAACGGAGCAGGTATTTCCTTTCGTTCTGATTGAAGTGAAGCAGGTAATTCACTTATGATCCAAAAATACTTGCAGGGAATCTGCTTGTTTTATGGAAAACAGTTGAGAATGTGGAATCTACAGTATAGGCTTAGGCTGAATTGCATGGTTTTCATCAACCAAAACTCTTTATTTATAGTATTTTAGGTGTTCAAGGTCAGCTTGCCAAAGTTGTGCTTGGGTCCCTGCCTCTGCATCACAAGGAATCCCTGACTTTTTAAACAGAAGTTTGTTATAAGTCAGTTATTGGTTACTCAGAATGTAATTTTTTTAGATAAACTTTGGAATAAATGATCACTAAATTCCTAGACTAGTCCACCAGTATGCATTTTAACTCATAAAATTGGCTGGAATATGCTGCATGAAAGAAATATAAACAATGCTGATATACTGGCAATTAAAACACAACTGCCTCTGGAAAAGTTCCAGCTGCTTTCACCTGGTAGACATGGAGGAGGCTGTCAGGGTGTGTGAGGTAGCTCTGGAGAAGACTCCCAGGCCTGTGGTTCTCACCAGTAAACTGCACTTGTTTCCAGTCTCCTAAAATGAACAGAGAGAGAGACTTCTCGAGCTCCATGGGAAGGAACTGGAAGTGAGAGGGGAGAAAGGAGAGAAAGCAGGATTTGTGTTGATGTTAGAAAGACGTGGCTAAAGGTAGAATAACAGAACTGGATGTGGAAAGACACAGAGCTGGATTAGACGGGGTGACCAAAAGCAATTTATGTCTCTTCCAAAGATGTGAAAATGAGATGGTGGATGAGACCTGTTTCTCGAGACCAGGGAGGGCAGGCAAAATTACATTTCAGGGTAAATTGGAAGAGTTAGGATAAATAACATTTGTTGGTATAATATGGTTGTTTGGCAATCGAAGGCTATGAAGTCATTTGGCATTGGTGCCCCAGCAAGCAGTAGGGAGCTAGATGGGTCACGATGTGAAAGGACAGTGGCTTTAATGCTCAACAGTGCATATTGACCAGATCTTTCTCCCTGGGGTTGAACTGTGAATAAGGGTCTCTCTTCCTTATCAGGCTGTGAAAATTCAGCCCAGAGATCCAGCCCGGAGTCCTAGTGCTTCCCTCACCAAAGGAAGTTTGGTCCCATTTCCTCAGTAGTATGCAATTTGATATTTTTCAGGATTAACTTTACAGCAAAAAGAATGGAAGGAAACCTCCCTCCTTATCTTGGACATATAATATTAGAAAAAAAATGGCATTTTCTTGTCAAACGAGTCTACTGCTATGATCCATTTATGAGAGGTCAGCAGGAGGCAAGGTTGATGGCATAAGATAGAGCAAGGAGCCGGATATGCCTGGAAGAGACAGATGTCTGGGGACCCAGAAGGGAAAATTACAACTATAGAAAACTGATTATTTTTAAAGTGTTCCCCTAGCCTGATTAGTTATTATACTATCATCCAGTGCAGTTATTCATTTATTACCATTACAGATGAAATTTACACTGTCATCCCTTTGGTTTCATTTCTCAGGTCCATGAGATGTTAACACAGTTTATTAGTATTTATAGTGAGGTCACCCCCTGCATACATGTTTCATAATGTCTTTATTTTAACTTCTGTTACATTAACAGATATTGATGAATGCAAGGTTATTCATGATGTTTGTCGAAATGGGGAGTGTGTCAACGACAGAGGATCCTATCATTGCCTATGTAAAAATGGCTACACTCCAGATATAACTGGAACTTCCTGTGTAGGTAAGTGCTCTGCCTTTGATGTTTGGGTTTATTCTGAGGGGAAATTGTATATTATGGGAAAAAAATATAAAGTCCTCAAACTGAACATCTTAAAAGGCCCTGTAATTTCATAGGAAAACATAAGACAGTGATTGCAGACAACACAGAGTTTTTTTCTTTCCTCAAAGCTGAAATTCTCTGTTAGACCCGATGGGTACTGATCATCATTATAGATGGACAATCACACTGTATCGTTTTGATCATAGATCTGAATGAGTGCAACCAGGCCCCCAAACCCTGCAATTTTATCTGCAAAAACACAGAAGGGAGTTTCCAGTGTTCCTGCCCGAAAGGCTACATCCTGCAGGAGGATGGAAGGAGCTGCAAAGGTAAAGTGAAATTTGCCTGTACCCTCTCACCTGTCTCCTGAGCATGTTTTTGCGTTCCTTGTACATTTGAAGAATCCAGAGGCAAGCTCGCCACAGGCAAGAGGTGCTTCCCTGGGGTTAGTACCTCCCTGGAATCTCCCTGCCACCCTTCTCCTAGGCTGGATGGATGGAGGCTGAGGCCAGGAAGATTGGGGTTGGGGGAACAGTGGCAGCCTCCATCCTCATGACCCACCCCTTGGGTATCCATGGGGGCTTCCCATGATGGTCTCAGAGTGGGGCCAGGGGTCTAAGGCTCAGGTGGAGCAGATTCCTAATATATTACTTCCTTTCTGCTTTCCATTATTCTATTTATGTAGTTAATCAATTCAGCAGCTACAGAGCCCAGGTCTCTGGTATTGTCCTACCTCAGATTAATTACTGCCTAAAAGACATTGTGCCCAATTAAGTAAACCCTTTGTCTAGGTTTTTGTTCTGTGAAAGAGGACCACTCTTGCCCTCCATGATCTTATGTGAGCCATAAGTATCACAAAGAATTAAGCAGCAGCAGAACTCTATGCAGAAATCAGTCCCTCCTCAACTAGAAGTTATCTTTTGCAAAATTCTGTTGGTGTAAATTTACTCCTAGAAACATCTTCTCAACAGTAAGAGCTTCACATATTGACTGAAGAGCACAAGACTATCAGACTTAAGGGTAACTTTGAAAATGAGGGGTTTGGAGAAGGAAAGGTAGACCAGATCTCAGAACAAATGTTGGAGCGTTTCCGCCATGAAGGGTTGTCAGAGTAAAAGGAAAGTAAGAAAAGTTAAGTGATGGGGCAGAGTGAAAGTGGAGAGCAGAGGGAAGTAGGACCCTCAGCTCCATTCTTGTGTCTGCTGGAAAAAGAGAGTTAAGAGACCTGTAACACAGGATGACATGATGAACAATGTCTGAGGTTTTCCTATGCAGCACAAATCTTATATAATCCTGTAATTTGGGGAGAGGAAGTCGAGAGACCTACTTAAAAATTCTGACTATCTTGGGGATCCCTGGGTGGCGCAGCGGTTTAGCGCGGCATGGAGCCTGCTTCTCCCTCTGTGTCTCTTCCTCTCTCTCTTTCTCTCTCTCTGTTGTCTCTCATGAATAAATAAATAAAATCTTTTAAAAAATCTATCTTAATAAAGTTGTTTATACCCTTGTTCTTCTTACACATAGAACTTAATCTCCATCTGTGCATCACAGTGAGCTCTGGGCAGTGTGAGGCTATAACTCAGAGCCATAAACTTACTCATGTAAATAGAGAACCAAATTAAAGAGAAAATATCTCTCAGTGTATATATTATCTATGCCAAGCAAAACAAATTTACAGTCTTTTTCCAGCCTGTGGGGAGAAAATCCTCAGAAAGGTCTAGCAATTAATAGATGAAAAATGGAAATTAAATATATAGAGGTAACATTGTTTTTTCACAACGTATCAAACACACCAGCGATGCTGTGTTTATGGGTTCCAGAGTGAGCAGAGAAGCAACACGATTCCTACAGATCCCCTCAAAACATAAGGCCCTTCCTCCTGCTCTTCTCATGACATTTAGATTCTTCCACATACTTGGCATGTTGGACTGAAGATCAAACCCAGTGGTACAGATACATGTACTATGAAAACTGACAGGAAAGAGGCTCAAAGGATGCCCAGGGGAGATGTGGGACCAGCACTTCCCCCATGAGAGCCGGGTAGGATCCAGATAAGAGGAGACAAGGGGAAACAAGATGTTCCTGGAGGTGAGAACAGCAGCAAGTGCCGCTGTTCTCAACATGTTGTAGTTAGAAAACAGGGAAAGAAATCACTGAGCTGTCTCTCTCACCTGTGTGTCTCTTCTGGCCAGGGTTGAGACATACAAGTCAGAAACTCAGAACTACTTCCTAGGGCAGTGGATAGGTACCTGTGCTAGCAGTTCAACTCTAATACTCATATTACTTGTTGTTGTTTTTTTTAATAGATCTTGATGAATGTGCCACTAAACAGCACAACTGCCAGTTCCTGTGTGTTAACACCATTGGCAGCTTCACTTGTAAATGTCCTCCCGGATTTACACAACACCATACTGCCTGCATTGGTAAGTGGGAGAGAAGAAAACTCGAGAGGAAAGGTAGCTACTCCTTTAAGGAATCATTCTCTGGTTCCTCTGCTATTGGAAGAAGATGATAAAGGAGTCAAAAAAGAAGATGTGTGTGTGTGTGTGTGTGTGTGTGTGTGTGTGTGTGTGTGTGTGTATGTGTATGCCTGCACGCACCTGTACGTGAAAAGTTACTGGCCTTATTTGACCTTTTTCTGAGTGAATCGTCCCTCTCTCCCTTTCAACAACAGAAAGAGAGCTTCAGTGAACTTTAATTCTCTTCCCTCATTGCTTCTTATAGATAACAATGAATGCACTTCTGACATCAACTTGTGTGGGTCTAAGGGTATTTGCCAGAATACTCCAGGGAGCTTCACCTGTGAATGCCAGCGGGGATTCTCACTTGATCAGAGTGGTGCCAGCTGTGAAGGTGGGTAGGATCCTCAGCCAGATGCAGCTGCTAAGTCCCAGTGGAGGTAGTCTGTGACGTTCAGAACCTTCATCATCATCCTCTAAGAGATACCAGAACTGAGCAGAGGGAGAACACCCAACTGAAGATGGGAAATATTTCATGGGGTTGGCACAGGTGTCCTATCTTAGAGACCCATCTTTTTTTTTTTTTTTTTTTTAAAGATTTTATTTATTTATTCATGATAGTCACACAGAGAGAGACAGAGAGGCAGAGACACAGGCAGAGGGAGAAGCAGGCTCCATGCACCGGGAGCCCGACGTGGGATTCGATCCCGGGTCTCCAGGATCGCGCCCTGGGCCAAAGGCAGGCGCCAAACCGCTGCGCCACCCAGGGATCCCAGAGACCCATCTTTTGTCTCATGCTTATCATGTCTATAACATGTGCCTTTCCTCAACTTATCAAGGCCTTTTCTACTCCATTAGTAATGTAATATAATAGGGCATGAATTAGTCCAGAAAAATAGCTAGGTTCCTGAATTTGATTCATTAATATTCTGGTCATTGGATCCAGATCCATAAAAGGATTCCCCTAATGTGGATTAAATAAATGAAGAAGGACTCCTCTGATAATATGTAATTAAAATATAAATTTTTTTTGTTTCCTTTTTGTATTGACATCTTTTAGTCTCTAATCCCGGCACAAATAAGCAAATACAAATAATTTACACAGCTATCCCATAGAGTACTCTTGTGCCTTCCGTTAATTTCGCCATCATTTTCATTTGTAGACTTTACTGGGAATATCTGAATGTCTTTCTCCTTGGACTTATCAAAACCTCCAGAGCACATAATCTTGTAGTGTTGGTGGTAAAATAATTTTTAGTGGTCAGATTTCTTATTAAAATCACCTTTCCCATTACTGTGCCTATAAATGTTGCTTCTAAGAACAACTCCGAGACAAGGGTTGATGTGGCTTAAAGGCGGCTCTACCTTTGTTTTCAGATGTGGATGAGTGTGAAGGAAACCATCGCTGCCAGCACGGCTGCCAGAACATCATCGGAGGCTACAGGTGCAGCTGCCCCCAGGGCTATCTCCAGCACTACCAATGGAACCAGTGTGTTGGCAAGTAGTTTTTCCTTGTTACTAAGACAAAAATCACTACTGGCTCCTGTGAGTCAAAATAGTGCTTTCTTTCTGAAAACTTTAAACTTGTCATTAAATCAACAGATAGTCATTTAAAATTGCCCCAACCTGGTTGAAACCAGAGAGTTACAGCCTTTGCAAAATAGTAAACTGAGGAGAAAAAAATGACAAAAAATACTTTGAGAATATTGGAAATGAAATGCCCGTAGAATTCCTTCACTCTCAGTACCCCTGACACCCCTGCTCTTCTGCTGCATGTAGTCATTGGCCTACACTGGAGTTCTCTTCACATGAGGGCCAACAGAGTTCCTACCTCTAACTGAAAAATATCAGCCAGCCAAAGGCTATTTTGAGTGACTTTTGGCCTGCAGACAGAGAAGTCCCATTCAGCTCTACACACCTTTTGGGGCAGAGTGCAAGCAGCACACATGGCAAGTTTGTTCAGGTTGCTGAAAATTCTTTTGAAAATTAAGGGAGACCTACAGATTCATTAAATTGAAATTATGTCATTTTTGATTCCATAATGTCATGGGAAAGTCAGTCTTAGAGTGCATCAGAGAATCCAAGCACTCTGAGTTTAGAGGGACCTCAGATCCATCTAGCCCGAGCTCTTAGTTTTACTATAAAAACCTGAAATTCCAAGGAAGAAAATTAATCTGTCCTTAATCCTGGTTGTGGCACACCTGGAGCTAGAACCCCAGATTCTTAACTTCCTGATTTAGGACTGCCTTTCAAGTGTCATGTTGACTCTTTTTTTTTTTTTTTTTTCATTCAAGTATCTACGCCGCACCATGGTAAAGCTCGTGCTCAGATAACCTGTTCTAGCTGCCACACACCTGGGTATAGAGCCCTCCTTAGCAAAGACACAAGGATTACCACTTCCTGGGTGCTGCTCCACTACTCAGTGCTTCGCTTTATTCCAAATGAAGATGCATTTTGTGTGTTTTCATTTATCAAAACTGCATCTCTCTCATTTGGTTTGATACTTTTCAAGACACAGTTTTGTAGGAGTGAGTAGGATTGGCTAAAATGATGTCAGCGCTGGGAAAGTTTAGACTACACAACTTGCTGACCAGCCCTCCTTTCCTCTTCTTACCTTCAGTCTGGGGATAATGGAGATGGACAGGTCATGTCCTCGTTGCCCGGAGATTCTACTTTGGCCCCTTGAAGATCATCTCCCAGCTGGGTGTTCTAGAATAAATTAAGAAGTTGGAAGAGGCTTAGGGGTTTTTGATGCCTGAGAGATACTAGCCCAAACTGTGCTCATAACTCTTAAGAATTATAGCTATCCAAAATGAGTGTTGCCTTGAGCCAGAATGGCTTTCCTGAGCCATGCAGAGCAGAGCAGAGCTTTTGGACCAGACGTCTCTGGATTCTCAGTCCTGGGCAGCCAGGACTCTTAAAAGATGGATGGGTTTGGGGTCAGGGGCCACTGGATCTCATTGTTTTGTAGAAAATATCAAGCTTGCAGCTGCAGTTGGAGTTGAGCCAGAGAAAATTTGTAAAGAAAGCCCATCCTACATTCTGGAATTCTCCTAGCGGTCCTCTTCACACCATAGCTAACACATGCTCTGCAAGCCTAATGCTGTAGCCTTTGATTTAAGAGGACAGAGTTGATAGGTTTCAGTCTGCTTCTAAGGAGGGTTTTTTGGAGAATCTAATGTTTCAATAAAATTAAAATGTCTCTCTTTATAAAAAGGACAAAACCCTCCCCAATTTTTTGAAGATTTTATTTATTCATGAGAGAGAGAGGCAGACATAGGCAGAGGGGGAAGCAGGCTCCCTGCGGGGAGCCTGATGCTAGACTTGATCCCAGGACCCCAGGATCATGACCTGAGCCAAAGGCAGACACTCAACCCTGAGCCACCCAGGTGTCCCAACCCTCCCCAATTTTAAGTATTGACTGAGAGTAAAAGATTTTGGAGTACAGAAAAATTGCTCCGGGAGCCATTTGCTCTGGAGTGCACAGGATGAAAATGGTCAGAGTAGAGCAAAGCGTGTGAAACAAATCGTGTTTGCACATTGATGAGCAGGATAAGTGCACAGACTCTTTTCAAGCTGTAAACATTGAACATTTGCCAATTTCTTATCTTAATCCCTGCTCTGCTTGACCCCAGCTCTCTCATGCCGATAAGCAAGTTTAATTTAAACTTTGTTAGATTCTCAGAGAGTTTAGAAAAAAAAAAAAAGTAAAATAGAAAAGAATGTGAAAGGGGAGGGGAGAGTTCTTGACTGGGATGGATATTTATAGTAATGCAGATAGATGCCCAAAGCTAGAAAGAGCCTTAGAGATTATCTAGTCTGACCTCATTCCTGAAATATAAATCTTTCCCTAACCTCCCCAGTTATCCGAGTTTGACTTGAATACCATCTGGAAGGGCATTCTTTTTCTTCCAAGAAAGCCCAAATTTTGTATAGAAAAACTTTAATTCTTAGAAACATTTTTTTTTCATAGAAAATTACCTGTCCCCCCCCCCACTTCTAAACATTGGTCCTATTTTTGTCCTTTGGAACAATATGGAATGAATCTAAGTTTTATATTGATGGGTCTTATCCTACATATACAGACATGGGCTGCCTTAGAGGCTTATCTATCAGAGTCCCAGCAGGAAACCAATGGCTGAGTCCAATTAAAAGCACAGGATGAAGGAGAGGAGCCTGTTGATGCTCCATACAGGTCAGCTTCTGGGAGCTGAGGGCGGGTGAAGTCAGGAGATAGACATGGAGGGGCAAGGAGAAGATATCCAGCCCAGGGATAGTCTTTCCACCAAAGGAAGCACCCTCAGCTCCTCATTCATTCTTTGGTGCCCATGATCTCCATCAGATCTATCACATGTTTCATTTCTGCCTTAAAGTAAGGGGAAAAGAACAAAGGCAGTGGCATATTTAATTATTTCTGTAGGACCCTGAAGTCTAAATGACCTTGGGTGGATACTTGAGAGTCCTTGGATATAAAGGATCCTCAAACAGACCTGTCACTAGGCAGTGACTATAGCAGGCAGTTCAGTGAATGGGCTTTCTTATTGTGTATTTATTCCTTCCACATAGGAAAGAAGGAGGGAAGGAGAGAGGAAAAGGAGAGAGAGGGAAAGAGGGAGGAAAGGAAGGAAGGGAGGGAGGAAAGAAGGAAGAATATTATACATATGCAAGCACCCTGCCCCCACCATTTTACCCACCTGTTTTTCTAATTTAAGGACAGGTATTTTCGGGGTGTCTGGGTGGCTCAGTTGGTTAAGCATCCAACTCTTAGTCTCAGCTCAGGTCTTGATCTGAGTCATGAGTTCAAGCCCCACATTGGGCTCCATGCTGGGCATGGAGCCTACGGAAGGAAGGAAGAAAGGGAAAGGGAAAAGAAAAGTACAGATGTTTTCTTAGAAACAGTTTTGTTTTTTATAAAGGAATCAAAAAAGGTGAAACCAACTAAAAGACAAAGGAAGTACCAGTTTAAATGGTGCAGAGTCTCTTGAGAGACACTGACAAAAAGGCAAACACATGGCTTCTGCCATCAGACAGACCTTGGGTGTGCATCTCTGCCCAGCTGCTGCTGTTGGGAGATTTCAGAGAGGCTCCCAGGGCCTTACTTTCGTCATCTGTAAAACAGGGATTATAACACCTACTGCCCATGTTTGTTGGAAAGGTTGAGTAATGAATGGGAAGCACCTCATACTCTGCCGAGCAATGGTCATCTAACAAACATTAGTTACAAAAATGAAATAAATAAAAGTTAGTTACATTTTCCCTCCCCCTTCCATTGGCAGTGTTTGCTCAGTGAAGGTAAGGCCAATGGATGTGCATTCAAATGAATATATGCTTGAAAATGGGCTTTGGCAACTAAGGAATGTTTTACCAGCAAGCTTCCAACCTGCCCTACAAAGGCAGGCCTACAAAAATATATTAGAGATTTCAAAAAGGTATAAATTAGAAATAGCGAGATACTCAAGGTTTTCTCCCTCAAGCTGATTTTTTATAGTTCGATTTCTTTTTCCTGCTTTTTACTGTCAGACTTGGCAGGTGCCTACGGGTAGCCAGTCCTGCAGCATCTGTCTCTATTGTGGGTTTTTTCCAATTATTGCTCGTGAAGTCTGCACTGAATCTCTTCCAGCCATACTTTGCTTTAGACACGGCCCAGACACTCTGGGCAGGAGGCTGGTTTGGATAAGGGGGGGCCCATTCAGAGATGGGAGCAGACATACCAGAAGGCACTATTCATCCCCAGGACAAGCACCTGGGGGCTTTTGCAGATTTTTGCAAAGGAAGTGCAAGTGGGGCAGACACTTCCTGCAGGATGTCAGCCCTTGCCAGCCCTGCACATCCTGAAAAAGGACTGGGAAAGCAGCCTCTAGGAGTATGGTTGGTCTCTGCTTTGGAGATTGTCGTCCCGTTCATGGAGAGCTGGAAGGCTCCTTCCCTCCCACCCCGAACCTTGAACCTTAGCTCCAAACGAGATCCACGTGCTTCACAGAAGGCTCATGTGGAGCGGAACATACTAGTGTTGGCTTCAAATGAGACCTGGAATTTGTCGGTCCTTGGCATGCCATCCTCTAATGCACTCCACCTGGTACATTTGACCTCATCGACCACGTTTGCTCACCACGTGGCAAGAGGCCACATCCATTTCCACATCTTTCTCTCTCTCTCCCTCTCTCTCTCTCTCGTCCCTCTCCCCACCCCAGCCACCTCGGCCTGCCCTACCTTCCTGAGAGTGCTAGCTGAGGGCCAGCTGGCTGGCAGTCCCTGATGGAAATGCCTGGCTGGTGTCACACATGCCGTGTGTTCTGGTTTTCCCTGCAGATGAAAACGAATGCCTCAGCGCACACATTTGTGGAGGAGCCTCCTGTCACAACACCCTGGGAAGCTACAAGTGCATGTGCCCCGCCGGCTTCCAGTACGAACAGTTCAGTGGAGGGTGCCAAGACATCAACGAATGTGGCTCTGCACAAGCCCCCTGCAGCTATGGATGCTCCAATACTGAGGGTGGCTACCTGTGTGGCTGTCCACCTGGTTACTTCCGAATAGGCCAAGGGTAAGCGCTGCTCTTCCTGTTTGTGGCTAAAGGCTCTCTTGCTCCTGATTTCCTGAAGTATATGTAATTCCCAGTGACCCATCCTAGTTGAGGAAAGCCATGCTTTTTATAATCCTATAGTGCATTTGGTTAGCTCTGCAATGGTTTTAGGCTATTTCATATGAAAGGAGGCATCAAGATTTCTGGAAATTCATGGACTATGAAACTAATTGTAAATACCTTGATATATGTTTCTCTTTCTCATTCTCTTAATCTTCTTGTTGAAAATTGATTTCTCCAAAATGCGGGGGCCGACCCATGCCAAAACTGGACTCACATTGCACACTGCTGATCCCCCTCTTCTCCTGGGGCAAGCAGGATTCTGACTTGACATGAAATGCCTTCTCATCCTTCTACTCTTAGAATAAATCACAAAGATACCTGGTTTTTAAAATATATTTTACACCTCAGACTTAAGTTTACATTAAGAACTACCCAAAGAGCATGAAATATGAGAGTTAAAATAATTATGGTCTTCTCTAGGTAGAATACTTCACCACATTGTATGTGTGAGTGTTGGGGAAGGGAAGAGACATTTTTATTTTACTCAGTAATTTGAAAGTTTAGTGGCGAGTTTTCAAATATAGGTCTTCTTTCCCCTCTGAATTCATCTAGACTTGATGTCCATGTAGTTTTGTCTGTCCTGTTAAGGATTTCAATTTTTACCTTTTTCATTAGGAACACACAGACATGAAATACACACGCACACGTATGCAACCACACATACACATATATACAACCCACAAAATCATGTATTCCATAGTACAGGTACATGTATATATCAAGTTAATTTAATTTAGTGGCCTTTGATTTCTTGACACACAAACCTCAAGTGATTCATTTTGGGTCCATATAGGCTTGAAGGTAAAAGAATGTTTCATGGGAAGCACACAGAATGCCAGCAATAGGACACAAATTCCCAGATGTTTGTGTCTGGCTCTCAGTAGACTCATTCTTTATAAGTTGAATGCCAGAACCATTTTCCCAGCAAAAATTGTGACACTCCAAACTGGCTTCTGGCCAGTGGGACTTTGTAGTCACACTTCTTGTAAGTGCTGTTCAAGGGATACGAAAATACTGGAAAGGAGTTCTGAGAAAAGAAGCAAAGCATACAAATTTGAGGTTTTCCTTCCAATAACTTAATCATTATGTGAATGTATACATACACACATGATGAGCATTCATCATTTCATCCATTTTATTGTTTTTGCATGTTTCATGCTACAAGATGAAAGAAGAGGAAAGGAAATGTATTGGGCTCTGGCAGGATTGCAGAAAATAGTAGGAGCCCATATATTGCTGAAAACACAAAGAAGATTCTGCTTAAAAAGATTCTGCTTATTGGCATTATATTTTGAATCTTAAGGGCATAAAGGAAAATGGGTTATAAGAAAATAGACCAACTAATATAGAAAAAGAGAGATAGTTGGTCTTCATTATGACCCATTAATAGAAATCTAATCATTTGTAACCGTTTGGGCTTCTTTATAAATCACTAGAGTGGACCCTGCCCCAAAATAAAGACTTTTAGGATCATTCAGATATTTCAACACATTTTGAAAGAGGAGCCTGGTAAATACATTCCAAGAGGCCTATGAAATAGTAAGCAGAATAACAAAACAAGGTACTTGTGAAACATGCAAGCCTCCCTCTGTAATTTGGCTTTGATAACTGAAAGGCAAAGAAAAACAGCTGAACTAGTTCTCTCTTGGGCATGGGTTTGTTTATCCAGCCTCACATGAGTCAGAGCCAATGGCCCTAGTGGTTTTGAATGACTTGAAACAATTTCCCACAGTTGGGCAAGCTCTGATACATGCATCTTACACATTACACATCTTTACAGTTTGTGTCTAAGTCAACTTCAGTTCTACCTAGAACTTTATATTTTCAGTACCTTCAGCCATAGTGAGTGGTCAAATAGAAGAAATTGCTCAGAAACTGGAGTGATGAAAGCTGATGATTGTGGTTGTGGAAAGGGAGGCAGCAGTGATGGGGTCAGTGAAGCAGGAAGAGGGCAAGGAGCTCAATAGTAGTGGCTCATACCTTTCTCACTTTCTGGTTCATAAAAAGACGTTTTCCTTTAACCTTCCAATTCACATGGGCTCCCTCACCCCCCATTATTCCCCTGTTTCCACTCCATGTCCCCTCTCTGGCATAAGGACAGCAAATACCTGCCACAGTCGGGTTCAGAAATGAAGGGGAATATCAATATGTGACACAGGACCTTGAGAGATAGTAGAAAGAAATCAGCCAACCCCAGGAACTGGGACTCAGAACCTAAACACAGAGGACTTTATGTGGCTATCAGAACCAGCGTATCACCTAATGAACAAGAATCAATGGCTAAATGTCACTAGATGGGGGTCCATACTTCACCAGAACTCTTGTACCTCCTCCCATATCTCCCAGTTCTAATGAAAAAGGGCTGTGTTCCCCCCTTCCTCTATAGGCACTGTGTTTCTGGAATTGGCATGGGCCGAGGAGGCTCGGAGCCACCTGCCAGTGGTGAAATGGATGACAATTCTCTCTCCCCGGAGGCTTGCTATGAGTGTAAGATCAATGGCTACCCCAAACGAGGCAGGAAACGGAGAAGTGCAAATGAAACAGATGCCTCCAACATTGAGGTGGGTCAGAAGGTGGTTTCTCCTGATGTCTTCTGTTGCAGAAGAGCTTTCCAGATTCCTGTGGTTTCCTCCAAGGATGTTCCAAAGTGTGAAAAAGCTCCCTGGGGAGAAAATCCAGACATTCCCTGAGCTCTAGGCTACATTTTACAAGAGTCTGTGGGACTCTCTGGAGTTTCTTGCTGCTTTTAGGGAGTGGCCACTCGAAGGTTTTCACATACTTGCTCATTTCCTCTGTCTCGCCAAAGAGAAAGTCAAACACCCACCCAAAGTCTGCTGAAAGGAAAGGTCTGAGCTCCAGGACAGCAAGTGGGCAGAATAGTGAAGTGACATAGTGCTCTATCCATGGGGACGCCAAGTTCTGAAAGCTAGAGGCTCCTCTACTGAAAAGAGCCATGTGGAGTGTGAGGGAACTTGGATTCTAGACAAAAACAACATGGGAGCTCAAGCAGCCTGGTTTTCTTTGCCTACGGCTGCTGCAGCCTTTCAGTCAACTCAGAAAGGCACAGATATTCACCCAGACCTCTGGCTCCAGGCCCAGAGAATCCTGCACATGTGGTCCCAGAGAGGCAAGCAAGAAGCCAGGTGAAAAGCATTGAATATTAGCAGATCATCAAAGTCAGGAAGTAGGCTCATAGGCGTGTCCTTCAGAGGGGATGCTTTTGCGTCAGTGAACAAAATTGAAATAGACTGGTTCTTTCTTAGCATCGGTTGCTTCAACCCATCCGCTGTGGTTTGGGAAATGAGATAAGTCTACGGAAAGAAAATAGTCTATGAAAACAGTGGTTTTCGAACTTGAGCATGCATCAGAATCATCTGGAAGACTTGTTAAAATGGATTGTTGGGAGACACCCCCAGGGTTTCTGATTCAGTAGGTCTCAGGGGGCACCAGGAATCCTGTGTTTCTAACAGATTCCCAGGTGATGCTTATGGTCCAGAGAGCACACTTTGAGACGCACTACATGAGAAGACCTCCAGCTAACTACTTGACTTCCAAACTTGACATCAGTTAAATAGTTTTTTTAATATTATAAGCATGTGCCAACTTAATAGATTTGTGACTTAAACAGTGTTTTATGAGAATAGGCATTTTTGACATGGTGTATACAACCTGAGCAGAATGTGATATTAGCCTGAGATTCGAGTCACTTTTTCTTTAAGATGAGAAATGAGTGGCATATTTACCTTTAACCCATTGCCATGTGTCTTTCCAGGACCAGCCTGAGAGAGATACCAATGTGAGTCTTGCAAGTTGGGACACTGAGAAGACAGCCATGTTCGCGTTCAATATTTCCCACATCAGTAACAAGGTCCGAATCCTAGAGCTCCTCCCGGCCCTGACGACTCTGACAAATCACAACAAATACTTGATCGAATCTGGAAATGAAAATGGCTTCTTTAAAATCAACCAAAAGGAAGGGATCAGCTACCTCCACTTCACCAAGAAGAAGCCAGTGGCTGGAACCTATTCATTACAAATCAGTAGTACTCCACTTTATAAAAAGAAAGAACTTAATCAGCTAGAAGATAAATATGACAAAGACTACCTCAGTGGTGAACTGGGTGATAATCTGAAGATGAAAATTCAGATTTTGCTTCATTAATTCACCATACAGAGACCAAATAATTAAAAAAACAAAGATAGATAGGTAGAACGGATTTTTTCCCCCAATCAGAATCTTCATATCATAGGTACAATCTTTCACCAAATAAATTTCTATAAATTAGCACTATTCTTGTATTACAAAAAGCAAGGTACAGGTGACTACCCTAGTTCAAAACAACCACTTTCTCAGGCTTCTCATGTGTGTAGCTGAGCTACCTTGTCATATGTGTTGATTCTTGAAAACTGGGACACGTATTTGCATTGGGGGTCAGCCCTTCACGCTGACGCACCAGCCTTCTAGCAGATGTACAGGAAAGTGCTTTCAATCGGTGGACTGTCTTATTTTTTCAAATTTTTAAACTTTGCTTCTCCAAACACAAGTACTAGGTTGGCCAATTATAATATCTATTTGGTGCTAGTAAATTCTCAAACTAGATTTATAAATGCACTGTAATATTTACACAACTTAGAAACCAAATTACAAGTATTCAGTTCAAATACTTCATTAATTTCAATCAACCAAAGTTAGTTCAGTAGCTTATCTCAGTTATGAGTATAATACATTACATGTAAATTAAGTGTGTGTATACTGTAATCGTGCTATTTTTTATCATTGAAACATGTATAAACTAGAATAATAATGCCCTTAATGTGAGGGTTTGTAATGGTGCTTATTAAGACCAAAGACTTGTTAAATGTATACACCAAGTGGTAAGGAAATTTCTGTGACTGGCCCACACGTGCATGGAGGTCTGGGAGGACCAAGAACCAGCCTCAGCAGCCAGAGGATCACCAGTGCATCCTTCATCACACCTGTGCAATATGCCAAGATTACCCTCGGTCATTCCTATCAACAAGGGGTCCATGTCATAAATGTCACAATAAAACAGTCTCTCTTTTTTTTAGTGTACCCTTGGCTTTGTGTTCTTGCATGGATGTGGGATTTGAGGGGGGACATTCTGGAGGCGAAATAAAGTTTCTCAAGCTTAGATGATCCTGGGCATGGTAGTCACCGCTTCAGAAGATGCCAGATGAATAACCGCTAGCAGAAAAATTATATTTGAGTTAGTCCTTGTTCTATTCATTAGAGACACTTGAGTACTTCTTACCAGGAAGAAACTGATATTGTAGCATCATTTCTAAAACACGACCTAATTAATCCTGTGATTTTTAGACCACTAGATTTAAGTATCTTAAGATCCCAAGTTTGGTCATCGTCTTAGAGCACATCTATTTCATTATAAAAGATTGATCATGCCCTCTCCCCACACACACAGTGTTGGCAAACCTTAGGTGCTCCATCCTTTAACCCCCTGAACATCTGTTGTTAGGGCTAGTCTAAGACAAAAGGAGAATCCCCAATTGAATGGGTTCTAGCTCTTGTTTTTTGACTGTCCTGATTTGAAAATGCTATTTTAAATGCAATATTGAATCCTGAACAGTTAAGCTCACTGAACTGATATGAAATAATTCCTATAATCCCCAAGGACAGTAAGGTGAGGGGCGGTGAAAATAAAGGTGAAATTAATTTGCTGCACGAAGGGGGAAGAAACGATACAGAACAAAGGAAAAGTCCTCTCAACAACATCTTCAAAAAACCACACTAAAGACAATAGAGTATGTGTGTTCCATCTTATTCCAGAAGACAAAACTCAGGTTAGTTGCAATGAAGTTGACTTTAACACATACCTTCCTCACTGCCACTGAGGGACAGGTTTCCTGTGATGTGGTGAGCTGTCACTCTTTAGAGGGCTCCAGTCTAGGCATAATGGCAGTCAGTGGACAAGATGCTTTCTTCTACCTAACAGGCCATGAATATCTTGAAGGTTTTTTTTGTATCTCTGATTTTGCCATCCAAAAAATCTTGCTCGTAATAGGTGCTAAATAGAAATGAATCAAATGACTATTTTGGAAGCAATTTGTACCTTGGTTAGGAAGTGAAATATGACTCAAAATTTCCTTGTAACTCTGTGCCTGTGGGTCTGCAATAGATGTGTACTAAAGTTGTTAGAAAAGAATATATAGCATATGGTAAACAACAGTTTGCATTCGGAAAACGTCTTTGATAATTTAACCAAAACTGCATTATATTCAATAATGGATTTTCTTTATAACAAACAACAGAAGAATATAGAGTTGGCACATGGTAGATCACTTTGATATTTTTAATAGTCTCAGTCTGGATTTTATTTATTTCAGAGCCAACAATTTTCAACAGCATATTTTCCATGTTTCTGTCTGTAACAAAACATTTTCCTCATTGTTCCATTGTAAATATTCCTCTTGTTGGAACCCCTTTTGAATCCTGAGATTTAAACCTGTACCTTTTTAATTGTCTGTGACCTTTCAATTTTACTTTCAGTGGTTGACGAACTTGGTTTTGTAAATCTCTCAGAAGCTTGAAAACGTCTCGTCTCTACCCCCCAGCCCATTCCATTTGCCAATAATTATTTTGTAAGTAAGGCTGAAATGAACTCAGCTGGCCTTGTGAAATGTTTAAACTTGCACAAACAACTACATTTTTGTTCAACAAATAGCACTTTACTCAGCCAAAATTGCTTTGGACATTGCCATTACAAATACTGTTAAACTTCAGAAATCATGTTTGTAAATTAGATGAGCCAAAATAAAGGACAATTAGGTTGATACTATACTAAAAGTTACATACCTATAAATTGTTGGGAGATTTTTAGATCATTGTTTTGTCCACAGAATGTACTTTATTGTGATTTTTAACTGTAGTTCTTAGAGATCTATCAGAAATGTCATTATTGCATGGTTTAAGGACCTTGTTTTTAAATGCTAGAGGACTATTGCTGGGAGGATTAATTTTCACTCACAGACCTGGAGACAGTTATTTTCCCCTTGCCAATTTTAAATAACACTTTGCAAAAAGAAAAAAGAGCAGCAGCAAACCGATTTACTTCATTAAACATTTTAAAACCCAATGTGAGCCTAACGTTATATTGCTAGGAATGGATTCTCAGTACACTGAGTTTAGGGTTAGAGAGAAACAAGTCTGTGAATTTGACTTTGCAGATCCCTATGTGTATCCATGACTGGGCTCACTGACAGGTCTGGGTCTCAGTGAAAGGTTCTGACATTCTCACAAATATCTGTATAAACATGAGGGTCTTGTATATTTGACACCTGACATACATTTGACAGGACCTGGCAATATCACAAAATCTGTTATTTCAGCTAACTGCTAATGAATCCAAAATGGTTTTTCTGGCACACAAAGTCATAAACCTCTTTTTAGGACATGGGCTGTTTTGCATCCTCGGGCCAAGCCTGAATCATGACCTCTAACAAACGGACATCAATTTCATTTTTACTATTGGACAGTGGAAGGTGCATTCTTTTTAAATGAATGAAGTTGTAGCAGGTAAGTGGGTCTGATTTCCTGCTAGCTTAACTCTCCTCATTTTGTCCACTCTGGTTTTCTTCCACGGAGAGTTATATCCATCGTTATTTCTTCTAATCCCTGTGACTATTGCCATTTTGTAAATAACTGCAGCACTGCCCTCTCTGGGCTCCCTATTGCCCCTCGTGGGTTGGTTGTAGGGTCAGTTAGAAGGTCTCATGATCACTCTTCTAGTTGGAAGTGAAGCAGCACCAGGCAGCGAGTCTCCCGAGAGAGCCACACAGCTCCATGCAGCAGTCGCTGCGTCTCTTCCATAGCTGGCCCGGGGTATTCCTCGCAGCCCAGCGGGAGTTAATAGAAATCAGAACAGGTCTGTTTCCTCTCCAACATAAAATTCTCTCGGGGAGAAAATTAAATCAAACCTAATTGTTTCAGCTTTTTCTTCTCCTGAAGTAGAGATACGGAAAACATCCTGGTGATCATCACACATTTCATTGATCCCGCCAGCCCATGGCCAGAAAGAGGTCACACACCCCTGTGGTTGTGTCTGCACGGTGAGCTCTGCTCGGGGAGTCCCACACCTCTGCTAGTTTAGGAAAGATTAACGGGACCCTGATAGATGAGGATTTCAAAAGCATGAAAGGCTGTCTATTTTTGCCGCCAGGTGAGATCAGCACAATCAGCGGTTGGCCTGTCTTCGGTTGTACCAAGATTATCCTTCAGGATCTTCATTGCACCTCTGTAGGGCAGGGTCCTGATCCAATTCCAGGGATTCTGTGCCTCAGGCAGGATTGCAAGCTCCCCAGAGCCCTGCTGCTTCCTCCACGTTTCACCGTAGCAGGCTGTCCTGTGGGTCATTCACAGCGAGCACTGAGCCCAGGAGTCAGTCTGCTGCAGAACCAGCTCCGTGAGGAAAGTGACTCTGATCATGCCTGCTCCATCCACACACACCCACCCACAGCTGCCTCACTCCCATGGGGAGGGGACCGGGAAGCCAGGGCCACTCTTCTTCCAGGCTGAGCTCAAGTCCTTCTCCCAAGGTCTGTGATCCTTGTTTCAGAGCTTTGACCTCTCTTTGGCTTATAAAGCAAGTTCACTGAGAGCGCAGTTCAGACCTCAGGTCCTGAGGAGTGCCTGGTCCAGCGTCCTGACGTGGCAGGAAATCTGAGGTCAGGAAACTGTGTTCAAACCTTAGTTCCCTGAGTTATTTGGCCAGGGGAACTCCTTGATATCTCTGAGGCTTGTTATCATCATCATCATCACATAGATATAGATATAATTTGTAAAGCCAGCACATATGCAAATGCACATAATGCACATACATATGACAGGACAGCTCTCTCCCCATAGGTCTTTAGTGAGGACATGGTTAGACTTTGTAGGTGCCTGAAGTTGCAGGGTGTAGGGGGTCCCCACTCCCCACAGTCAGGAGGCAAGGAGGGCAGGAGGCAAGATAAGTTTCCCTAGTAAATTCACCTTTGACATCTGCAGGCCCAGGTCTAGATCTTTCTGAATCACCAAAATTAGAAACCACCATTCTAGCATATCTCCCCCAGTGTAATGCTGAAAAGTGATGATTTTCAATAGAGAATTTATGGTTAGAGTTAGATTCCCAAGTTTAAATGAAACTTACCCTGAAATCTAACACATAAAATCAGGCTGAGCTCTTTGAGTTAAAGCAGATCTAGGTAGCCTGGGGTCTCTCTGCTCACTCCCTTCAAGACAATTCTTAATGGAAAATTAAAACTGAAAGGTCAGTTAAACCCTGATTGTTTCTCCTAGGCCCACAAAAAACACTGTTAGGTCAGTGCTGTGTGATGGATTCTAACCATTGGGATGTCGGAAGGATGACATGCCATTTCCAAGTCTAGCAAAAAAAAAAAAAAACCCAAAACAAACAAACAAAAAACATACGCAATCATCCACACTCACAAGAAATAAACTTTACTGCATTAAGTAACTAACACTTTTGGATTGTTATAGCAGCAGCCATTAATTACCCTAATACAAATATACATGTGTAAATATAAATGCATACATGTATAATTATATTAGGGTAATAATAGATATATGTATTGATACTATGGTAATTTTCTATACAGACACACACACACTAATGTTTCTCCACCTCGCTTGCAGCATTAGAATGACTCAGAGTTTTTTTAAAAAATCCCAATGTCCAGGCTGTATCACAGATTCATCAATTCAGAATCCCTGGAGTTGGGACCCAGATGGTATCAGTTTTAAAAGTTCTCCAGGCAGCAACCAAGGTTGAGAAGCACCGCTCTGAATCTTCAGCCCATTGTAAAAGGCAACTTGGGAAAATCTACCAGATAATTCGATATGCATCCACTACTGACACTGCTAGTTGACAAGATTATCACATAAGAACATTAACCATGTCCATCCCTGACTCTATAAACCATATCTTTTCACTGGAGTTTGGGGTACAGCATCAGCAAGGAACAATCAAGCAGTGATGCAGTGTATATGTTGCAAAGTTGGTTATTTAGACTCATTAACGGGCCGTGTGACTGTCACTCACACTAGCCTAGGGGCAAGATTGCAATCCTTGCCTCCATACTGGGAAGTTCCTGGGAGTCAGCATCTCCAGGTGAAGTCTATTAGTAACAAAATGCTGCCAAAATCCTCCAAATATATTTAAATTGGAAATATGGCCCATTGAGCTCATTTATTCATACTGCTCTTTACATTATAAAACTGGAAAATATAAATTAGTTCATTTGAAGGAGGCAGTTCTCTGAAGTGAAAACAGAAACTTCCTTTTCAAGAAGTGGTCAGCTTTTGTGAAGAAACTGCAAGTTATTTTTTTTTTAAGATTTTATTCATTCATGAGAGACAGAGAGAGAGAGAGAGAGAGAGAGAGAGAGACAGGCAGAAGTAGGCTCCATGCAGGGACCCGGATGCAGGACTCAATCCCGGGTCTCTAGGATCACACCTCAGGCCAAAGGTGGTGCTAAACCGCTGAGCCACCGGGGCTGCCCAAGAACCTGCAAGTTATATGGTGGGAGACAGGTCAGGCCACCATGGAGCCCACCTACTGCCTTGGGGCTGATGTCTCTCAACCTTGAATTGCAGAAATGAAAACATGAGGCATTTGCCAGGAACAGGTGATACATTCTGTTACCTAAATTTAAACCCTTACTATGCTTCCCACAAGCTTTTTGGTTCAGAAAACCACAAAAGACTGAAGACAAAACAAGAACTACAGAAAAGTAGGATGTTGTTGCCAATTTGAGAGTCAGAAAAAGAAAGTTCAAAATATATTTCAAATAAGAATGCTCAGTGATATTGCCATGTACTTAATTATGAGGGAATATCCAATTACACATAAGAACATTATGTTAGAATGTTAGAAACACATTGACATAATGTGAAAGATGATGAGAAAAATGTGAAATAAGAGAGCATTTCAAATAAGTTTAAATGTTATGGTACATTCAGTGCATGTAATAATTTCCCTATGTTGAATATGAAGAAAGAAATCCATTTGAATTAAGAAAAAAATCAATTTCTATCTCTGGTAACTAAATGTTAACTAACATTCAACAATATTTACTTGAAGTCACCATATTAACCTGCCTGGAGCAACCAGGTGTCAATCCCACTGCCTTAAAATCTCCTACAGCAGTGCTTCTCAGACTTCGCTGGCCACACACACCAACTGCGGAGCTTGCTAAAATGCAGCTTATGATTTTGGAGGCCTGGGACAGGGAGTCTGAGATTCTGTATCTCTAATAAACACTCACGTGATGCCCATTCTTCTCCAATACAACTTTACTTACAAAAGCAGGTGAACAGCTCACAGTTTGTACTTTGCTATTTGAATATTTTACATTTATATTTATCACAGTTACTGAGTGTTTTTGGTGCATACGCAAGAAGCATGCCTCACGTACCTGGCCCTTGTCCCAGCCCCTGGTGCAGCCTGCAGACCACACTCCCTGCAGCGACACCCCGGTGGACTGCCTCCTTGTTTATCGCTCCTGGCCTGTGAATGATCTACACTTCACATTCAGATCCATAGCTATGCCTCCCAGCCTGCTTCCACTCTACACTTCCAGTTCTCCTCTCACATGGGATGTCTTCAAAAGCCCCAGATTTCAAGAAGATCCTGGAATGTGTAATTACATATGTTGCCTCTGAAATTTTAGCTCTCCCTAAATGAAATTCCTGTATTAGGGAAATAATTTTTAAATTGCCTCGCTGTACTTGTAGATGTTGCATTTTCTGATGGTGTGCGTGTAGGTGTGCATATGTACCCCCTTTTAAAGCAAAGGCCTTATATTCTAAATGTTTTCTTGAATGAGACTCATGAAAAAAGTGTGCCTCCCACTCTGGTTGGCCATTATTCTCTATCTGCAGTCAACAGAATACACTCGTGTTATTCTCCTTTTCTGGGAGCTTTTGTCTGAAGAGATTAGGAATATATTCTTATGTATTAAACCATGTCAAACTGTCAGATTTAAAAGAAGCTTCAACCAAGTCATCAATGGTCAAGGATAGAGCCTCATTTATTTGTTTAAGATACGTTAAACTTGCGTTGGCTCAAAATAACTTCAGATAATCCATCATTCCTTCATTGCTCTTATTCTTTAAATATGTGTCCTCCTCTTAGAAACACATTGACACAATTCCCAAAGTCTCAACATACCAATATGATGAGATGGTTGACCTTCATCAACTTGATATTTTATATGAGGCAGAAGGGCTTAGCAACATCCTCCAACTTGCAGATTTCATCATGCAACTCGTGTCTATGGCTCGTTTATAAAAATATGAAACAAGGTCACCTCCAGCATGGTTTCTTCACTATCTGTTTCCAAAGAGTTTAATAATTGGCCCCCTCCCTTCCCTGACTGGCCTCCACTCCACTGGTCACAAACCACAAAAGCGCTTTTATCCAAATAGATACACCCATTTACTCACATACTGAGCAACAAGATACAAAAAAATACACTTTAATGGGTGGGTCCGTGGGAAGCCAAGGAAAAGGAACTTGGCCACGTGGGCGGGAGGGGGGGATCATACATAAAAGAGAATTAAAAAAAGAGATGTCTGATGGGCTGGGTGGTGGGTGGCCTATGGAGAAGATCATCAAAAATGTAGCACAGGAAATCATTTTGCTGATATTTTAAGCCAAAATAGTTTTTGCCTCTTAGTAAACATTTATTGAGATTTTTTTTGAAAGGTTTTATTTATTTATTCATGAGACACACAGAGAAAGAGACAGAGACACTGGCAGAGGGATAAGCAGGCTCCCTCTGGGGAGCCTGATGCAGGACTCGATCCCAGGACCCCAGGATCACGCCTTCAGCCAAAGGTGGATGCTCAACCACTGAGCCACCCAGGAGTCCCTTATTGAGATTTTCTATGTGCTTTGCCTCTGCTAGACATCATGGTGATTACAGACAGGATCTACAACATTGAACTGCTATGCAAGGGATTTACAATCTACTGACAAAATTAACACAAATTAAGTCACTGCATGGGAGAGCTTACACACACACACACACAAAGATACAGAAAATATTTAGTTCTACAATGTCTTAAGCATTTCAGAAATATCTAAACTATGCCTCACAACCATCCTACAAAGTTGGGGCCTTTGATTCCTTCTTAGTGATAGAGAATCTGAGGCCCAGGAAGGGTAAGTAATCTTCCCAACATCACACAGCTCAAGAAATGGCAGAGATGGAATTTGGTCCAAACTTACATAACTCTGTTTTGGTCAAGGAAAATCTCAGTAGTTTATCAAAATGTATTTCTTCCCCAAATCCGCAAATATTCTTGGTTGTCTGGGCTTTCCTGGGAGGTTAATCTCCAGGTAGTGACTCAGGAATCCAGGCCCCTTCCATACTGAAGCTCTGCTATTTCCAATATCTGGAAATATCCAAAAGTGTCAATGATGGGGAAGAGTGATAATGGCACATGAGATACTATGACAGTCTCCACCCAAAAGGAATATAAATCACTTTTATTTCATTGACCAAATTAGCTTCATAGCCCCAGTAAGTTGCGAAGGGGTTGGGAAATGGACCAGCTGGGTAGCTGTGTCCCAGAAACAACCTGACCTAGTGGAAGGAGAGCAGATATCTTTGGCGCCTGTAGCACTCTCTGCTACAAACTCCAAAGCCACTAAATGTCATGCTTCTGAACTAAACAAGGAAGAGCTAAATTACGTGGTGCTAAATTACAGTTCCTGAAAGAAGCTCAAAGAAGTGGGAGATCATAAGGTTGGACCAGAAAGAAGGGAAACCGAGTAAGGTGCTGAAAAGTGGGGATGAGAAGACATTTCTGGCTGAGAAGAACCAGAGCGAACTTGCAAAGTTGGGAAGATAATGATGTGCTCACAGTCATGTTACAATATGTATTTACGAGGCGCATCACAGGCAGTGACACGTATCATAGGCTGAGCTCCCAGAGCTTAGCAAATGCTTTTCAGACAATCCAGACCGTAGCCTTCTCAGGGACTGCTCAAAATGTAAACTCACAGAGGCTAGGGACCATGTTTTACATGCTGCATCTTGCTCTTCTTTGCCCAGAACTTGGCAATTGCTCAGAAAAGATAAATTATGAATGTTCTATGAATAAGAGTGGGCTTTCAAAAAATGTGCTGAGAGGTAAATTAATCCAAGGTCCTCCATTTCCCTTGTCTACTATTGGGTTTTTCATTGCCTAAAAGGAGTTATAGATTCCTCTAATCTTGTAACATTTATCTTTTCCACAAAAGAAGCCCTAAAACTCGATAAGGGAGTATACAGTGGAAGTGGTGAAAGGTCATTTCCATCAGAGGTGTGGGTGAAAGCTTCTTGGAGATGTGGTGGCCATGCTGAGCCTTTAGAGGAGATCCCGAGTACAGGCCCTCAGGTAGGCAAGAACAGAGTGGGCTGCAGTACCAGCTGGCACGGGCAGTGCAGAAAGGGAGTAGGGTCCTGCAGTTGTGGTCATGGAGGGGCTAGAATGCCTACCTAGAGAGGTCTGGAATACAGTGGGTTGCTTTGAGAATATTAGGAACGTTAATCCAGGAGTATATATGATTGCCCGAGAAGCCTGGAAACTGACACTGTAGAGCAAATCCAGAAGGCTCTTTCATTTTTTTTTTTTAATTGCTCATTGCGGATCCCTTGGCCAGTGCCCACTTATCTTACTGGGCATTTAGACATGAGGGCAGGCGTTGTTTGTGTCTCAACTGTTCATTGAAAGAATGAAATCGTGTGGGAGTCCAGGCAGGAGCCCTTAACAAGGTGGTGGTTTGGGGAATGGAAGGGAGGGAGTGGACTCAAGACGACAGGTGAAGCGAGACATCTTCCCTGCTCTGTGGCGTGACCTAGGGAGAGTCATCTCTTGTCTGTTTTTTCACCTTTACCTGGTCCCCTGCTTATGACTACCGAGGAGACACGATTATAGAAGAGGTTACAGAAGACTAAACTAAATGTAAAGGGGCCTGCAGAAGTAGTTGTTGTTAAAAGAAAGGGGAATCCAGTGTGACCAGGGCAAGCATGACCTTGAAGTCTCTGGAAGGGGGACAGCTCCGGTGGTGGGTGCCTTAGTGGCTGTGGAATCAAGGAGCTCGTGGGAAGATGGAAGAGTGAAAACAAGCAACTGCGTTCATCATGTGTAAGTGAAATTAGCAGTTCTAGAATGTGATTTTGCTCTGGAGGCTGGAAAAGAAGAGTAACATGTAAGATGTAAAACTCTCTTAAACTTGTAAAAAGGCCAAAAGAACAAAAGGAGGGGATCCAGGGAGGCAGCAGGAGGCAGCAGTGTGGGAGGTAGAACTGGGCGAGTAGGGAGGCCTTTCTATGCTTCAGTTGGCACCTCCATAAGGGAGAGGACATGGTGGTGCCTGAAGGCTGTCTTGGGTGACCTCCTGAGTCCCCTTCCTCCCCATCTCCCTCCTCTGAACCCACCCTGTGTGCCCCTAGCTCTCAGACTCTATGAGACCCAATGCTTGGGATGGCCCAGCCCAAGTCACTCTCTACACTTCTGGTTTCTCTAGATACGGACAGGTTCCTGGCAAGAACGTGGAGCCCAAGACTTGCAAACCCGACTGGCTAATCCGGCATCTCCACCCCAGTATGACTTGAGTGACACGAAGCCCCTTTTGGGAGTAATGACAGAGGCTTCTGCGCTCTGCGGTTTGAACCCCAGGTTGAAGTCCTGCACGTTTGGAAAGTACTTTCCCACTTGCGGAGTGCTGTCCTGTGGGCATGTTCTGAGACTGGATGATAAACAACCCGATGAGCCCATGATCTGGCTGCTGCGTGTTCCAAGGGAGGGAGGCCTTCCTGACCACGCAAGGTGCCCCACGCCCTCGCTCCTCCCTTTCTCACAGCCTTCTGACCCCCAGAGAGTAGTCAGAAGAGATGAGCTAGTTCTCAAAGCTCCCAAACCTAGGCGAGCCCTGGCCACCCCCCTCCGCCTCCCAACCACAACCTGCTAGGAGGAAGGATGCTCCGTGCTCAGATCTGTGGCTGGAGCCAGAGGGTCTTGGGAGAAGGCTGAGCAAATTGGGTCATACTTCTGTGCCGGGCTGGGAGATTCCTTGGAGTGACTGGGTATGTGTCAGCTGCTAAATGACACCACGCTCTTCTCCGGGCTCCCAAGCCTCCGCCCTCCCCCCAGGGAGCTCCGGCTGCCAAGGAGCGCTGCTCTGCCCTCTGGCTGCTGTGGCACGTGTGCTAGTGACGAGCACTGCTCATGGAGCCCTTAGAATGTGCCGGGCGGCACGCTAACCACTTTGCAGAGGTAAATATCTTGCCAGCGTGGAATCAAAAACGAGGTTACATTCTCTCAAACATGAACATTAAGTGCCATTGCGTCCACGTCATGTCTATGTAAGAGTTCCGAGACCCCAGGAAGTCTTCCCTCCCAAGGGTCAGGGCACCTTAGCACTGCCTTAAAGCCTTAAACCCAAAACCTTGCCTAGTCCGCCGAGGAGCCTCACTCTCTTTGGCTGAGTTTGCCACCGCCAGAAGTCCCTGGTGGGAGTCCACAAAGTCCCCCTGGAGAAGCTGCTCTGTGAAATTAGTGACCTGGCATGAGGTGGCCCCTGCCTATTCCAGGAGCCAGATCCTTCCAAATAGGCATTTCCAGTAATGGGAGCCAGTCCCAAGGCACTGTGGATGTCAGAATGTGCACCTGCTATGTTTCGCTCTCCTCTGCCCATGTCACCTCACCTCAGGATCCTTCAACATCAAACACCAAGGGCCAGGACACAGCTCTGCTCTTTATACACAGTGCTCAGAGTTCACGCACATGGTTATTTTTCCCACCTCAGCTACCCACCGTACTTTCTATCGAGCTATGGTGTCATTCCTGAAATGGTGAAGAAGGGACCACCATCTGCAACACCAGTCCTGTCTCAAAAGGACTAGCATGTTTTTCAGAGAATCATGCACCTGATTATTTGTGGATTATCTTTTTAAATTTTCACACCCCTTTGCATTACTAGCTCCATTTCACAAATGAGGAAACAGACAAATGTTAAGAGAATCACTCAAGGGCGCACAACTGAAAAAAAATGGCAGAACTGGGATTTGAACCCACACCCTTATTCACAAACAACACCGTTCCACCTCCCTAAAATGTTCTGGGTTGATACATCCATCAAAGCCAAGGAAAGAGGCTCCTTAAGTAGGTAAATGTGTTTTTTTGTGGAGTCCCTGGATCTGGAGAAAATCACGTGGAGGCAGCCAAGCTGAAAGCCCTTATCTGAACTCCATTGGAGGAGACAAATGCTCAAGTAGTCTGCGAGTAGCCAGGACATGGCATGCCACATGTGGGGTGTGGCGATTTAGCACACGTGTTGGCATTGGACTGTGGCCTGGCCTGGCACTCTTACTAGGCCAACAGCCTGGGTTAAGAAGACCCAGGGAAGTAAATATGAGAGAATCTAAAGGCATGTGTGCCAGCTATGAGCCTCTGTCATTCCTAGGCTGGATTTTGGCCTCAGACTCCACTAGCCTCATTGGCATTGGCCGTAATCACCTCTGCACTGGGCCTGAGGCTTTTTGGACAGAGGCCCATGGGAAGAAGGGCTTTATCAGGTCCCACTTAAGAGCCATTTGGATATATGAACTTGGGTTTTCCAGTACCATCCCTGATCACCCTCTTCTGAGGAAAGGCCCACCACAGTGAAACACTATCTGCTCCAAACAAGAAGTTCAGATGGAAAATATTTGGACAGAAGTTAGATTTGAGTCCCAGGCAAGAGCCAAGTAGTTGATGGAGAAATCAGAGAGCGGGAGTCTATGGGTACAGAGAAGAGAAGGAGCAGGTGGCTCTGAGAGAGACCTATACTCTGGGGTAAGGGTAGAGGAATGTTAACAGGAAGTAAGTGGCAAAGCACCGAGCCAAAGCAAATACAGAATCCAAGGCTGCCCATATGGCTTATCCATAAGGAACATTGCCAAGAAAGAACACAGGGAGGAGAAGAGGAGTGGAAGATTCACAGCACCTTGTTTAGCAGCCAACCATGGGAACGGGGAGCCTACAATGCATTCTGGGCTCTACCTCTTAAGAAACTCAGATGGGGTGTTTCTGCCCCTTAGATCTGGGTACAAGAGGCTTGAATTCTATCCCCACCCCCCACCTAGATTTTTCTATGAATTCCTGAAGGCTTATATTATCACCGTCTCCTCTGCCACGCAAGCATCCACTTCCCAGAATGTTGTGTCTGTTGCGCACCATATTGACCCAGATATCAAACACTGTGACCTCCCCCAGTTTCTATACACTTCTGCCCAGCCCCCTTCCAAAGCAGACTTTAAAGGATCTGGGTTTGAGGGGAGATGGAGGAGAGGATTCAACCTGGGTGACGTAAAGCAGTTGTTATAGATCGCAAAGTCTTATTCTTATATCTGCTTGCTTTGGATTTTCTCAAGGAGAGAGCACTTTGCTAGTACGTGGGCCTCAATATATGGTATCTCTTTCATGATAATGGGTAGATGGGTTTTTCCTATATACGCATCAGATAACAACTATACATACGGCTAACATTTATTGAGCATGTCCTGTGTGCCAGGCACTATTATGTGTAATATACGTATTGCCAAATACTTAACTCTTTCCTTATTGAAAACATCAAGATTTTGTCATGATATTTCTTGCCTCTTGTAAGGAGTAGTTAGGAAATTCTAACCCATACTTTCATACCCAGGCTTCATCTGGGTGATAGGAAAACAACGAAAAATCTGTTAAAAGTTCCAACTAGATTCTATCTCCCTATGATATGGTCCTCACCACCATTTTCACCTGTCCTTGATGCCATTTGTCATCATTGTAGAGTGTAAGTAGTTATCTGTGCACTTACTTGTTTAATGGCTATCTCCCCGTAAGGATCTACAGGTCACTGAGGGCAAAGACCACATCTTCTTGGTTGACCTCTGTCTTCAGAGCCAACACAAAGCTTCCCTAGTGAGAAGAGGACCTTGTATTCCATCTGTCTGTCTATCCCACCCATTTTTGAAAATGAGTTCATCTTTTCCAGAAAGTAGCCACAGAAAATAGAGACACCACTAGGTGTCCACATGGAGGCCTCGTGACCAGTTGGAAGGGATGGGGCTGGGGATGGGGCCCCTTTACCAGTTGTGATTTGGAAAGTCTCTGAGATCCTTTTCAGTCTCTGATTCCTGGGACTCAGTCACATGGCCAGAGCCAGGACTCAAGGCAGGGAGAGTGGAAGTTTATATCTGAACAGAAAGGATTTAAATGACTGAAGAGTTCTTGAAAGCCATTTTTTTCCTGGCAAAAAAAGTAATTCTTTGAAACTCATTTTTCTGGTTGCACAGGTAAATGAGGCTCCAGGGAGTGACAAAGAACAGAATCCAAACTTCTACAGTGCCAAACAAAACAAAACAAAACAAACCCAAAACATTATCAAAATGTGGCAAAGCTTAAAGATGCATTTTTCAGTAGTCTGTCTCAAAACACTAGGCCACTAGTTGTCCGTGGCTTGTGCCTTTTTACACTCTGAAGTGAGAAGCGTTCAAAAAACTGACTTCTCCCCTTTATTGGAATTAGGAATAAGTAACATTTCTTGTTAGAATATAAAACAGTGAAACATAGTTCACATGTTACATAAAATTATTTTGTTAAAAAAAAAGACTTCTCTGGGAAGAGACAGAACTGTGTACAATGGAAAATTGAAAATTCTCCAATTTCAAGATGAATCAGCAAATAGCTTCTCCATGACAGCAACCTGGGAACCCTGCTGAACAGACAGACCTACTTTAACAGGAGATCAGCTGTATTTCCTGGCTTGCAGGAACGATTATCATTTGAAGACCCTTTCTAGGTGATACGTCTATGTCTTTGCCTGTTGAAATTTATTAGGAACAGAGCATGATATCCCAGGACAATATTTACCCACAGGAAAGGATTTGTGTCCAATGGAATGTGATTGCATCAGGTCTCATCCCACCCAACCTTTCAGTCCTGGCTTTCCCATAGGGCGCAAGCTGTTTGGTGTGGCTGCCAGCTTTTAATTAGAAATTTTCTTTTGCTTTTTTTTTTTTTTTTAAGATTTTATTCTTAAGTAATATCTACACCCAACCTGGGGCTCGAATTTACAACACTGAGATCAAGAGTCACATGCTCTACAGACTGAGCCAGCCAGACGCCATGTTTGCAGGAAAATCATCAACACCTGGTTTCATGTTACACATCCCTGACCTCCCCACCCCAAAAATATTAATTTCCCCTTGCTCCACAGGGAAATGCTTTTGCCAAGCATTCCTAACCCTCAGCAATTTATTCATTCAAAGAAGGGAAGTGGGGAAAGCAAAAAAGCAAAAGAATGGAGAAAAGATGGTAAGTTCTCTCCTTTCAGCTCTGATCATCCAAATAATTTAAGTATTTCCTGGTGCTTACTTTGGTGCCCCCCTCATTTCTGAGAGGACACTGCCCAATATGCAAATTACTTGTTTGTTCTTAACTGATGTAACTGACACACTATTCGCAGTGGAACTGGGCATAGAGATTGAGTGTGTAAGGGTGGAGATCCTGAGGCAATGGCACCAACCACTGTTTAGTAATTCCCTATCTTCTTCCTAACTCTGAATCCATATAGTTATCATAAATTTTATTCAGCTCAAAATTGATTTTCCTATAAAAATGACATAAATGCTGGGCAAAATCCTCATTTTCTGCAGGGAGAACAGGATCACCTGAAGTTGAAAAGGTGTCTTCTTTCTCTCACAAGGCCAGAGCTAGCCAGCCCAGATAGACTTTTATACTCATCTTCCATCTGTCTGTCCAGCAGTTCTTTTTCTGGGGATAGCAATGCCTTCTCTCTGGGGAACTGCCTCTCCACTTCTTTTACCAGGTAGCTCTTATTGGGACAAAAAGGATGGATCTCCCTGGGAGTCTGCCCAAGGTTCTGATACCCTGAGAAGTTGTCATATTTCTCTAGCAGGATGTCCAGTGAAGCATAACTTGAATATATTTTTAGCAAGATAAACTGCCAACGGCTTTTATGCCTAGGTAGATGCAGAAAGTCACCCTAGGACAGATTATCCTTGATGTTTCCCTGTAACACTTGAATGGTCTCAATTAAGCAGACTCCTGCTCTCCAGGGAGAAGGGATGTTACACACACCTGTCTCAGAACTATTGAGATGCAAATGGAATTCTGCATGATTAAAGCCTCTCCCATAGGTCTAGATGGTCTTAAGAGAGTTTCACTGGGACATTAGGAGCCCCAAAGAGGAATTCCTAGTGTAGGAAGGAGTCCAGATCAGGAAACAGGGCTACTATTTTGTGGGAAGTACTAGTTCCAGGATTATAGCTGGGGTTACAATCTTACCGATTCATCCTGTCGGGGTGGTTGCTGTGTTTGGGAAGCAATAGCTGATCCTCTGCATATAACCAAAGAGAACCTGTATCTTGGTGCCCAAGGGTGAGGACTCACAAGGGTTCCATCACCACAGTGGACAAGAACACAGTTGGACTCCTGCTAATATGGGTAGGTGCAGACGGCCGTCAAACAATTGGAAAAATTAAAATGCAGGGGCCAAATCTCTATCTACATTAGCAAAATGGGTTGCACTAGTGACATTTATACATAAATATTCACTCAAAAGTTCTTTTTAAAAAAAATTTTCACTTTTCTGTCAGTGATCCAAGAATTAGGAAAGAGAAGGTGCCTTCGTGTGAAGGGCTTATCAGCCAGAAGGTAATTGCAGTAGAACATTGAATGCACGTGACTCGAACATGTTTATACATTGCTCCCTCCCCGTCACATGATGAAGTATTCCCTGTTCCTTCAGGGTTAAGGCTGAGTCACCTTCACTTCTATTTCAGTGGAGGCATATTCTCCAGAAATTGAGGCCTAGAGGACAAAACACCTGAAATCAAAACTTAATAAGGTTGTGACACTTCATGGTACTGGTGTTCTAGCAGAGTGTGGAATGAGCTTGAATCCTAAAACTAAACTGTCTTGGTTCGGTTCCCAGCTAGACCACTTATTGGCTGTGTGACTTTAGGAAAGTTACTTAAACTTTCTGTGCCCCTCATCTTCATATAGGGATAATAATGCCCTCCTCCAGGCCTATAGCAAGCATTACATGAGTGAAACATATAACATTCTGAGAACTGTGCCGGACACACAGCAAGCAATCAATAAAGGTTAGCCAGTATTATTACTACCAAACAGAGTCGCCTCCACAAGATAAATAAACCATTCAAACCATGGCATCCATGATGCTGATCCAACAGAAAGCAGAGGCCAGTCATCCATCACCAACCCAAGAGGTGCCTTTGGTTTCTGATCCCAGTAATTGAGGACATGTGTTACTCTGCAGACAGTCCTGATGGGAAGTGGTAGGTGGTTCTCTCCTCCGAAGCTTGGGGGAACGAGAAGGATGAGGAGATGGGAAAGGGAGGAGGCTAAACATTTTCATTTTCTTATGTTAACAACTCTGATGAACAGTAAGAAGGGAATGGCAAGAGAATATAAAAATGCTTTGTGGAAGGTTCACATTAACTCGTAGTTCTAACTCCACTGCGGCTGATTAGTTCATGGGAAAAAATGACAAAAAGGAATAAAAACCTGACTATGAATCCAGTATCAACAATTTGCAGCCATAGTAACCAAGAAAGTGCAACTCATGAATTGAAAAAAGAAGAAAAAACTGTGTGTGAGAGTGTGTCATCAGGACGATGTGAGGAAATGGTTACCAAGTGAAGAATGTAGTTAACGCCTGGTGGCTCAGCAGGGCAGCTCTTGGATGGGCCATGTGCACATCCTGGCTTACGTGGGCATCAAGGATTGTCAAAGAAGTTCTAATCTCTATTTGATAGAGTTTCTAACTCAGCTGTAAAAATTCATTCAAGGATAAAAGACCTAAAAATACTCTGCTAACAAGAATTTGATTTTTTTTTTAATTTTGGTTTAAATCAAATTTGATTTGCATTTAGTTCAGCCCGGCTTCATTGCAGAAAGACAATAGGGAGTGTGGCTCCTCATACGTTTCCACAGCTAGCTCTGGAATGACTTGGAGCTGCCTTGTGACTACAATTCTGGATAAAGTAGAGTAACGCAGGGCTCATAATCACACCCCATCTTCTTCACCTTTGGGACAGCTATAAGTCATCAGTTTCTTATTTATGTAGCCAGACCCCAGCAATGTATGGTCCAGGACCCTGGAAGGAAGTCTAAGCAAGTGCCAGTGGTTTGGGAGGTCCTGGGGAGGAAATAACCCAGATGGGAGTAATGGGCAATTTAGGAACCATCCAATTATCAGTGGTGGGGCTGGAAACATCCTTAAGTGTCACCCAGTCCAGTGAGCTATATAATGCTTGAATTTTCCTTTTCTTTCCCTTTGTGCCAGAAAAGGTTCATCCAATGCTCAAACCCCACCGTTGAGAAGGAACTCCTCTCACCGTGGGGCAATCCATATAGTTTTGACTGCAAAAGACTCTTAAATTGAGCAGAATCTTTCTCCCTGCCTGCAGATTACCACTCACAGCCCATTAAAACAAATCAAATATTAATATATTTGAGGATGAATGGCTATTTGTCCTCAGAAGATTTCTCCAGTCTGAACATAAAGAGTTGCTGATCATTCTACATTTAGCTCTTCTCCTCTTGCACCCCTAGAGGATCAGCCCTTAAAGTATAGTCCCCTGAATGAGCACAACACTCAATGAATATTTTACCCAGGGAAGGGAAATAACCCCATTATTAGCTCCATCATTCTGAGATTTTACTATTATCAATGTATCCTCAAAGTTACATAATTCTAACAGCCTAATGGTTTTTGGACTCATAATGAATTTACTTCCTACTAGAATTTGTATGATAGGTAAATTAACGATACTTCTGATCATCAGTGGCCAGTTCTGCTCTATGACTCAGGCACTTGGGAGGAGTACGTGTCCCCACCCCTTGAAGGTAGGTGACCATGTGACCATCTTTGACTAAGGAAAAATAAGGAGAGGTGCCACATGTCAATTCAAAGTTGAGACATTTAAGTACTCATTCTCAACTTTCCAGCCCTCTTTTTCCCATCGTAGCAATTGTCAACGCATGTGTTGATTAGGAAGTGTCATGGATTGAATCAAGCTGGAATACTCAGCCAACACACGGAGGACAGATGCCCTGGCACATTGCCTGGACATGCAGCACATTTTGACTAAAAAATAAACTTTTGTTGCATTATGCACATGATTTTGGGGTTATTTGTTATTGCAATATAAACTCAACTTTCCTGACTCAACATATAAGTTATTTTTCATAAGTAGAATCAGATTTCCCACCCCGCACATACCCCTACACTAATTTTTCATATTTTAATAATTGCTTTTAAGGTTTGATTCAGGGACTTATATTTGCTTTTTCATGAAAATTACTTTTAATTATTTAGTCCAATGGCCAGTTCTGTTACAATTCTTTTTAATTTTGATTGCATCAAAGGTATTCACTCTTCCTCCTACCTCCTTTACATCTGAAATTGTTAAGAATACATTTAAGACGAGAAAGAAGACATTTCTGATGACATGATTTTCTTAGTTCTCCACTCTCTAGTCTCACAATAATGTTCAAGCCTAATGAAGTCAGTTCTGAGCTTTCTTAATTCAATGTAGAGGTTAAAAAAAGTAACCAGGGGGACCAGTAACCATTGGAGATTTTGTTTTGAGCTCAATGAGATCTCAGTTCCCATAATGAAAATAAGACATAAAAATGGGAAAATATAGATGATTACTTCATTTTGTTCAGCTACAAAGTCATTCCATTTTGACTCTATTACTATTCTAAAGGAGTCAAAAACAGAGTTGTGAAAAATTTAGGCTGCTTACACTGAGAGATAGCTCCAGCCACATCCTTGCAGCTGACACTACCAATGGCCATCCCCCAACTTCTTTCACATTAATCACACCCTGACTTTGTTCAGGTGTCAAGAGTGCACAGACTTGAGGAAGTACACGCTACTTCCCTCCATACCAGTTATGGGGATTATATATCCCTTTGCCATTCATTGCTTTGGAATGACCACATAACACACCTCTGACCAATGAGATGAAGGTAAGGTCTGCAGAGAAGGTTCCGGGAAATTTTCTCTCACTCTTAAAAAAAGGCACAGTGAAGGAGGATTCTTTCTTCCAGCCTTAAATATGGATGTGTGAGAATATGATGCTTAAATCTGCCTCTACCACATCTCTCACCATTAGGGGATAAGCATGAGGACAAAAACTAACACAGTTAGCCTGGCAGGTCAACAATGGAAAGAACTAAAGGCTTTATTACATAGCTGGGTGCTGAATTAACTTGTCTAGGAACTGTCTCACCACTAGACCTTCTTATAGGAGATAAAAAATCTCCTTACACTTAAGCCGTGTTGTTTGGGTAGGTCTTTTGTTACTTGCCACCAAAAGAATCCTGACTGATACTATCATTAAGAAGTATTTCATTGGGCAGCCCGGGTGGCTCAGCAGTTTAGCGCCACCTTCAGCCCAGGGTGTGATCCTGGAGACCCTGGATCGAGTCCCATGTCGGGCTCCCTGCATGGATCCTGCTTCTCCCTCTGCCTGTGTCTCTGCCTCTCTCTCTCTCTCTCTCTCTCTCTCTCTCTCTCTGTGTCTCATGAATAAATAAATAAAATCTTAAAAAAAAAAAAGAAGTATTTCATTATATGGGCACCTGGGTGGCTCAGTGGTTGAGCGTCTGCCTTTGCCTCAGGTCATGATCCTGGGGTCCTGGGATCAAGTCCCGCATCAGGCTCCACACAGGGAATCTCCTTCTCCCTCTGCCTGTGTCTCTGCCTCTCTGTGTCTCTCATGAATAAATAAATAAAATATTTTTAAAAAGAAGTATTTCATTATAAACATCATTGCTCTATTAAAAGTAGAACATTATAGGAGGAGGACATGGAGGAGGAAGTGGAGGATGAGTGGCAGCAGTACTGGTAGTGGTACCAGTAACGATAATATTATCTTATGAGACCCTACTTTGTGTGAGGTAGTATAAGAGGCATTTTAGAGAGTTTATTCTAAAATTCAAGACCATACTTTAACTTTTCCAATATAAGACCATATCTCAGCCATTCTGGCCTCACCATGCCGTTCTATTCTCTTTTATACCTGGACCTTGATGTTCAGAGAAACCAAGAAATGGGGTCACCATTAGTGCAACTTGTCACTAGTCTCAGTCTATTCATAGACAAGGTACAATGACATCCTTTCTGCATTCCACTGGGAATTGTGGAATTCTATTGTGTTGTTGCTACACTAGGATCTGCTACCTCAGGTGTCTGAGGGAGGAAGATGGGACACGATAGCAATATGGTTCTTCATGGTCACTTCACATGTCCCAGATGCTCACTGAACTATTAGTTGAGAGGGGGTCTCAGAGCAGGGCATGATCCACAAGAGATTCAGTCAGTGGACATCCAGTTCTCAGTGCTAGGATTGACAAACATTAGTGAGGCTATGAAGATGGGCAAGACACAATGGTGAATTTGCTGAAAAGAGCTCAGTTTTTAAAAACATGGATTCATTGCACCTGGGTGGCTCAGTGGTTGAGCGTCTGCCTTTGGCTCAGGTCATGATCCTGACCTGGGGTCCTCAGATCAAGTTCCACATCAGGCTCTCTGCAGGGAGCCTGCTTCTCCCTCTGCCTACGTCTCTGCCTCTCTCTCTATCTCTCATGAGTAAATAAAATCCTAAAAAAAAACATGGATTCAGAAGTTAGATGACTACAGTATCAGGTTTCACCATCAGCCCTGCGCCTTGCTAGTTCTGTCAGAGGGATTTCATTACCTCCCTAAAATAGCTTAGGGTATCTGATGCTTGGCTTCCTCATCTATCAAATAAATGTGCCTGACACCTAGTAAAGACTCAATAAATCATAATTATTATCATTCAATATCCTATCCACAAAGGAAATATATGAGCACGCTGCCTTGGTCATGTTAAGAAAAACCTTCCCTAGTCTACCTTTGTCTAAACACAAAAGTAAAGACGAATTTCTGATTACTGCATCTAGCTATATCTGAAGATAGATGATCTCTGGATGTAGTTCCTTTTTTAAGAGAATTTGAATGGGGTTTCTGTCAGATACAGCCAAGATACCCAACCAATATAGTATTAGTTAGGATCAAGCTCAAGTCTTCCCTCTACAAGCTTTCCCAACACTTCAATACACAACACAAGCTGATTCACAGTCCTTTCTAATTTCCGTATGCACATTTCAGTAATTACCCCTATTTCACTTGGCTTTGTTACTTAACCATTTTATGTGCATATCTGGTTTTCCCAAAGTGTTTTTAAGCTTCTCAAGGCAAAAGCAATGTACTCTACTTATGTTCTGCCACAAAACCAAGTACAATTCTGGGCACATACTGGATCCATAATAAGCAATCAGCAAGGTGGTTTTCCCTGGAATGTAAGCCAGGTTCCCTGCTGAATTAAGTATTTCTGAGCATGTCTGGTAACCTGGCATGATGAATCTCCCAGGAAAGAACCACCCTAAAGGAGGACAGAGTCAGGCACAAAAGCACTGTCCAGTAAAAATGCTTCAGTCAACATAGAGACATGGGGAATCTAAGCATAAAGTACTCGTAAGATGCTGAGAACATCAGGCAGTGCTGTAAGGGGACCACTTTAGGACAGTGGACTTGGCATAGTGCAGCCTTCAAATGAAGGAGAAGAGGGCTTGGTCACATTCAAGGTGCATCCCGCCCCGCCCCCCATTCATATGTTGAAACCTAATCCCCATTGTGATGGTATGTGGAAGCGGGGCCTTTGGGAGGGCTCTCCCCTCATCAATGATATTAGCCCCCTTATAAAAGAGACCTTGGAATGCTTCATTGTCCCTTTCACCATATGGTAACACATATGATGGCCATTAGGGATGAGAAATCATCCCCTCATGAAACACTGAATCTGCCACTGCCTTAATCTTGGACTTCCCGCCTCCGGAACTGTGAAAAACAAGTTTGTTGTTTGTAAACCACCCTATCTATGGTCTTCTGTTATAGCAACCAATGAACTAAGACAAAAGGTCAGCTTCAACACCGGCGGTGGCAGAGAAGAGCCACCAACAGCAATGCTCACTCGAGGCACAGAGATCCTGATGGTGTTGTGGGCACTTAAAAGTGCCAAGGTGAGGAGATACAGCTGGAGGACAAACCCTGGCATCTAGTCAGTGATAAAACTCTTGTCACTCAGAGGGAACCATTCAGGACGTTCTTTGAGGTTTCCCAGAAATGTTAGGGAGACTTTTTTTTTTTTAAAGATCTTATTTATTTATTCATGATAGACAGACAGAGAGAGAGAGAGAGAGAGAGAGAGAGAGGCAGAGACACAGGCAGAGGGAGAAGCAGGCTCCATGCAGGGAGCCCGATGCAGGACTTGACCCCGGGACCTGAGGATTGTGCCCTGGGCCAAAGGCAGGCGCCAAACCGCTGAGCCACCCAGGGATCCCTGGGAGACTTTTCTAGAGTCTGAACACTGTATATTGCACAGCATCTTGTGATTCCCTTGAGTGTCATTCTCTAGAGAAACATGAATTACACTTACAAATTAAATTATCAACGGCAAGATTCCAGTGCCAAGGCCAGACCACCATGTGAGTGTGGAGGAGCAGCTGAAGCCGGCCCGCCCTCCTCTTGCTACTCTGGCATGTCCTGCTCTCTGGCAGACCTCTCACCTGGCTGTTTTGCCTCCAAAGGGCCCCCAGATCGGCAGAACTCTATTGCACTGGAATTCCACCTGCCAGGTTTCCCCTGCCCCAAGAGGCCCCATAGTCATGTATTGCTTCTTGGCTCCAATTTAACTTAATTTTTAGAAAGCAGATTCCTATTTGCATCTGCATAGTTTTTCATAGAATTTTATCAGTCTCTTAAATATCATGTTTCTAATTTCTCCTCTCCTCTAAGAATGGGTTTAACTTTTCAAGGTCTGAAGTCATTTGACATAAAATGAGTTCTTTGGCCAACAGGTATCCATCAACATGAGGTGACCCAGAAATTTGTGATGGCATCAAGGGATATAAGATCCATTTACTTAATCCTGTACGCCTCATTCTGTGGTTTTGAAGAACTGAACTAAATGTAGAACCAATTCCCTTAGAGGAAATTAGGGGTATGGAGAAACAACATTAACAGTTTAGAGCTACTAGGGTACTAGTGACTAAATCTTTGCTTCAGAGTTTTGAAAAGTGCCTGTCCTTCCTCTGTCTGTGCCCTAACTTCCTAAGGCTGTGCTGATGCCCACAGTCTACCTCACTGCTTCAGTTGTGGGCTAGGTGGCTGTCAGTACTTGGGTTCTGGACATACCCAGTGGGGGGATGCTATGCAAGGTGGTTACACATGAACTTCAGTAGCCCAGGAGGGTTGCTGGGCTCTCTGATGTTCTTTGATTGTTCCTGGGCACCCGAACTGAGGCCAGGGGGAGAGTCCTCACCTCACACCCTTCCAAGTTGGTCCCTGGGAGTGAGAAGAGGGAAGCCACCACCACTGCTCCCTATATTCTCCTCTAGGCAGGCAGCTGCAAGGGTACTATGGCACAGAAAAACATGAGTAAACAGGGTGCGAATTGCTCTTTACAGCTTTCTTTTTACATTTCAGCAAGGAGGCCATCTGTGAGAACAGAACATTCTCCGTGTCATCACCCACAAAAAGAAAATGCAGGCATATGGGCATTTGGGACAATGATTTCTGGCCCTCTTGTCCAATTTTAGCCGCACTGAACCCAGTGAATGGACTGCTTTTCCAAGGGCAACAAAAGCAGAAATAAACAAAGGGGACTAAAAGACTTTTGCAGTGAAGGAAACCATTAACAAAACAAAAAGGCAATCTACTGAATGGGAGAAGATGTTTGTAAATTATATAACCAATAAGGCATTAATATTCAAAATATGTAAGGAAGTCACACAACTCAATATCAAAAAAATAATCCCATTTAAAATGGTTAGAGGATCTGAATAGACATTTCTCCAAAGAAGATATACAGATGCCCAACAGACTCATGAAAAGATGTGCAGCATGACTCATTATCAGGGAAATACAAATCCAAACCACAATGAGATACTACCTCACACTTGTCAGAATGGCTAGAATGAAAAAGACAAACAATAATAAGTGTTGGTGAGGATGTAGAGAAAAGGGAACCCTCATGCACTGCTGGTGGGAATGCCAAACAGAACAGCCACTATGAAAAACAATACGGGAATTCCTCCAGAAATTAAATATAGGACTATCATATGATCCAGCAATCCCACTTCTGAGTATTAATCCTAAGAAAATGAAAACACTAATTCAAAAAGATAAACGCACCGCCATGCTCACTGTAGTACTATATACAATAATAGCCCAGACTCATAAGCATTCCCAGTGTCCATTGGTAGATAAATGGGCACGACACACATACACACACACACACACACGGAATTTTACTCAGCCACAAAAAAGAATGAAATCTTCCCATTTGCAACAATACAAATGGAAATGGACCTAGAAGGTATCATGCCAAGTGAAATAAGTCATACAGAGAAAGACAAATATCATGTGATTTCACTTTTACGTGGAATCTAAAAAAGCAAAATAAATGAACAAACAAAACAGAAGCAGACTCATAAATACAGAGAACAATCTAGTGGTTGCCAGACAGGAGGGAAGGTTGGGGAATGGGTGAAATAGGGGGAGGGGATTAAAAGGTATGAATTTTCAGGTAGCAAGAAAGTAAGACAGGGGGGTAAGTACAGCATAGGGAATATAGTTAGTAATAGGTAACAACTTTGTATGGTGACAGATGGTAGCTAGATCCATTGTGATCACTTCCTTATATCTAAAAATGTTAAATCACCTGAAACTAATATAATATTGTATATGTCAAGTACGCTTCGATTTTTAAAAATTACATAGATATATAAATAAATAAAACTAGTCAGTCATAAAATCCCAGCTTGGAAACAAATCATGTTTGTTTTCTAAGAAAGGACATTGCAGTCAGAAGTCACTACTTCAGTTATTTTATTCTTTTTAAGATTTTTTTTTTTTTTTTTTTTTATCGGGCAGCCCGGGTGGCTCAGCGGTTTAGCGCCACCTTCAGCCCAGGGCCTGATCCTAGAGACCTGGGATCGAGTCCCACGTCGGGCTCCCTGCATGGAGCCTGCTTCTCCCTCTGCCTATATCTCTGCCTCTCTTTCTCTGTGTGTATCTCATGAATAAATACATAAATATCTTTTAAAAGAGATTTTATTTATTAGAGAGAGCGAGAAAACATGAGCGGGGAAGAGGAATAAAAGGAGAGGGAAAAGCCGATTCCCCGCTGAGCAGAGAACCTGCCGGATGCAGGGATCGATCCCAGGACTCTGAGATCGTGATGTGACCCTAAGTCAGATGCTTAACTGACTGAGCCACCCAAGTGTCCCCCGTCATTTTATTCTGAGGGAAATAGGGGTGAAAAAAAGAAAAATGTAGCCTGAGGTAAATGTAAACAAAAAAATTAATCCCTGGTGGCTGCTGAGTATTCTCTGCCTGAATAGGCACTCATACATAGAGTGGGGCATGATTTAATTTCAATTTCAGGTTGCATTAAAATAAGAATGAGCTGGGTTAAGAAAAATAGAGAAGAACTTTAAAGCAGTTTTCTCTCAACACCCTTGCCAGCCTACCCTCATGCCATGCCCTGGAGGCAACCACTCTGCCATGTGTAATCCTGGATCATAAACATAGATATCTATTTCTCCATCTATTAGCTTTATTTTTTTAAAGAATTTATTTATTCATGAGAGACACAGAGAGAGGCAGAGACATAGACCCAGGCAGAGAGAGAAGCAGGCTCCATGCAGGGAGCCCGATATGGGACTCAACCCCGGGTTCCCAGGATCACGCCCTGGGCTAAAGGCAGGCATTTAACCACTGAGCCACCCAGGCATCCCACATCTATTAGCTTTAAATGATACCAATTTACTCTTAAAATGATGATTTAGCTTTTTTTTTTTTTTTTTTTTTTTTTTTTTTTTAAGAGAGAGGAGATGTACGGAGGGTGAGGGGAAAGAGAATCCATGCTGTGTATGGAGCCTGATGCAGGGCTCAATCCCTTGACCCTGTGATCATTACAAGAGCTGAAACCAAAAGTCAACTGCTTAACCAACTGAGCCATCCAGGTACCCCTGATTTAGCTCTTTGATATTATCCCTCACTTTTCCTCCCCCTTAACCTTCTGAGCTCATATATTGCTGCTTTTAATTCTTCTCCTGGTTACCTTTGTTACTGTAAGTGACACATTTACATCACTATTTCATCCTCCATCAACTTTGGTCCACATTTTTTATTTCTTTTTCTGTAGAATAAACTACAACTATAGACATAATCTTTGCATTACCAAAGCCATTAACATGTATTTCTGCTCTAGTTCCAGACGGGTATGCTTTGTCTATTAATTTTAAAAGGTAAAAGTGAATACATGGCATTTATATCATTGAGTGAGTAAATATGGCTCACGGCTGAATGGAGTAGGTACTATGGTCGTATTTTCTTCCCAACAGGTCTTTGGGGCTGGGTAGGCTCCGGTCACGACTGTGGGTTGTGAGGTAGAGCCCCACCTTGGGCTCTGTGCTCAGCATGCTGTCTGCTTGTCCCTCTCCCTCTGTTCCTCCCCCAACTTCCATTCTATATCTAAAATAAATAAATAGATGGATAGATGGATGGGTTGATCGATCGATGGAGAGAGGCATGGATGGATAGATGGATGGATAGATAAAATCTTTAAAAAATAAATAAAAAGAACAGAGGGGCTAGAGAAAGAAATATAAAAGATGACAACTGGATGTGAATAAAAGGTGGAACTCAGGAAGGGAACAAATGGAAGGAGACAGGTTATGACAAAGAGGGGGAGAGGGAACAGAGGGGCCTAGGAAGAGAAAAGCTCTTCTGGGTGAGGAGGGAGGAAAACCAAAGGGCAGGCCAAGGCAGGCACTGGCAGCCTGGGAAAAGGGAAGCCATGGCAGGAGTGGAGATGGGCAGGGAGTGGACAAGCGAAGGGATGCAACAGTTCATCTGGGCAGAGGCTGGGAGAGAGAGAAGAAAGGATGGCCTGGGTCCAGATGGTCTCATCCAGGGGCCCTCTGAGCCATGATGCATGGAAACTAGCTGCACAGCCCACAACTACTCCAAAACACCAAGACACTTAGCAAATGAAGAAGTTATCAAAAATATTAAGGGTCAAGCTAGCTGTTGTTGCTGACTTTATGTGATATTATAAAGTCACCTGTCAGCCCTCTGGGGGCTACCTTGTCATTGACAATTCTGTCCAGTTGTTCTGTTTCCTTCCCTTCTAAAGCCTTGTGGTTTCCTGACCTTAACATCGCCCTCTGTAGAACTGGGGACCTTTTGCACCTCACCTCACAGGAATTGGACGGCGTGCTCAGTGACTGCAGCGTGGGCAGGGGGCATACCCAATCTTAGAAGATGGCATCTCTGCCTTAAAGACTTAAAAGGAAGGTAAGGTGCCATATAGGAACATTCAGGAAGGTAGATGTGCTGATGGATTTCCAGCCCTGATGAGTCTCCAAAGGTACCACAGCTCAGGGGACAGGCTTCTCCCTGTCCCTCAGATTCCATTCCCTTAGTCACAGAATGAGGATGGAACAAGGATGGTGGTAGGGGTTGAACTAGATCTGCAATGGCTCAGACATTTCTTTTCACTTCTGGGAAGTATTTTCCTATAAATGCTGTGGTGAAAGAGATTCTGAGGTTTCCTCGCAGCTGCAGCTGCATGGGAAAGTGCTGTTTCCCTGGGATTAATATCTGCCTTATTGTCCTAACAGGTATCCCTTTTTGCCACTGCCAATCCTCATCACTAGTCTCTCCAGGATCCTAAAGAGCTTCTGCTTAAATTCGTTGAAGCCAACAAGGGTTCTATGGCAACTTTCACACAATGGACCCAGGAAAGATGTGGAAACTTGCCTTGCTCTGTCTGCAGCCTCACACATGTGCTTGATCAAACATGCTACACTGGTTGTCCAGAAATTCAGTTTTCCTACTGCTGCCAGAGATCTGAGTTGGCGACCCTCCTCTGCTCTGTGGTACATTACCAGAGAAGATGCCCATCTTTCTTAAATTTCCCTCTGGCACATGCTGAGATTTGTGACCAAAGTTTGTAGGTCAATTCTGTGTCCATAATACCAGGAGGATGCTGAGAAAAAAGGTCATTTCCTCCTAAATTTATATTCTCTGTGTGTACTCCAGAACTATTAAGGTTTTAATGAGGATTACAGATGATGATTACAGTCTAACCAAACTTCTTTGGTGATACAGCTCTTGTCTTCAGCAGTGTATGTGTATGTATTCTATATAACTTTAAAAAGTAGAAGGCCTACTTCATACAATTCTTTTATACGATTACCTTTGATTTTCATCCTTAGAACAGGAAAAGTAGGTATTATTATCTCGATCAACCAGGACAAAATCGAGTCCCAGGGAGTTACAAATGCTCCTGACATGGAGCTGAAAGACGAGAACTAGAATTGGAATCTAGATCCTTTGACGAGAGGCTCACAGAATTTGCAAGAGCAGGAAGTTGGGGAAAAACTTGGAGAAGAAATTGAGGGGCTGGGCAGCCAGCTTTACTATAGGTCACCCCCATCCCTTGCTCTGAATCGAATCCAGGAAGCTTAGGTTCAGAGGCAGGTCATGGGAATAAAGTTATAATTACTGAGTGAAACAGCTGTTGAAATGAGCCGCAAACATTTTGGCTCCCTCTTCCCTTTTAGAATCCTGTATATTAGTGGGTTCCAGTTCATGTCCTGAGGAGCCTTTGAGTTCGTGAAGGTTCCTGATGGTCAACATGACGGAACATCTCTACAGTGCCATGGTCATTGGCTTCAGATATTGGGCACCTGAATAAGATTTAATTTGAAGAACATTCTGCTACTTAAGAAAATTTTTGAAAATCATCATTATACAGGACTATTTAACCTCTTGCCTGTTTAGTTCTCTAGGACATCTGGAAAAATTTCACCCAAGGAATTCACTATTAAAAGAGGTAAACCATGACCCATACTGACACAGAGGGAGCTAGGAGCTGGCTTAAGACATCGGATTTAGAAGCCACGGGGACGAGATCATCAAGGGTCAGAGGAGGTGGCCCACCAAGGCTGTGAGGGTGGGAATTGGAGGCTGAGCAGGACCACATCAGGGAATCTATGTGTTGCAAATAGGAACTGAGAAATAAATGGAAAGGGTTGAAATCTCAGGTTTTTCTCATAGGTACATCAGAGTTCCTTTAGTTTCTGGTGATCCAGATTGAGCTTTACTCCTGGAAGCCTCGATACACAAAATTCAACTGGAAACACCACCACAATAAATAGAATTGGGTCTTGTCTTCTATTTCTACCTGTTGCTTTCATATAAATGTGTGAAATCAAAATTCAACCCTGTCATCCAGCTAGACTTCCTGAACTCCATGAATTCTACTTGTGAGCCTGGCTCATTTCTGGACAGGATCTGGGACTGGGTAAAGAGTTAGGAACAAGAATGGGCAGAGGTTCAAATTGTATTTGAAAATGACTAAATTTAATCACAAGCCATCACCATCCTTAACCTGTTCTAGAAAATCAGCCTTTTTTTTTTTTTTTCCCACTACAAAAGAAAAATCAGAGGTCTTGTCAGAAATCATTTTGGAGATTCTAAAATAAAAGACATTTCGGAAGCATGAAAACATGATCATGCAAGCAAGACCAGCAATGCAATTAAATGCTATCCTTTCCTTGACCTCTGTGTCATAGAAATGGCAGCTGATATGCAATATTACCTCAGAGAGGGGGAAATACCTTGGGAAGTCTAATCCTGCATATCGTTGGGGTTGAAGATTGAGGAGGAGCAGGGCGGGCCCAGGAGTAGTGCATGTTAATTCTCGAGGACTGCAACCACTCAGCATGAGCCGTCCCCTCTGGTAATTGCACTTCCCCACGGCAGCGCCCCGAACTCAGTGTTACATTAGGCAATTGTGGCAGGCCCGTAACCTGATAGCAGCACATTATGTAGTTATGTGGGAACTCTGGTTTCTGGAACAGATTGAGGTTCCCAAGCTCTGGTCTTGTGCTGTTTGGGTGTGTCTTTCATGAAACACTCTTTATGTAGAAAACAGACTAAAAACACCAACATGGTCTTTGGGATAGTTTTTGAACAGCAGCATGAAACTGACCCACTTCTTTCAAAAGATCCTTGCCAAAAAGGAGAAAAGTTGCTAAAAACAATAAATTCCTCTCTTCTCTGTCTCACATTCGCCACCTAGCTTGCTTAAAGACTGTGCTTTTGGGTAAGTCATCTTTTTTTTTTTTTTTAATAAATTAAAATGTAGTAAAAGAATTATCATTGATGATAGAGGTACTTTAAATTCTTATTTCTTAAAGGACACACTGAACTCGATAGGAAGGCTAAATGTGACGTTTCACATTTAATAAATGAAAATGGGTGGGGATAAGTAATGAGGGTTGAAGTCCCAGTTTTCATGCTCATAAGGAGAACTAAACTGCCAGTGCCCCATCATCCATGGTTTATGAAAGCTGGCTTCGAGAAAATAGGAATGAAAGGAGAAGCAGCAGAGTAGAGCACCTGCATCATTCAAGCTGAGGGACTTGTCTCTAGGAACTAGAGAAGAAAAAGGAGAAATTGGGTGTCACATCCCAGGAGCAGCAACCCTATCAGTTTGGGCCTCGTGGGTGCTCTCATGTTCTCAGTGCAGGATTCAGATGACTGATGGCGATTCGGCTCCACCGACCAGATGTTCTTGCAGAGTTACTTCTAAAGCCACACTGGGGGGCATCGGAGAACACGGATTTACCATGGAGCAAGCAATAGTGGGGACCTGGGGCAGAGGACAAAGGAGGATGGAGAGATGAAGAGGAGAGGGTCGCTGGCAAACCTAGGAGGGGAAGGCAAGGGAGGATTCCTGAATCTCCCCTGGGTGTACGTAGGATTTTAGACATGATGTGACACATGAGACAATCTGAGAAAAAAAGAATGTATCTGATGTCTGTGTCAATGATTTGGCTTGGTCACATAAATAAGTGCCAGGTCCCCACCATAGAGGGGAAGACCCCCCTTTGGCAAGCACAACTGTGTCAATGTGTGGGATGTGTGTGTGCAAGGACACACTTGGAGGCCCTGTTGCTCATCAAACCCCATGGGCAGGTATGCTGGCTCCAATCCGGCATGTGTTCCTTGGCCACTCCCTCTTAAATGGGCTAGGGAACCTGCCTGTGATGTCACAACTTAGGAGCTTTGGGAGGCGAGGCTTTAAAGTCTGAGATAATGTCGCTTCTGAATTATTTGCCAACAGCTTTCCCATAAAGGAATATTTCCAAAGGAAGGAGAGTGATCCCACAGGTGGACAAATTCTTACTAGAGGAATTTCCTGAGAATACTTCATATCATAGGATATTATATTTTTCTGACCTATTAGTTGCATTTAAAACAATTTTTCAAATCAGCATCCCAGTAGTCATGTTTACCAAATCCAGTGCCCTGCAATAGCCGCAGTGATTCTTTTTTTTTAAAGATTTTATTTATTCATTTATTCATGAGAGACACAGAGAGAGATAGAACACAGGCAGAGGGAGAAGCAGGCTCCCTGTGGGGAGCTCCATGGAGGACTCGATCCCAGGACCCCGGGATCACGACCCGAGCCTAAGGCAGACGCTCAACCACTGAGCCACCCAGGTGCCCCCCCCCCCAGGGATTCCTACGAGACTTACCTTCATCTGGGAAGGACAGATCCAGGAAGCCACAGGGTTCCAAGTGGTGCTGCATTCCTGACGATGCACAGTTGGGCCCGAGTGGACTCTGATTAAGGACAGCCCAACAATAGGCAGGCCAATGACCTAGGGTCAGATGGGGAAAGAAGAATGGTCCAATTAGAGTCCCTTCCTGAAAGGTTTGGGCAATGATATTGACTAAGGTTTAAGAAGGTCATGGAGATGGGGCAGGCGGTGGAGGGGGGGTTGGGGAGGTGCCAGGATGGTCATTATGAGACGTGCTAAATGAGAAGAGAACAGAATGTGTGGGGAAGGGGAAGGGAAGACGGTTGGGGAGGGGAAAGAATACCCCTAAAAAGTGGTTTGGGTTCCTGGTAACATTGCAAGCTCCATGAATTGTTGTGGGGCTTCATTTCTTGTGTGTGAATTTCTGTGACTCTCCTGCTTCCCAACCCTCACACCTCCCTGCCACCACTCCCAGCAACTCCCTTCCAGACCACCACCTCCCCCAATGAGCAGCAGGCTTGCCCGGCTCTCTGTCCTTCCAACCATGAACAGGAATGCCTGAAGAAAAAGTCTCTTAAACGCCACCTGGAATTACCTCTAAAGCCACCAAACCGAGAAAAATGCAAACTGTCAGAAAAAAAAATAAGAAAGAAAATGTAAGTGAAAAAGAAATAGTCACAGACTAGATGCAAGATATCTGGCCAAAATGTAATCTATTTTGTTAAGCTTTCAAAGTTACCATTTAAACCAAAAAGTGTTCATCCTGAAAAAAAAGATGAAAGAGAGAAGAGCAAGAAAAGACCAACGTTGTTTTTGGAAAGAGTGAAAGGTAGAAGAAAAACACTAGCGAGAACCCAGACACTCCTTCCACAAGGAGAAATGCCAAAAGGGGATACCTACTGTGTGCTACTTGCTTTACACACGTTATCTTGTTGGAGTCTCTCAACTGGCACTATCTTTACCGGAGTGCAAACATAAAAGAAAAATAGGTAAACTGCCAAAAGCTAGAAAGCAGAAAAAGAACAAAATCCCTTGGCTGGCCAGCTGCAGAGCTCATGCTCCGAAGAACACTCTGAAGGAAGAACATGTTTGTCTGAGAGTCTCCAGTCAGGCATCTGAAAAAAGGCTCACAGACAATCGAGATGAAGTGTCATCGAAGGGATCAATCTTTAACAAGTTTTCTCACCTGAGAGTTTCAGCAACAAATGTTGAGGATTCTACCAAGTGTTTGCAATTGTTAGGACTTTCCATGCAGCTGGATCTTTTACAAAACAAATCCTGGCCTGAGACATGATTACCAAGAGAGACAGCTGTAGGGTGCGGTAGCCTCATCTGAGGTCAGTATTGAGCAAATAAGATGAGGCAAAGAGGGTGCATCTTGTGGAAAGCCGGGGTGATATTTGCCAGGGGAGGTAACTGCTGGGGAGAACAGCACAGCCTCAGGTATAGGTAGTTTCTAGTGCATAGATGTAGGACATTCACCAATGGGGGAGTCCTTTTCCTACATTTGGAAGGAAGGCTTTACCTAGCACAATTAGGAAACAATTCAGCAACAGAGTTTGAAAACAGAGTTGCCCGTGACTTTGTTACAGCTGGCTCAAGAGCTCTGAAGCTCAAAGCAGTTTCCTAACACTTCTCCAGAAAGTGAAGACATTCTGGAAGATATCCCTAACCTACAAGGGAACACATTTGAGAGCAGAAAGACCAGAGTGAGTTATGCTAGATTATGTACTGCAAGCCCAAGGCAGGCAAAAATCAGAACTTGAAAATCCTGACTTCCAGGTGAAGGTTTTGTGTTGTGGAGCCCTCTGTTTTATAACACCCCAGGGGTCTTAGCCCTTGAGGGCTGATATTATGTACAGCAGTCCTCCACTGTGGGACTAGGAAATACTACATCTAAATTCTCCATTGTGAAGTTAGGAAAATAGAAATGATATTGTATTGTACAAGTATATTATGTGCCATGTGAACCCATAGGAAGAAAACTACTTTGTTCTGGAGGAAGTAGAAGAAAGCTTCATAGGGGAGGTAACACTATATTTCATAGGAGGAAGAATAGATACCAAGTAATGGAAATGGTCTATGCATGGCTTTGAAAACAAGACACAGGAGGCATGTTTGAAAGATAACAAATAACCCACTATGTTGGACTGTTGGGTTAAGATTAGAAAAGTTTCCAAGAATCAAATCATGAAAAATTTTGTGTGCTAACATAAGGTTAGAATTAAAGCTGTAGGTGTTACAGTTCTAACAACAGATTTAAGAAAGAGGAGTGATATGATTATATTTTAGCCTTATAAAATAATTCTGATTCAAATAAACATGGAAAATTAAGAGTAAGCATTTATATAAACTCTCTCTACAACCTACTGAAAATGACAGTGAGGGAATTAATGAAGGCATAAATTCCAAATACCAAAAAAGCTGTAGAGGAGCCATCAGACAAGAAATGTCAACTACATTTTGAAAGATGGGAAGCTGAAAGAAGGAGAGTAGCTGACTGAGCAGAGAAGAGAAACCTAAAAACCTAATAAAATCTAAGAGGAAGCCAAGAAAAAGCTATAGGAGTTGCTCCAAAAAATTTTGGAGAGGTCGGGAATTGATGGTTCCTGGTATTTGGAAGATGATGGGAATCGAAAGGGGCCAAAACACAAAGATTTTGTTGAAATCTGCATAAGTTACAGACCCTTCCCTATGCCCCACAGCTAGGTATCTCTCTCCTGCTCCAGTAAAAAGCAAGATGTTTGCTCTGTAGAGATGGTGAGCAAGCCAGCATGGTTCTGGACTCAGTGATAGATGAGAGCTAGACAGAAATAGGATTAAGTAAAGTCCATTATTCTGAAGCATATGTCTTCTCCAAGTCCCACAGACTTAGCTTCTTAAGTCTCCTTCTCTTACCTCCATAAATGTTGACATTCAAGTTTATGTTCCCCATGGAGAAGACTGTCAAGTTCCTCTGGGGAGAAAGCGGGCAGCCCGAAAAGGAAACACCTACTGAGGTGGACATGGTAATGACCCAACAAAATGCCTAGTTCCCACCTCATCACTCCACAGGAAAGCTAAGCAGTCAGTGAGTCCTGCAGAGGACTTCCAATCAAATTTTATTCCTTGACACCTAATGGTGAAAAAGCAGCCAAAGATCTCCCGATATATGAGGAAATTCTCTAATATGAAAGATATATTTTAAAACCCAAAGTAGCTAAAAATAAGTGGGGGAAAAAATAAACCATGGAGAAAAAAAAGAGGCAATCCAGAGAAGAAAACTTCAAAAAAAACCTGTTATTAATTAGCTATTATTGCATCCATAAAGCAACAGGATGCAGTAAAAGGGATATAATAAGTAAGCAAGAAAAATCTCCTAAAAATTACAGATATAAAAGTTGATTTTTTTAGATGAATAAAAGAATAAGTTGAGAAAGCCTTGCAGAAAGTACTACAAAAACATAGTGATGAAAAATAAGAAACTAAAATTTCCACACCAAGCATATCATTAGGAAATGTCCAAATACTAGGGATAAAGAGAAAATCCTAAGTACGTCTAAAGAGAAAAACAGTTCCCACATAAAGAATCACAATGGCATCGGATTTCTTAATAGTAACACTGGAAGCAAAAAGACAATGGAGAAATGCCTTCACAATTCCAACGAAAATAAGCTCTTTCTACCTAGGGTTTAATACCTGGGCCAACTTTCATTTCAGTATGACATTAGAACAGAGGTATTGACAGATATGTAAAGTGTGGCAGACATTACTTATGCTCACCAATATTTGTTTCTCCTTTCCTTCTTGGTACATGGAACACCATACTCCCCAGACCTCTTCAAGTTAAGTTAAAATGGTCACGTGTTCTGATCAAGTAGGTGTTCGCAGAAGTGACATGTCATTTCCTGGCCAACGTACTGAAGAGGCATGTATGAGCTCCATGCTTTCTGAAGAGGCCTTGTGTTGAGATAGTGGAACCTTAAGATTGAAGCATTTTGGATCACCACATGAAAGACAACTTCCCTGGAGGGTTGCCTGACATCCAGCAAACCTGCCTGAGCCAGAAGACACTTGATACAGTAAACCATAAAGATGTGAGGCTTATTGTTACTGTCACATAGTTTAGGCTAACCTAACACACAACGTATCATAAATATTTCCAATGGCTCCATTTCTCAAGAAGTTAATGGCTACCCTATGTCCCAGCCATTCCACTCCTGGGTGATATAACCAAAATAAATGACTGCATGTGTCCAACGAAAAGGTGGAATAAGACTATTTGTAGCAGCAGTAGTTATAGCACCCTTATACTTTACATTCATATCACATACCTCAGCAAAAAAACAAACAAAAGAACAAACTACTGGTACATGCAACAACATGGATGGCTCTTCCAAGCATAATAAAGAGTAAAAGATGGCCAGATATAAAAGAGTACACATTTTCTGTTTATTTACATAAAGTTACAAAACAGGCAGAACTAATTGACGGTGATAGAAAGAATAGTCATTACCTCATGGGGGTGGTGTAATGGTAGAGGGTATTGACTGGGAAGAGGCATAAGCAAGCTTTGTAGAGTGCTGGAGATATTCAGCCCTCTACAAGATTTGTGAAGATTTTATTATTTATTTATTTATTTTTGAAGATTTTATTTATTTGTTTATTTATTTAGAGAGCAAGCAGGGGAGGGGCAGAGGGAGAGAGAGACAGAAAATCTCAAGCAGACTCCACACTAAGCACAGAGCCTGACATGTGGCTTCATCCCATGACACTGAGATGACGACCCGAGCTAAAATCAGGAGTCAGATGCTATACTGAGGCACCCAGGCCCCGATATTCAGTATCTTGATGGTGGTTATATAAATATGTATACAAAAATTAATTGGGCTGGACACAAGTTGAATGTCCTTTACTATATGTTCATTGTACCCTAACCAAAAAAATTTTTAAGAAACTACTGGAGTCTGTGATTCACCAAAATGAGGACACAAGCCAAAAGTAGTAAATCATGGGATCCAGGCATAGGAAATCCCCCAGAGGACAGAGATGAAGGGAATTCCTAAGGAGATGGCAGCTGAACAGCAAGCTGGAGCGCAGTCAGCCGTGATTGAGGCTAGAGACAGAAGGATCAAAGACAGAAGACTCTAGAAAAGAAAAAGAAAAAGAAAAAAATAGTTTATCTTAGTGTTTGTTTCCATTCAAGAGAGTGTTCCTATTCTATCAAAAAATTGGTGAGAGGGCAGCCCGGGTGGCTCAGCGGTTTAGCGCCTGCCTTCAGCCCAGGGCATGATCCTGGAGACCTGGGGTCGAGTCCTGCGTCAGGCTCCCCACATGGAGCCTGCTTCTGCCTCTGCCTGTGTCTCTGCCTCTCTGTGTGTCTCTCATAAATAAATAAAATCTTAAAAAAATTGGTGAGAAATTAATGATAAACAGATAAAACTAAGCAACAACAAAAAAGATGATATTATCAATGAAGTTACACAAATATGCTATCATAGTATACTATGTGCCAGGCTATGAATTTAGCCAAAATATTGGTATATAATTGCATTGGGAAGATAGGAGGAAGGAAAGCAAGGTGGGAGGAGTGTGCCACAAAGGAGCATGCTAAAAAGCTGAATTCTCATCAGCTGTAGAGGAAAACCAGTAGATGAGCGCCTGGGTGGCTCAATTGGTTAAACATTTGACTCTTAACTTTGGCTCAGGCTATGATCTCAGGATTCTGGGATTGAGCCCTGTGTAGGGCTCTCCACTCACTGGAGAGTCTGCTTGTTTCCCTCCCTCTGCTCCTCCTCTCTCTCTCAAATAAATAAATAAACCTTTCTAAAAAAGGAACCAGTAGAGAGTGTCTTTTTGAAAACAAAAATGAGGAAATAGCTGCATGCATATTATTTAGAGACATGAAAGCAAATAAGCAGTTGAAAGTGTTTCAACTTAAGATGGAAAAGGGTAGACAGAGGACTGCTATTTTCATTGTACACCTTGTTGTATCATTGACTTTAAAGCTATGGATCCCTGGGTGGCGCAGCGGTTTGGCACCTGCCTTTGGCCCAGGGCGTGATCCTGGAGACCCGGGATTGAGTCCCACGTCGGGCTCCCGGTGCATGGAGCCTGCTTCTCCCTCTGCCTGTGTCTCTGCCTCTCTCTCTCTCTGTGTGTGACTATCATAAATAAATTAAAAATTAAAAAAAAAATAAAGCTACATGCATAAAGTGCTTCACCACCGTGCTGAAGCAATTAGAAGACATTTCAGGAAACTCTAAGAGATCTAACATAAAATTAAATAGCTCATTTCAAAGCAAATTTTGATTCCAATTAATTTTTTTAAGACAGATTTATAGTACCTAGTAATTTTCATTGGGAGAGGAGGGGTGTGCGAGGGGTTGTAAAATCATGCTGTAATCCTTTTAGGGATTCAAAAGGCCAGGACATCAGACTCTGTCAGCCCCAGGTGTTTACTTCAAAGAAACTAAGAGTCATAAGAAAAATACGTTCTATCAGTTTATCAGCTCTTTCACATCAAATAGCATGGTAATATTGGACTAGGGTTGTGAATTTTTAGACGTAAGCACTTTTGGTCCCTATTTTCAATCCTGATTGTGCAATTTAAATGTGCTTTTTAAAAAAATCAGATTCTCTTAAAGGGAGCGTGGTCCCCTTAAAACAAGGCAACCTATGCCTAGAAGGGGCTCGTCCTGCCACTTCTGCTAGACTATGAGAGCCACCAACTGTGGGAAAAAAAAGGTAATGCTGTATAAGTAAAGATGGCTAAGAGTAGTAAGTAACCAAATAACCATAAAAAGGGAATTTATTCAATCATCTAAAAATGCTCAAAGGTAGAGAGATACCAGACAAGGCTGCATCAGGGGTGTCACCAAGTAACAAATTATCTTCTATTGTTTTGCGCTCTCCATGCCACGGTGTCAGCTCCATCCTGGGGCTGGCACCTCTCTTGGGTTTAAGACAGCTGCTACTTTCTGCTGGGGCTAATGCTTCCTTCAAGTCTGCTGGGAAAGAGTAAGCATCTATGACTGATAATTCCCAGAAATAGTCTCAACTTTGCTGGTATCATATAGGCTTCAGTCATGTGCCTGCTGTTGAACCAATCATTGGCCAGGAGGTAAGATGCACAAGAGCCCCAGGTGGACTCAGTCTCCCTAGAACAATATTGATGCTTAAGTGGAGGAGGGGAGATGGATGGAGACCAGCCATAAATGCCCCTAAAGGTACTTAGAGAGGAAGAAAGCTCAGAATGTGCTGGCAGTTGTAAATTGACTATCTTAAGATAATCATGCATTTCATATATTGTTACCTCACAATTCTTACTTTTAAAATTTTTTTGAAACTCAAAGAGAGAAAGTCAAGAAGAACAGGATATTTGGAAAAGCAAATGGGGACTTTTCCATAATAAGCTAGACATAGGAAAAGCATGTTTCTCCTACTAGAAGAAAGAGCAGGAAAAGGTAATGCTACGGTGATACAAAGGATTTACGTTTTTCGACTAGATCTAGCGATCTCAGAATAATACACAAACCCTAAGAAAGTGCCCAAGTCAATGCAAGCCTTGGGGAAAACCATAGCATATCAAGCGGAAACTGAAGAGTAGTTGTGGTACATTCAAAAGGATTTGCTCAAAATGTCAAACAATGCAGGACTGGATTCTCCTGAGGTTCCTAGGTTGAGTTATTTATATTTAGAAAAAGATAATAATGTCCACTTTCCATGGCAGTCAGGAGGATTAAAACAGATACTATCTGTTTAAGTATGCATGAGGCGTCAAGTGTGAGGCAGTATATGAGGAGAGTATGAATAACTGTTGAGGATGGAAAAGCTACCAAAGTTCATAATTTAAGATCTTTCTCAATTTTTGATGTAGTATTAAGTCTGATAAATATTACACTTAGCTGTAAGTATAAGGCACTGAAAATGTAAAAATGTGTAATTGAGTGGAAAATTACACTACCTTTGATTCCTTTCACTACAACCTGTGTGAACACTGACATGCTATTTTACCATTGCATCTATTAAAAGATGCAATCCATTAAAATTGCAATCCCAGGCCCAGGAGGGAATAAATTGCATTTTCAATGCGGTTTTGCAAACTCAAATCAATTGGTGATGGAAAATGCCACTTAGTGGAAGAAAAAAACACACAAGGATTCCATAATTTCAACAAATGTGAATAAACAGTATTTTGGTGTGCATATGTGTTCAAGAGAGATTGAAGGATCATTTTAAGATGTCTGAATTTTGGGAATCCCTGGGGTGGCTCAGTGGTTTAGTGCCCACCTTCAGCCCAGGGTGTGATCCTGGAGACCCAGGATCAAGTCCCACATCGGGCTCCCTGCATGGAGCCTGCTTCTCCCTCTGTCTATATCTCTGCTCCCCCCACCCGGCCCTGTGTGTCTCTCATGAATGAATAAATATTTTTTTTTAAATGTCTGAATTTTGTCATTTTCATTATATTACTTGGGTCAATATGTTTGTTATAAACACTGTAGCTCAGTATTTGATGAGCATTCTTATTTAGGCTGGACTGCTGCCACAGTAGAACCATATAATACTTAATTTGCTCTACTATTAATCATATTATTTATATTAATCATATGACCTTTTAACTCATTGGCATTAAGATTGCTAAACGATCTCAGATATGATAGTAGTGAACATGTTCTGTGAGCATGGATTGCATTCATCACTAGTCAGTGCTTTATAACACTGGCTATAGTCTAGACTAATTTTTAAAAGGGAGAGAACAAGTGGCAAATGAATATATGTCATGTTGCCTAATATCTCATTGTATTCTCTCTTAAGTGGGTAAATATTTAACAATTGTTTTTGCCAAATATTCTCCAGATTAATAGATGCTCTGAAGCAATTTAAAAATATTTGTACAGTTATTCCAAATATGAGGAATTTATAACAAGCAAGCTCACTGATTCTTGTGTTTGTATAAAATAGGTGGTAGAACTAATCACAAACTAAATTCAAGGTGTATTTCAGGTGCTTTAGTGCCTTATACTTAAGCAAATTTGACCCCAATCTCTAAATGCTTTGCAAAGTTCTCATCGGATAACAACAATGGAATAAAAAATGGCCAAAGTTTGTAAGGATATTATTGTCTAGCTTCATAATAATGATTATGATAGTAGATCCTATGAAACACTGATCAGAAACCAAGCCCTGTGCCAAGCATTTTGCAGGTATAACTTATTTATTTACTCTTCCAAAAAAGGAACATAAGTGGTATAATTTCTCCCATTTTACCGTAAGAGGATATTGCAGGCTGGAGAGCATAATTAATTTGCTCAAATCCACAGCTTGTGGGTGATGGAGCTAAGGTTTGGATCCAGGCAGTCTGAATTCAAAGTCCATACCCACGAATCCTCTACAATAGAGCTAAGACTGTCAAGAGCTTATGAGTTTTATTCTGGGCTTTCAACTTTTTTTACTTGAAGGGTGTTTCTTTAAAACCTGTCAGTTTTTAACTTTTAAATACTTTTCATTTTATTATGGCATATTATGGCTTTATATTAAAAAGTGGAAAAGGTAATAATAAATCAATGGTACAGATGGCCCTGATTTAGGATGGTTTGACTTGGAATTTTTCAACTTTACAATGGTGTGAAATCAATACAAATTGAGCTAACTTTGAATTTTGGTCTCTTCGGGAGATGGTGATATGCAGTGTGAGATTCTCTGGTGATGCTGGGCATCGTAAAACCATGGTTTCTCACTTTCAGTACAGTAGTCAATAAATTATATGAGACAGCAACACTTTATTATGAAGCAAGTTTTGAGTTAATGATTTTGCCCAACTGTAGGCTACTGTAAGTGTTCTGAGGATGCCTAAGGTAGGCTAGGCTAATTAGTGATAATGTTTGGTAGTTTAGGTGAATTGAATGCCTTTCCAACTTGTGATGGGCAAATCAGGGAGTAATCCCATTGTAAATTGAAGAAGATCTGTATTTCATTTTTATTTCTATATAAAGGAAGACAATAAAATAATGTTTTGGACTACAGTGATATGTGTGTGGTATGAATGCAATATATTTTGATAATATTAATTAAATCTCTTTAGATTCAGCTCTGGAAAAGAAGAAATACCTAATAACAACGAACAATAGAGGGAAGTTTGATGACAAGTTTAAGACAGTCTTAAACTGAGTTTATAGCTCTGGGTTTCAGACCCTTAGAGAAAACATTATCCAGATCAAGATCATGAATTTATCTTCAGTCCTCAATTATTAACTTGTTACTGTCTATCACAGACTCTTTACTAGAATGGTATTTCTAGACCAAAGACAAAAGATCAAGAATTGCTTGATAATATTTTTTATCAAATCCTACCTACTTCAGATATTGAGAAAATTTTCGTTAGCTGAGAGGTTTAGGAAATTACCAGAATCACTGTTATGTGATTATAACAATTATTTTGTGACATCTTCAAATCAACCCAATCTACTTTCTTCACATTCCAATTAGTTCTCAATATTTCAGGATAAGTATTTAGCAGTTGCCAATTTTTAAAAGCAAGAGATGGTTTTGATTCTCACAATGTCTGCATTATTGAAAAATAGAAGATAAGCCAAAAGATAGGGGAAATGCTATCAAATAGCTACCTTAAAAAAAAAAAAAAACCCTTGGTTGATACTTGATTTTGCTGGTTTCTATGTTCTGTATAGTAACACTACCACTTGACAAGCATTTAGATCTGGATTTGTAAAGATTAGGCAATAAAGACATTTCTTCTCTTCTTTCACTTGGAATATCAACACCACCTCTACCATGTCATGCGTGCTGGCTTGAAAATGTTTTTTAAAATATGAACTATTTGGACAGAACACAGTGAATAAAAGCATTACATCTTTGTTTAGCCAGGTCAATTTGAGGGATTATGTAGGTTTAGTAGCAAAAAAATGTTCAAGTATTCACCGGTTTAATAATTTCAGTAACTTAGTAAAAAAAATCTATTTCTATTTATTATCTGTGATGTTTGGGGAATAAATATGCTGATAATTCTTTTGCAACTCTAACACGTCTGCAGCAGGACCCTCTCTAAGATTGAGACCCTATGAGGTACTAAAGCAAGCATTCACTTCTCTCACGCTTGAGGTCACAAGTTTTTGCAAGTCAAAAAGGTTGAGCATGCCAAAAATATCATGCCGCACACTACCAAATAAAAGAACACTGTTATTCTTACAAGGAAAGGTTTGACAAGACAGGAAATAGGCAGGGTCAGAGAAGTTTACTTAATACTGAGACTTATTTAACCATCGTGAAGCCAAAATACAATGACAGTTAAAAAAAAATAAACAAATAGCCGTTACACAAAACAAAACCCCAGGATACATGGTCTCTACTGGAACCGATTATTAGATTTTTTTTTTTTTTTAGCAAATACGGGAAGTGGGGATCCCCAGAGAATCCTCACCAAATTTCTAGACATCTTCCCCCATTGACTTTTGTAGCATGCCTTTCACTGAGATAATGCGGATTAAAACGGTTTTAATCAACAGGGAGAAATTTGAACAAAGAAAAATCAGTCTTAAAATGCTGCAAAAGAACTTCATTGAAGGGAATCATTTTAAAAGTTGTGTTCTCCTAAAACTGGGGAGTGAGGACGAGGAGGAAAACAGAAAATGGAAGATAGGAAAAATCTAGCTGTTCATTACAATTTTCCATTTTTTGTTTAAACACAGCAGGAGGGCAAAGCTGCTGGCTTCTCTTCATCCCTGCAAATGCCAGGAGGGATTATGCAAACCCCACAACCACCCAAATCTTATTTAAAGTTATAATCATTGTTCTCATTTAATGACTTTTGCCTGCTTTCACTCAAATATTGCTGCATCTTGTTTTCTGCCAGTTTGGACCCACTGGGAGTCGTCAATTCATAATTGCAGATAAACCTTTTAAAATAAGAAAAAAAAATGCTACCTTCACACACACAAAAAAGCAAACATCAAGTGACATCTAGTGGATGTCTAGATACTATTTTCTAAGGCCTCTGGATAGCAGTATTCTCAACAATATATTGTCTTAACACTGCTTGTGATTTTTGTTTCTCAGGCAAAAGTCTCTGTCTCTTCCTAAGACTAGGAAAGACAAGTTTTCAGATAGGAAAGTGGCCATTATGGGGTGCCTGGGTGGCTCAGCGGTTGAGCATCTGCCTTTAGCTTAGGGAGTGATCCTGGAGTCCCGGGATCAAGTCCCGCATCAGGGCTCTGCTTCTCCCTCTGCCTGTGTCTCTGCCTCTCTCTCTCTGTGTCTCTCATGAATAAATAAATAAAAATCTTAAAAAAAAAGGGAAAGTGGCCATTATCTTTTCTCAAAGGAAAAAAAGTCTTTCTTTAGCAGCGGAATAGCAATTCTCGAGATAAATGGTCCTGAAAGTAACTCACCTGTAACTCACACCCTAAAGTGCGCAAAACAAGTCACAGAATTTCCAACGTTGGACAATTATTTGGGCAATTATCAATTGTGTAGATGGTTCTTAAGATGATATTTCAGGTCTCAAATTCCTCTGTTCATCTATAAATTTAAAGAGCATTATTAACTTGGCAAATCTATATTTAGTCCAGCTATGGTCCCCATTTATCCTTTCTTGCCCCTCCCCTCCCGCAGGAGAATTGTACAGGTATCCAGGTCCACTTTCCATAAATGAGTAACATTTGCTTGTTCATCACAAATTGTTAATGAACAGTGACTTAACCAAGAGAGCAGTTGAAAACTTAATTGGGATTGGGATTGCTTAACAACTGCTCCCCAGCGATGTCATGTGTCTGAAAGGCGTCGTGGAGAATAAATGTCTTGCATTGGTTGTCTATAGAGACTGCATTTGTTAAAGAGACAGAAAGGGAAATTATAGGGGAATTAGAAGATGGTGTTTAAATTTAGTATTTTCTTTCCTTTCAAGGAAAGGAAACTTGGAATATGCAACTGTAACCCAAAAGCCAGCTGTCTGGCCGTTCGTAAGACTTCCAGTCTTTTAGAGTCACTCTTCATTTTAAATAAAACACACACACACACACACACACACACACACACACACACAGAGTCCTGCATGAAGGCCTCCTCTGATTTCCTGTAGAAAATCTAGCATTCCCACCTTCCCTTCCATTCCCCCAATCATTTCAGGAATTCTTGAGAGTTCTGTTCTTTCTTTCTTTCTTTCTTTCTTTCTTTCTTTCTTTCTTTCTTTCTTTCTTCCTTCCTTCCTTCCTTCCTTCCTTTTTTTGAGAGCTTCCCTCACTGTTAATCTCAGCTCTACATCAGACTTCATACCACTGTCTTATTCTTTACCTACTTTGGCCCATACGCAAACTTTTCTGCTTTTTGTCCTCCTCCAAAGCACCCGTGACACTGAAGTTGTGTGTGCAGTCAACTTTATTGTAGTTTGGGTAAGAGGAGGGAAGCTGCAGCACAGATGGCTCAGCGAACAGATTAAAGTACTCAGTGCAGTGATACAATGTCTGGGATTTGTTTCAAAATAATTCATTGGGGTTGGGGATGGGGGATTAGGTGGGGTCATAGAAGAAACAAAATCAGCTGTGAGTTGATAATTGTTGAAGCTGAGTGATGACTGCATGGGGTTCATGCATTCTACTTTTGTATATGATTGAAATTACACAATAAATATTTAAAAGAATAAGTTCCTTGGTGACCCTTGATGCAGGAAGTTTCTCACTGGCTCCAATCCCTTCTCTGATTAGCCTCCATCGCATTTTGGGGCCCCCTTCCACCTGAGTCTCACTGCCTCTCCTCCTTCTCATGCTGCCCAAGCAAGCTTTGAGCTCTGGGACCCACCCTAATACTTAAGGATCCTATCAGAATGGCTTGCCAACTCCCTAAAAATAAAGAAACTAGTTGTTCTTCTACTTTTTTTTTTTTTAAGATTTACTTATTTATTCATGAGAGACACAGAGACACAGAGAGAGGCAGAGACACAGGCAGAGGGAGAAGTAGGCTCCACTCAGGGAGCCCAACATGGGACTGGATCCCAGGTCTCCAGGATCAGGCCCTGGGCTGAAGGTAGCACTAAACCGCTGAGCCACCTGGGCTGCCCAGGAAACTAGTTTTTGCCCTAAGAGGAATTCTGCCTTGAGTTTTTGAAATATCCAGCTCAGATAAAAGTGATGCAACTAGCATGCTACCTTGAGAATACAGAGTTTTAAAAGGTTAGTTCTCTTCCTCCTAAGATTTATATTCTAATTGAAGTTCTCACAATTGATTCTAACGGAAGCTGACACAGACAATTCTATCAGGACAAAGCAGTTTAAAAGATAAGATTCTGGGGGTGCTTGGGTGGCTCAGTCGGTCCAGCATCTGCCTGAGGCTCAGGTCATGATCCCGGGGCCCTGGATTGAGCCCCCATCAGCTCCTCCTGCTTGTGCTACTTCTCTCTCTCTTTCTGTCAAATAAATAAAATGTTTTTTAAAATAAAAAATGACAGATAATATTCTGTGCCTACAAATAAGCCTTGGAGAGAAAGCACAGGTAAAATGTGGCAGATGGGTGATTATGTTTGCCTTCCAAACCGAAATATGCTCAATGTAGACATTGAGTCGCATATAAGTAGAGCTATCCCTAGAAATAAGCGACGTATGTCTCTCTTACCACTGAGCTATGCGGCAGTAGCCAAGGGCTACACAGATACCCCAGACAGTCTCATCAGAGGCTCACTGGAAGCCTGAGGAATCTAAGTGCCCCCCCCCAACGCCCTCACCTCCATGAACTTGATGGGAGGGGAGGGAGGCACACTGGCCTGGAGCCCATGTAATTGACCAGTTTCTCTTCTATCTTAATCAGCATCAATGGGCAACCTGCTCCTTTGACTTAATTTTGCCTACTTTAGCCTCAAAAATGCAGGCTTCGCTTAGAGCAGCTCTGAAGTCACCTGGGATTAATGTCCAAGCCCTCTCTCCCCCCACAAAAGGCGTGCTTATAAAGAGAGGAAATGAAGTTTATGTCAGGAAGAAGAGTTTTCACTTCAAAATGCATGTGCAGGCACAGTAAAGAGCATTTGCTCTGGATGATGATGCTAATAATACAAAGGTGGGAACTGTGTCTGTTGTGCCCGAGAGGGAGGAAAGGGGGTTCAGAAATTTGGGGATGGGGAGGGACAAGTAGCTGTGGCTTCTGCAGCCACTTGCCAAATGCCTCTGAGCAAAGAACTTGGGAAAGTGAACGTGTTACCGTTGGCATGTGCCATTGTCCCCAAACACATGTGAGACAATGTCAGCACTTACTTCTGGCACTAAATTGAAAAAACACTTCCTCTCTTTCTGCCAGCACCATTTTTTTCTCCCACTCACCCCCAGAGTTTGACACAATTTCCATTCCAAGGAGACCCAGCAACGATTCCAAGGAGACTGGCTAACATATTCCAGTGAAAAGAGCTGGCGGACAGTGTGAGACGGGCACGGGGATCAGTTTAGGCTGAAATGAATTAGGAAACATTTTTAAGTTACCCTTTGAAGTTTTTATTGCCTTATCATCAAACAGCTTCTCTTCTTTGGCTGTATATTGATTTTTCTGACTATGAAAAAGTGTTTCATCTCTTCTATGATAATCAAACACAGTCTCAGTTGAACGGGCACCTTCTTTTTTTCTGAACCGTTTTATTCCACATATCATGGAATTATCCTACACTCTCCCATCTGACAGGACCTTCAGAGAGCATTAGTCTTCTTCTAATATTATTTTTCCTATCATTCCCAACAATATAATGTTTCCATTACAAACATATAGCTGCAGGGGATTATATCATTATTTGCCTTTGTTTCAGTCAAAGTATATTTTATGAGAGCTCCCTGTCATTTGTCCTGAGTTATGCTACTATTTGTCAAAACATCACCTCTGAAATTGCCTGCCTCTCCAAGATGCCAGAAAAAAAAATATTTCATGTCAACTAAAAGTTAAACCCTTATAAATCCCACGGGGGTTTCAAAATGGAACACACTCGGGATTTCATTTCCCTCTACTTATAATGCCCTTTCAATACTCAGAGTGAATGGACTTGCAGAAGAGTAAATTGTCACAATATTTCCCCTCTAGCCCCTGGCACCTTAGAAAATAGTCACAGAGGGTCTTTCTTTCCCAGGCACTTGTACATATTGGTTTAGTATTCATACCTGAGGGGAAAGGTGGATTAAACTCTTTCCTGGGTGGAGAAGGGGTATGAGATCCTGAGTCAGGAACCCTGGAGTCTAGTCCTACAGCTGCTTGTTTAGTTGATATCATGAGCCCAAGCACATTAGAGTCTACCTTAGTCTCAGGTAGTTCATTTGTAATCTAACAATGTCTCAGTCTTAGAAAGTTTCGTTCTCGACCTTTGTTTTTATACAAAGTCAAAAAGCAAATGCTCTTTACTGTGCCTGCACATGCATTTTTAGTGCTGTTTCTATCCATCCTTCCTTTGCCGTCCTCTGTGCTTATTGCCTGGCTATTCTGGCGATGGTCTCTTAACTTCATTGTCACAGACATTAGATTAATATCAATCTTCCTGGGGCTCAGCTCTGGGATGTTGCTCTTTGCCCCAACTCTCCCATGGCTGGCCATTGCTTCGCTGGCACTTAGCATCCTCTGGAGTGGACCAGCCACCCACCGTTCTGGACCAGTTACCAGCAACTACTACCTGTCCTTTGTACTCTAGTCTGTTTGCATTTTGGTTTTGCCATTTTGCTGAATGCTTTCTGTGCCTTCTTTGTATTTTTGAGACACATCATATATTTCAATGATTTTCATATTTTTCTAACTTCCCTTCTAGATGGTATCCTTCCTGAGGATAATTGCTACCATTTATCGACAAAATATTCTTTGCCGTGGACTGTGTGAGATGGCTTACACCCACCATTCCTATATTTTCTAATGTAAGGTGGATATTATTATCCTTGTTTTCCAGATTTTGAAGACAGAGACTCCGAAGTGGTTAAATACTGTCCTTAAAGTCATACAGCTAGCATATGACAGCTCACATCTAGAAAGTATCGTCTAGGAAAACACTTAATTGATGCTGGCACTTGCCCAGCACACAGATGCTAGGCAAATACGGTATCAGCATGAATGAATGAATGAATGAATGAATGAATGAAGATTTTTATACCTTAAATATAGCCCCTGACTTTAGACAACTGCCACCAGGTGGCAGTAGTTTGCCACAGCCATACAGCTTGGAGTCCAAATTCACTAAATGGCAATAGGAGAGCCCGGAGGGACCCTGCGCATTACCTCATGACTCTCCTTACTTCATGCTAAAAAAATTGAGCAGCCATAAGGTTATTTTATTTACTCAATGTCTTTTAGTTGATAAAAGAGTAGGCCTTAAACTCGAGTCTAAAACACACCAAAGCTAGCACTTTTCTATTACAACAGCTTGTGTATTTTTTCCTCAAAACTTGTAATTTATAGTCATAATCTTCTGTATGTTTTCAATATCAAAAATATTCATTAAAATAGTAAATATGATCAAAATTATGCAAAGATGTTTTATAAAATTTTAAGCTTTTTTCTTAAGGAAATGATATAGTTTTCATTTTAAAATGTTAAAATATAGATAATGCAAAAAGGGAAACATTACTAGCAATTCCAACAGCCAGAGATAATTGTTATTTTGGTACTATTCTACCAGAGGTTGCTTCACTCATCTGTAAAATCCATTTTTGAAAATTAGGAGTGAACCAAGATAGGATTTAGTAACTTGCTAATTTTAAATTTTCTCTATAATCTTACTTTCATAAAGCGTTACTAGACAATTTCCTTAGGGGAACTCTTGGATCTTTTAAAATGTTCCTAACCTAACCATGTTTAGTTGCCAGTAAGGAGAGACCATTTTTTAATTTACTTCTCGTTTTTCTTTTTTCTTATACTTCTTGAGAAGATTCCCTCAGTGAGAATTCCAGTTTCATTTATGTTTCCCTCTTCTCATGCTCTTTTCAGTAAGGAAAAGAAAAGGCACTGTGAAAACACTGTGTCCATAATCCATCTCCAAAGGGAGAAGTGTTTTTTCAGCAAAGGGCATTTTATTTTCCCTTCTGAAAAGTTATTTCTACCGACCTCACTTCTCAGAATGATGGTTTCATACTAGAGGGTATGATTTCTAGAATTGGGTCAGTTACATAAAATAGTAAATTTTGTGCTAATGAGCAGAGGTACAATGGCTTTAAATGCCTGATCAATGATTTGATTTTTACTAGAACGATTATATGCCTCTTAGCATGGGTTTTGCCTGTAAAGCTCTCCCTCTATCTAGGGATGCTTCTGAATCTATAAATATTACTACAAATATCATTGAGCTTTGGCACATGATTTCTATTGTTCTCTGTAATCTGCGGTTCTTATGACCGACAGTTTATCACTGCTATCTTAAGGGGATGCAGCAGAGGTTACCAGTAGGAGAAGGAAGTCGTGGGGGGCCAGAGAGAAGTATAAATTATTGGCACTTTCCTAACGGGAACCACTATTGGAGTTGAAGATGCAGGGAAAAGAAGAGAAATGAGAAACCAGACCAAGAGTGACCTGGGGATAGTCAAAGCAAGACGCTTATGGTAGGAGCCCTGCTGACAATGGACTCACACTACTCCTGTAACCATGCCAATGTATCTGAGGTCCATAATCCCAAAATCCAATATATTATTCACTTCACAAAACTCCAGGTGCCTACTTAGCTTAGCTCTCTAGTGTTACTATCATTCTTCTATTTATATGATAGAAAATGAATTTGAGAAAATAATGACCTGGTATATCCTGCCAGGTGGGCCGGAGAGGGTCCTGTGGCAGGAAGTACTGTGTAGGGAAGGTACTCTGAAACCAAATCTTGGGCCCTGGCTTCTTATCCACCTAGGCCAATTGTCCAAGAACTAGTACGCGGCTTCTTCTGCAGCTAGCCACCAACGTAAGTTAGCTGATGGAGCAGCAGATGCTGGTAGGAGTCTCCCTAATTGTTCCTCTTCTGAGGTGTACAGCACCAAGGACAGGAAGGGATAGTGGGCCTCATTCGAGAGTGAGGCCAAATTGGAAGGAAGGCTGCCCCAGGAAGTTAGTGTGGTTATTAATCAATTTGTTGTTAATTTAAAGATCAGAAGGTGCAGTCGTACATGTGAAAATAAGATTTATCTTTGGCCATCAGCAAAAAACTGGTTTTCTTTCAGCTGGGGAGGAAGAACTTGTCCTTATAAATGGATGCTACTGGGTTCCCTTTTCCTACCAACTGAATCCACCTGGTTGGAATAAAGCAAAACTGATGTGAGCTTAGGAACCATGCCTTATTAGCATAGAGCTTTCAGCTCCTAGAAAACCAGTCCAGACTACCATTTAGGTGTTCTATTTTGTAATTATTCACTATATTGTATATACTTTTTTTTATTGTATATACTTTTGTTTTACCACTTTTCTAAATCTTATATTGCACAATAAAACAAAGTAAAATTAGTGTAAAATATCCAAACTTCGCATATATAACATAGAAAATTAGTCTCCAGTGAGCCCAGCCCAACTAATTGGTAGGATGTGGCTCTTCCATAGGGCATATTCTTTGCTTTTTTTTTTTTTTTTAAATTAAATTTGCTCTCTTAGGTAAGTTCCATGAGTCTGTCCTTAAGCCACTATAAAGAAAAAACTCAGCTTGTTTCTTTCCTATGTAGGGAAAAAACTAGGTCTGCACTCCTATGTCTTTCTTCCCTGTCTCCTTTACTACCCACATTAAACACCTCACTTCTGGTCACTAATTGCGTGGAGGCTTTTCCAGACACCAAACAATTCTCCCCAATATCAGCAGGGTGTTCTATAATTTAACTCAGTTCTGTCACTATGTAGCCAGAGAGAGCATCAGATCCCACAGGTTAAGGGCTCAGTCCCACAAGACTGTCCCCACCCCCGACACACTTCAGATACCAGTCACAAGCCCAGGCTGTCACCTGTGCTGCTGACCAACTGGCTGTAGATCGGAGGTTCCAGTGACCCCTCCCTCAATTCAACTTGCTAGTGTCTCAAAGAATTCAGGGAAAGACTTGCATTTACCAGCTTATGAAATGACATGATAAAAGACCCAGATGGAAGAGATGAGTAGGGCCAGGTATGTGGGAAGGGTCATGGAGCTTCCACTCTTCCAGCACTTCCATGTGTTCACCAACCTGGAAGCTCTCCAAGCCTCTTATTTTGGGGATTTTATGGAGGTTTCATCCCATGGGCATGATCCATTTTTTTTTTTAAAGATTTTATTTATTTATTCATGATAGTCACACACAGAGAGAGGCAGAGACATAGGCAGAGGGAGAAGCAGGCTCCATGCAGGGAGCCCGACGTGGGATTTGATCCCGGGTCTCCAGGATCGTGCCCCAGGCCAAAGGCAGGCGCCAAACCACTGTGCCACCCAGGGATCCCATGATCCATTATTAATTCCAGTTTTAGTTCTTCTCCCCTCTCAAGAGAATAGGGGGTAGGGACGAAAATTCTAATCATGGATTGGTCTTTCTGATGACCCCCCCCCCCCAGGAGCCATATAGGAAGCCACCTGGGGTTACCTAGGAAATCTCCAGGTTTCAGGAGCTCTGTCAGCACCCGGAGTCAAAGACCAATATTAGAACAAGAGGTGCTCCTAGTTCTCTTATCACTCAGGAAATGACAAGGGTTTTAGGAGCTCTGTGCCAGGAACTGGGGGCAGAGACATATATGTATTTTCTTTAGATTAAATGTACTGATCTTAGTTCCAGTCTCTCAGGTCACTTATAATAAACCTAATTCCCTTTGAGTCTTTAAAATCGAAGATCTATCATACTCCAGGGACCTTCTCTAACCACTCCTTCCACGGTCTACCATGTCCAACATGCACAATTTTTCTCCACCCCCCCCATCCCAGATCTTCCATCTATCTATCATGAACATGGTTTCAAGTCTCTAACTTTCAGAGTAGCTTCAGATCTGAACAACTTCCCTCAAGAATGGTGCTTAGATGGAAACAGATGCCAGGTACGAAAAAACTGGAGGGCTGTCATCACCCATCTCTTCTATTCTGTATTCTCTCTACAACTTGGAAGACTTAAGATACTGCAAACAAGGGCTTTGAAGCCACAGGACCTGAGCTTTAATAGTCAGTCATTAGTTGAAATGCTAAGCAAGTTGCTAAATGTCTCTGTGCCTATTTGTCATCTATAAAGAGTGCTTTATCTACTTTCCCACAGGTATGCTATGAGAGAAAAACAAAACAGTTTGTAGAAGTGCTTAATAAAACAGACTTTCAGTAAGTGGGAATGAACATTAACAGTGTAAGCTAAGCCCAAATCTCTTGGCAGTCACATCATACCATTTGTTCTTACTCAACTGTTACTACGTACTGGTCAGGGTTCAGAGAATAGAATCCACTAGTTTAGCAGAAAGAGATTTATTTAAATTTTATTGACTGCAGAAATAATCTATATCATGACCCAGTATACACATGAACACACAAATATAACTCAATGTTCACAATATTTACCCATCTGACATGTGCTGTCCTCTGCTATTTCTCTTTAATTTTTAAAAATGCATTCGAGGAGTTGATTTCATGACTCACTAATGAATTGTGACCCACAGCTGGAAAATACTCCATTGCAGGTTATAAAATGGCTTAAAGAATCACTGGAAGGACAGAAGAAACAAAGTACACTTTGCTTCCAGGAATTGAGCAGTTGAGGGCTGCCTCCTCCAGAAGCACTCCATCTGCATGACCCACACTCACAAAACGACGTCTCGTGAATCTCACACTAGTACATCTGAAATAAAGCAAAGCCTAAGGCAAAGCCTAAGTGACACCCAAAGCCCTGGTGCAAGGGGTCTGGGAATACAGTACAGGAAAGCACACCTAAAAGGTCGCAAACGATATCTGTCAAGCTAATCCACCAAATCAGACCCCTACCTGCAATGACATGCTGCTTACACATAGGAACTCAAAAGCACTTGGGATCAACAAACCCAGTGGCTTCAAAACACATTACTGTACTTTATCCCTATTAAATTCCATATTTTCTTGGTTATGGCCTATTATCGCTATTAGATTGAGGGAAACTCACACAACTCGTACAATTTATTTGATGGAATAAAATCAGAAGAACAAACTCACTGGAAATCCTCAGGTTACATCTCCTTTCACAAACATAGCTCTACCCGGCCAACTTGGGCCTACCAAAAGGAGGATTAAAAAATAATTAGAGGTGTACCTGGGTGGCTGTCAGTTAAGTGTCCAACTCTTGATTTCAGCTCAGGTCATGGTAACAGGGTTGTGAGATGGAGCCCCATGTGAGCTCTGTGCTGAGCATGGAGCCTGCTGAAGATTCTCTCTCTCTCTCCCTCTGCAGCAGCCCCCCTCAAATAATTTTTTTTTAAAGATTTTATTTATTTATGCATGACAGACACAGAGAGAGGCAGAGACACAGGCAGAGGGAGAAGCAGGTCCCATGCAGGGAGCCTAATGTGGGACTTGATCCCAGGTCTCCAGGATCATACCCAGGCTGAAGGCGGTGCTAAACCACTGGGCCACTGGGGCTGCCCAATAATAATTTAAAAATAACTTGAGGATTTCTCGTTTTCCCAATGTCACAAAGAATCATAAGATGAAAAAAATTTTGAGAGCAATGAAGAGAAGGAAAACAAACAAGGAATAACTTCAACTTTTTTATTATCTTTTTAGTTCACTTCATACAATAATTTATATCTGTGAAAGAAAAATTTATTGAATGAAAGGCACTGCTTATGATTTACAAAGCAACGAAATAAGTTTAAGAGGTAGCATTTAGTGAATTAAACAATACAAGGTTTGGATCTGTAATTGATATACATTTGATAAAAAAAAAACAAAAGGTTTGTATTAGGTCATCACATATATTTATTTATACAATAATCAAATGCGTAAAACATAAGCAAGTAAGGTTTTATGAGACCCCAACAGAGGTATCTTTTCCTTAATCTTAAGAAAACCAAACAGTTTTAGAAGCTAAAGCTATTAAATTTACAGATGTGCAAAACATCCAAACACTTTAAGCAAAAACTATTTTTAAGAAAAAAGTATGTTTTCTCATTTTCTATTCTTGGCATAATGTTAATTCTTCCCAGTAGAACCAAAACCTCCTGAACCCCTTTCAGTGTCATCTAAAACCTGGAAAGACATAAAGGTGATAGCCAGGTAGTTAATTTCATTTCTCTTTCGGTTCTCTCTAGCTCCTAATCTGTAAGACTTTTATTCTTGCCATACCACCCTTTCAAAAAGGACATTACAAAAAGAAAATTAAATTTTTAAAAAGCTCCATAAATAAAATTTGGGCAATTTTCAAAAAAGCTAGAGAAATAGAACTTCAGGGTATATTTAAATGATTTATTATCCAAAGTAATGCTATGAAATAGCTATGAAAAACATTTCACGAAATTCTAAAATAAGCTTTTAATTTTGCTTTAAGTAGGACTATTATATGTGCTATTATTTAATTACAAAGAGCAGATGAAACCTTCAAAATTGTATTTTTCCCTTCACTGAAGATGATACATCATTTATTCCCTACTCAGCTTTTATGATACTTACCTGAACTTCCTCTATTTCTGGATAAAAAATCCGTTCACAAATGAGCTGTGCAATCCGATCGCCCTTTTTGACTTCAAAGGAAAAAAAGTTTATTACTGATATTTTATTGATGCATTCTCTATATCTTGCCTGTACAGTGAGAATTATAGGAGGGAGCACGTGTTATCTAGACATTCCTAACTCAGAAAATTCACTGCATTTATGTGATTATATGCATTTAACGTACCTTCAAACTTTTCTTTGCCAAAATTAAATAGCACAACACCCACATTTCCTCTATAATCTTCATCTATGACGCCAGCTAAGGAAAGAAAAATAATATTAGCATGGTTTATGCTACCAAACACCGATGGTGAGGTGTATTAGTAGGTGTTTGCTACCGAATCATTCTTATGCAGCTCCAAGATTTTAATCCTCACAAATGAGTGAATCTTGCTCGGGGACTCTGTAAAGTCTCAAAAGTAAGGAATGAATATTACTAAAATGCTAACACATGGAATTTATAGAACGGCCCTAATTTTCCCACCTGTCACCCCTACAAATGGTGACCATTTCCTATTCCAAACTGGGAGTACGTACTGAGCATCTCAGAAAACTACTACTGTTCATCTGCTGCATACCTGCTAAAAAGACTACACGAGTAGGGTTTTAAAGGCTTTTCCTAGTAGCAGCTTCCCACTAATACCCAGATTGAAGTACGATAGTCATAAATAAAAACGTCAAACCGCCTGAAGATCTGCAATGGAATAAGCCAATGCTGACATTGTTAAGCAGCAGCCTAGCAAATATCAGAACATTCATTTTATAACAAAAATAGAGATGAATCTCTCCATTCATACTCCTCCACTCCTTTTGATTTGAGCCACCATCCTTTCTTAGAGAATGACCTATGACCTCTCAGAAGACATGAGCACATCAGCTCAATAATGAGTACGCTTTTCCATAATACAGTGTATAATCAGTGCCTATCTGAGATTACAAACAAAGACAACAAATCTTTGCAGGAGAGGAACTTGAGCCAGGGCCCTGCCTTGGCCCAGAGAGGTACATTTACCAGGCTTGTTGGCATTTACATTTGAGCCGAGAACTTAAAATGTTTCCAATAAACAGAAGCACAGATAATGCAGGTGCACCAGGACTTTCCTGTTTCCTCTTTCAATATTGAGACATAACAACTCAATCTTTTTAGTATATTCAGAATGTGCAACCATCACAACAATCAGTTTAGGGGAACATTTTCATCACCCCCTAAACAAAGTCCCCTACCTATTAGGAATCACTTCTCTTCTTCCTCATCCTCCCCACTGCCAATTTCCTTTTATACATGTTCATTTCTCCCCTCAGTTTGTAAAATGATGGATAGGATTCATGTGACTCTAATTCAAATGTAGCTCCATGTTACAGCTTACATATTAGAAATACCCCACCTCCTGAAAAACAAACAAAACTCTCATTAAAGAAAAAAAAGAAAATAAAAATAATCAGGAGTGTAGCTCAATGGGTATTAATGCTGGTTGACCAGACTCGTAACTATTTGGGGGTCAGCTGAAAAAAAAAAATGTTTTAAACAAAATAAGCATTCCCTTTCAATTTTCTCATATAGAGGGAAAATCTAGCATGGGGAAAAATACTCAGAAAAACCAACATTTTAGATTTTTCCAGTGGATTATAGAAGTTTAAATGAACCCCTGTGCTTTGTAAATGATTTACTAGGGATAAGTAAAATTGAATTGAAGCATTCTTAAAGGTTTCTGACACAACACTTTCAAGAGCTTGAATTACAGGTAAGTAATTTGTAACAGTGAGAAGTGAGAAGGAGGAGTAGATAAGTAGCAGAAAGGCCTCAGAGGTGGTTCATATCACGTCTAGACTAAAGAAATAGTCTATTTTTTCCTAGTTGCACAGAAACAAAACCTTGACCAACTCAAAGAATACTGAATGCCTGGCTTCTTTTCTCCACTGCCACTTGACCATTAAATTAGTCCTAAATGTGTTATTGGTAGAATGATGGGACCAGGTGTTTTCTATATTATCTATACGTAGAAAGTTCTGGCTGTAGGAACAACCTGGATCAGATTCAGTGGAGAAATCCTTGCAGAGAACATGCTACTCCATGCTGGACAAATGACCCCAGAAGATTATGGAATCTCCAAGATGGAGGTCTCAAGTGCGGGCTAAGACTCGTTTTCCTAGGAGGTGTACAATGAAAACAATGTGGACCAACTTCTAAACTCTCAATTTCTACTTTCTAAGAAAAATTTTAGATTACCCAAATAGCACACATACGTATAAAGTAAAACTCATAATGTTCCCCTACCTTCCCTCAGGTAGCCAATGTGACAGTAATAGATTTTACGTGTTACTTTCTTGTATATTAATCAGATGTCAGACATCCTTGTGTATTGGTAATTTTTCAGTCTCATCAAAAAGTCTCCAAAAAGCACTTTCTTGATCAGAGGATGTGTACATTTGAAATTGTAATGGATATTTCTAGATTACTTTTCAAAAAAGGTGTATAATTCAAACTTTTATCGGCGATATTTAAGAATGCCCATTTCCAATGTCCTTGCCAAACCAAATGGCAGCAAGCTTTTCTTTTTTTCTTTTTTAAAGATTTATTTATTTACTTGAGAGAGAGAGAGCAAGCATGGGAATGAAGGGAGGGGCAGGCAGAGAAGGCAAGAGAATCTCAAGCAGACTCCCGAGCTGAGCATGGTGCCGGGAGCCTGACACAGGGCCTGATCTTATGACCTTGAGATCATGACCTGAGCTGAAAGCAAAAGTTGGATGCTTAACTGACTGAGCCACCCAGATGGGAGCAATTAAAAAAAACATTCTGGCCAACGTAATGAGTGAAAAATGGTATCTCATGGCTTCATTTTGCATTTCCCTGATGATGACTGAGGCTACAATGGTTTTCCTCTGTATGTCTGTTGCACATTTATATGTCCTCTTCTATATGATTTTTTTCCTTATTTGTTTGGGTATTTAATTCTTTTACCTGTGACCTGCAAGTGTTTATGTTTTTACTTTATGGTATCTTCTCCCATACAAAAACGTTCCCTTTTTGTAAAGGCCTTTGTTATATATCTATAAAGTAGTCCCATCAAACTCAAATGGTTAGGTGTCCTGAATTCTGCAAAGCCAGATATCCACTAAGATTTTATGCTTGGCACACAGAGATGTGAAAAGCCTTTTAACTAACTAAAAGAAATGAAGCTGTTTGAAGTCAATTAAAACGTATGGCAGGGAAAAAAGGCGCCCTCAATTAATACTTTTCTTTTTTTAGCATGAATGCCAATAGTATGAAAAAATCCAATAGTTCCAAGTTTATTTATTACTCAAAGGCAATTTGACCTTCAAGAAAAACCCAAGACATTCTTTTTCTACATAAGGAACATAAGCGTCAGGGATATTTCTCTTCATGAGAAAGCAGAAAGTATTTTGAAGTTATCACTGGAAAAATCATACATTGGAACTGGCAGAGTAATTAACTGACTTCAGGCAAAAGTTTTACTGTGTCAAGACTTTGGCATGTCATTTGTTGGAAACCCTCTTTAGTGAAAACTATCCACACCTACCAGATGTGAATTCTGAACAGAATCCTGCATACTCAACTTTTCCCTTTGACCCTTATTTACAGCCTGGGATTTCTAACAACATCTCTCTTCTGAAGTAAAAACTTGTGGCCAACTATGATAAACGTGTGCCTAGGAGACATTTTTAAGATACTCTGCATCCAAGAACACACCACAATGTGATTTTTATGAATAATACCACACCAGCCACCAGACAAACGAACTTTCCATTTCTTTTACATGAATGTTTTTCAGAAGGTTGTTTTAAACAGAGCAAAAATTAGTGACAAGTCAGAAAAGTTGCCATATTAAAAAAAAAAAAAATCTATGAATTCTCTAGGGGACAAGAAGTCTAACTTATAGGGTCTAATATGTGCCAAGTGTCAGATGCTTTCACTCAATCCTTCAGAGGCAGGCACACTAATTTTCATTTTATGGGACAGCAAACTGAGGTTCAGAAAGTAATAAGTAGCCAATTAATGACAAAGCTGGGAACCAAGTCTAGTTGTTACCCCAAACCCCATGTTCCTTTCACAACCCTTTGAGATTTCTTAAAAATATATGCAAATCTCTTACATCCTGAAGTTACAGTCCTCAGTTACCATACTTGATGTTATAAAAGTACTTTTGAAAAGCAAGCATAACTGAGCCCGGGGCCATTCTCAACCCAAGTGGGTTGTTCACCCCTGCTGTGTCAAACTTGGCTCCTCGGTTCCTATGAAAGAACTACTTTGGGGATCCTGTCTTGCCCCACAGCACCATCTAGTGACACCATGGGGAGACAAAGGGGCAGGCCAGAGACAGCCTGGGGACCTGGGGACAGGCCTCATTCCTTACTTAATGCCCTCAGTGTAAGTGAGTTCAGGACAGCAGTTGGCTGGTGCAGGGATGGGGGGAGGTGACACCCTGCATTTAATTGCAGTGTAAAGAACAGATGGACTGGAGTCATGGATAAAGATTCCAGTGTTTACCATGTCAACTTGGGCTCATCTCTGAGCTAGTTCTTCATCTGTTAAAAAGTAGCTTTGTAAAAATGGGAGGGATTTGGAAAATCTAGCATATTCACTTATGGAAGGGGGGGGCAAGGTGTCTAGGTTTTTGTTTTGTTTTAGATTTTATTTATTTATGAGAGGCACAGAGAGAGGCAGAGACATAGGTAGAGGGAAAAGCAGGCTCCCTGCAGAGAGCCCGATGTGGAACTCGATCCCAGGACCCCGGGATCATGCTCTGAGCCAAAGGCAGATGCTCAACCACTGAGCCACCCAGGCACCCCCAAAGATGTCTAGTTAATGAAGCACTCTGCTCACTATGATGGGAATAAAAGTCAAGATAAAGGTCAGTGAGGTCTATATTCCAGAAAGGAGGAGATCCAACGCAACAGAACCATATCAGAAAGTGCAGAATTTCCTTATGGTGAGGGTGGTTAGGGAACCTACAGCAGGAGGGCCAGCAGAGACTGGGGCTCTGTGTAAAAGGGGCTCCTCCACAAAGCTGGTGGCTTTGAGATCCACGAGTAAGGCTTTATCATAAGGGAAACAGGGGTCGCTGAGTACTTGTTGGACAAGAAATGTTGACAGGGAAGCAAAGTGTTTCCTCTTCTCAGGGAGAGTCTTTTTTTGTTTTGCCAAATGTGTATGGCTCTCTTATACAGGTATGAAAATTCTTCCAAGATTGACTTGCATTTTCTATAACCTTTTGTTTAAACAATTTCTTAGTTATTTAAACGAAACATACTGGCTTAAAAAAAATGACATAAAAGCTTTTCCTACTCTTATAAAACTACCTTTCTTCTAAGAAGAGAGTCATTTTTGGACTACATTCAGATTATCACTAAGCCAAGGCAAAAACCCTATCCATCGGATAATGTCTAGTTAGCCTATTAGTAAAATAAAACCATTTCACATGTCATTTTAAAATTAGACATAATCAAATGATATTTGAAACTGTATCACAATTGTCTATTCAGAGATGGAAATTTCTAAAGACGCAAAACAAAGTCATTTTCTTTTCTTAAAGATAAAAATAAAATATGTCATTTGATTACTATCTCTTAAGCACAGGCAAAATAAATATATATCCATATATTTACAGAATAAAAATGTAAACATATTACCTCCTACGTCAATGAAGTGTTTTGCAGCCAAGCCAGAACGGGGAGCTAAAAAACAAAACAAAACAAAAAAAAAGGAGAAGTTGGCTTCTTTGCAGGGGGAGGGGCAATATTGGATATAATTTACACAACTGAAGCATGCCACTCTCAGCTCTTAGAACATGTACCTCTTCATCTTAACTTGAGCAGATGGTTCTGGATTAAAGAACGTATTGATTATACTGTATTATTAAATAAGGAAAGCACAGTGTAGAAAAGCTCGACAAAGTTCAATTCAAAAGCAGCTTAAACCACTTCCACACCACTTCAGTCCATTGAGGATCTGTGGTGGCATAGCAGTAGACTGCGAGGGTAGACTGAGAGGTAAGCAAGTGGGGACAACCAGAGACAACTCTTTCAAGCAGCCTGGCCACAGAGGGAGGACAGTAGCTGGCTGCGACACAGGACTGAGGAAGAAACGTCTGAGATCTGAGCACAATGCAGTATAGACGGGGAAGAGGGCAGAGGAGGAGGGTGGAAAGAGATAGGCATAAACTTAACGAGCAGATCTTAGCTTAGACCTTGGGAATCTTATTCACGATTCAAATGCCACATGACATGTCTGTATAAACAAGTGAACCAGAGTGATGAAAGGCCTAGTATCAGTCAGGCAACGGTCAAAAAGTAACCTTAGAAATTAATTCCAATATTTAAATAAAAACATAAAAAGCTAACTTTGTACCTTACACTTGCTGACTTGAGCGTCAGGCCCGTGGCTAACGATCCTGGCTTCTAGTTTTCTATTCCAGAATAACTTAAACCAGGCACTTTGTCAACAAATGTTGCTTCTTCCTGCTTTTCCTTTTATTTCATCCCATCTCCTGATCCCCACTCCCTGAAATATTCTCAAAATGCAGCCAAATGCTGACAAAAGGAGATGAAGAAAGAGCCCATCTTGCTTTTTCTTTCAAAGGTCAAAGTATCAGCAGTTCTCACGCTCGTGGCAAACAAGATGGTGGTGTCCAGCCCCTCCCCACCCAGAGGAACACCTGTTTCTTTATGTTTACTCTGAAGTGAGAAAATGATTATGCTCTTGAAGAAAGCTTTGAACTCTCCAGTAACAGGTGACTCGCTCTTCCTTCTATCATATCCACTCTAAGGTGTTCCCCTCTTGTGCCCTGAAGGGTGTCCCTGACCCCAACACACCCCATGGGAAGACACCCGAACAGTAAAAGGCTAAATTGTCTGATGGACTCTGGGTGAACAGGAACCAGGAGTTTCATTCTTAGGATAAGAAAGGCCGTGTGCCATGAGCCCAAGCCCGCCCCCATTTCTTATCTAACAAAAATTCTCATCACCATCTTCACGAAGACATCTGACCTCAGATGCAATGTGATCCTTGAAGGGGATCACCTGTATTTTCAGGTTCTCAGGGAGGAGTTGAGAGAAAAAAGCTCCTGGGCCAATGTGAGCCTCCTAAAATCTCATGGAATCAAGAAAAAAAGAGGGTGGGGGGAATGCACAAAAAAGCAGATATGTAAATGAAATGTAATGTTTTCAAATGGCTGTATTTACCATCATAGTTAGCACTTCTTTATTTTAGGACACACACCAAACAATATCCATTCCCTCATTTATATCCTAAATGAAACTGAAATGAAGGAATATATCATAAAGGAAGACCCTGACAAATAGTTACTATCTTAAATCACTTACCTACTCTTCCATAGCACCCAGAAGGAAGAGCTACTTGAATGTCTGTTTTCACAATGGCTTTCTCCATGGGTGGTAGTATATAATCATAGGCACTAAGAAAATAATGAAGGGAAATAACCAGTATTTATTCATAAAATTGTTTTTTACATTTTCTTCCTTGTGACAAAGTATATAGATTGGTTTAAATATGTGTCACAAAATAATTTATGCAATCTTAAATTTCAATAACCTATCTGATTAAGAGTTCAGTACTCTAAATTTCCAATTCATATTTACAAAAAAGTTTAGGGATGCCTGGCTGGCTCAGTTGGTGGAGTGTGCAACTCTTTCTTTCCCTTTTTTGAGGCAGAGAGAGAGAGAGAGAAAACATAGTGGGGAAGAGGGAGACTCAACATGGGGCTCAATCTCACAACCCTAGATCATGACCTGAGCCTAAGTCAAGTCAGATGCTTAACTAACTGAGCTACCCAGGCACCCCAAGTATGCAACTCTTGATCCTGGTGCTTGATCCTTGTGCAACTCTTCAGCCCCACACTGGGTGTAGAGATTACTTAAAAATTTATGAAGAGGGCAGCCTGGGTGGCTCAGCAGGTTAGCGCTGCCTTCAGCCCAGGGCGTGATCCCAGAGGCCCAGGATCGAGTCCGACATTGGGCTCCCTGCATGAAGCCTGCTTCTCCCTCTGGCTGTGTCTCTGCCTCTCTCTCTGCATCTCATGAATAAATAAATAAAATCTTAAAAAACAAATTATGAAGAAAATCATGGTAGATATTTCCTTTTAGTCCATTACTATAATGATGCTACCTTGAGATATAATCATTCTGGTGATTTTTTTTTTTTTTTTTTTTTTTTTTTTGGTTTAAGAGGTTATCAGCATGCATTCTTGTTCTCCCTTGAACAAAACTTCGTAGGGAAACTGAAGAGCATATTAGCAGGAGGGGAAGAAAGGCAGACTTTTAAAAGATATATGTTTTCACATGATATAAAAAGAAGAGAAAGAAAAAAAAAAAAAAACAAGGGAAGATGTTCAAAGATGATGGCATAGGAAAATCCTGAGTTCACCCCCTCCCACAGACACACCAAACCTATAGCTACTTATGGATCACTTCCCTATAAAAAAGGGCCAAGGAAGAAGGGCAAATACTTGCTAATAATAGCTAATATTTACTAACCCCTTACTCTGTGCCAGGTAGTCCTAAATGCTTTATATAATTCATTGTATTCTCACAACAGTCATTTAATGGTTAGGGAAGACAGCAGAAGGAAGAGGGAAATGGGTGGACAACACGGGGGAAGGGGGCAGATAGAGTTGTGTTGGTGTATCTGTTCTGCTGGTCTTGGTAGATAACCACGCTTATCCAGCCGAAGCCATGAACCTCACTGGTTGGGGGGCAGAGCTGATCACTGCAGAAGCCCTGGAGGACACTGCTGAGGACCTGGTTCTCTAAGATCCACCAGCAGATGCTGCTATTGTTGCTATTGCTGTAGCCCCCTTTCTTGACAGACATTTAAGAGATTTTACACTGAGCAGACCTGTGAGTTACTTTGGAAACCTTAATGAAGTCTGGTAAAGCTGTATTACATTTTCCCTTCCCTCATTGAGATGTCCTCTTTCAATAGTTAAACTCTAATTTATTAAAGAGATCAGTTATTTCCATGTCTATTTCCACATATAGTTATCTCTGTTCGCAAGAAAGGCATTTTTTAAAAAGATTTTTTATTTATTCATAGAGACACAGAGAGAGAGAGAGGCAGAGACACAGGCAGAGGGAGAAGCAGGCTCCGTGCAAGGAGCCTGACATGGGACTCGATCCCAGGACCCCAGGATCACGCCCTGGGCCAAAGGTGGCGCTAAACCACTGAGCCACCGGGGCTGCCCCACGAGGAAGACATTCTAAGTATCTTAAATCTAAGTCTCTCGTATGACTCACAGCAATGCCCAGACATCACTCCACTTTTATTCATGAAAACGAAGGGACTGAATACATCCTTTTCAGCGATAACAGACCATACCTCATTTTTCTTTTTCTTTCCTGTCTTCATTACTATCATCACACACTTCTTTCTACCCTTCTCCTATACTCCCTAGGACTCCGATCAATAGTTCTCACATTAGAATTACCTGGGATGCTTTAAAGTAAATTCTAAGGGGCAGCCCGAGTGGCTCAGCGGTTTAGCGCCACCTTGAGACCAGGATCGAGTCCCATGTCGGGCTCCCTGCATGGAGCCTGCTTCTCCCTCTGCCTGTGCCTCTGCCTCTCTGTATGTGTGTGTGTGTGTGTGTGTGTGTGTGTGTGTGTGTCTCTCGTGAATAAATAAATAAAATCTTAAAAAAAAATAAATCCTAAGGATTTAGTAATGTATAAACACGCATTCATTCCCCCTAGTATCACTGGTCACCTACCTTAATGTTTCTAAGACCTGACACAGTAGTCAAGGGGAAAAAAAAAAAAAAAAGCACTAAATTAAGAGTCAAAAATTTTATTACATTCAAACCCTCAGGCAATAAACTCAGCTCTTCACAAACTCCCTCACCTGTAAAAAGTAAGTAGCACTTATCTACTTCAGGACTGTTGTCAGGATTAAATAAAACCGCACAAATACAGTTTTTAGTAGAGGTAAAAAGTACTGAACAAACGGAAGCATAGTAAGATTACTGATATTCACGCTGCATTTCATATTCCTGCCGTTTCTAACATCCCCAGTCCTTGGGGTGAACTTGAATATGGACATATAGAGAAATTTCACAATTCCTTTGAGGCAGAAGCACCCTTCATTAATCCTCCCCAGCTATTTTCACATTCAGCACCTAGACTTCCCCGTGGCTTCTCTCTTTGGTGCAGTGCATCACCCTCAGGCCACGCCTTAAAAGCCACGTCAGACCTTGTTCATCATTACCTTCCACTTAGGAATGGGTACGATAGATAAATGCTACAAAACAAATAATGCTTTGGTGGAGGTTTATATATAAACTATATATATATAGTTATCATTCTGCACGCTTGTCCCAAATCCTGATTGAATTTATGCTAAAGAGGAAAGCTAACATTTTCAGCATTAGAAAAAGTCAGAAACCCTACATATATGCAAAAAGAGTTTGCTTATGTAATCTTTCTTTAAATTTTCATTTATTTTTTTTAAAGATTTTGTTTATTCATGAGAGACAGAGAGAGAGAGAGGCAGAGACAAGGGAGAGGGAGAAGCAGGCTCCATGCAGGGAGCCTGATGTGGACTCGATCCCGGGTGTCCAGGTCACACCCGGGGCTGCACACCCGAGCCACCCGGGCTGCCCTGTAATCTTTTTTTTTTTTTTTAAGATGTTTATTTGCGAGAGAAAGAGAGAGAGAGAGCATGCTCGGGCAGGGGGAAGGGCAGAGGGGGAGGGCGAAGCAGATTCCCCGCTGAGCAAGGAGCCCGCAGTGGGCTGGACCTCAGGACCCTGGGATGCTGACCTGAGCCAAGACAGACGCTTAACCGACTGAGCCATCCTGCGGCCCTGTTTCTGCAATCTTTTAAGTGAAAGGTTCACCGTGGCAGCAGATGGCAAGAATATAGGCTAACGTGACTGGGAGTTGTAGAACTGCAGAGCTGGCCCTTCTCTCGTGGGGTGGGGATGGCGCGGGCAGAAGGCGGCCCAAGTCCCCACTCACCTGTACAGGTCGTAGCCCGCGGCCCGCGGGGACCCCTTGGTCGGGGCGGTGGCGTGCTCTGAGAGCCGGACGAAGCGCAGCCGCATGCCGTCCTCCGCAGGCCGGGCCCGCTTGCTGGGGGAGATGGCAGGTGTCGCTTCAGAGCAGGGCATGGCGGGGCAGGACGGGAGAAAAGAGAGCAGCAGTGGAACGAGTGACCCCAGGACGAGCGCGCCCGCCAGAATTTTAAATCTCCCGCCAGCAACCACTCGCCCCGCCCACCGCCCCGGACGAGCCCACTGTCCCGGCTGAGAGGGGAGGCGACGTTCAAATTTGGGGCTGGAAACCCTTCTTGCGAAGCGGGTTTGGGATATGGGAAACCACTGCGCCTTTCCAAGCTTTTGCAACTCAGGGCACAGCACCAAGCCGAGCGCGGCCAGCCTCGGGGGCCTCTGGGTCCCACAAGAGAACGCAACCGCCCCTCCCACTGGGGGCCCTAATGGAGGCGCGCACGCGCACGCGCAGGGGCTGCGCGCCCTCCCAGGGGCCGCAGCGCCCGGAGCCGGGGCGGGGGGGAGGGGCGGCCTCCCGGCGCCCACAGCCCGGGCGGCCCGGGGGGCGGCGGCCGCGCTCCCAGCCTCCCCGCGCTCCGCCAGGCGCCCGACGTTACTGGCGCGGCAGCCGCCCCGGCTCGGCCTGCGGGTGCTGGACAGCGGTCGGAAGAGCGGCCCCGCGGCTTCTCCTCTGGGCGCGGCGCCGCGCGCGTCCTTAAACACGGAGCGGAGCCAGGACGTGGAGGAGAGAGAGCCGAGCGCGGGGCGAGGGCAGAGGGGAGTCATGCCCCGAGGTTCGGGCGCCGGCTGGTCGTCGGCCGCGGCTGGCGCGCCGGGCCTGCACCCTGAGGTCGCGTCCGGCTGGGATGACCTCGGAAGCAGTCACGCCGCCGTGTGACGAGGAGCGCACGCAGGCCCCGGCGCCCCGGGCGCGGCGTACGTCTGCCTCGCGCCCGCGGCCCGCGTCGATTTGCGGCCCGGGATTTCCCGGGGCCTGGCCCCTGCGCGCTGCTGCGTGACCTGGGGCGGCGCCGCCGGCGGCCGTGGCTCCTCAGGTGCTAAGCGCACGGAGCCGCCTCGCGGGGCGGGTGCAGTCGCCGCGCGCGGCGTGTCGGTTACCCCGTGAAGGAGGGCGGGGGCCGCGCCTCGCGACGACCCCAGGACGGCTAACTCGGTTGCCAGCGCCGCTTCCTACGCCCCAGAGGAGCAGAGATGGGGAGGGGGACCCCCCAGTGGCTATGCTTCCAACAGAGATCCCGGCTACCCTGGAATAACTCACCGGAGGGATGTGTAAATGGCTTTCTAGGTAATCGTAAATTGGGTTTTCGAGGATGAGCGTCCAGTTATTTCCAGAACTGCTGCAAACATCTGAAAACCAAGAATGTCACGCAGCTTGTCAAAATAAATGCAAACTGTGGTGCAGTTTTAGAAAAATGACAAAAAAAAAAAAAAATAGGGTTTTGCTGAGGAAAAAAAAAAGGTTTTGCCGAGGAAAAAGAAAAAAAAATAGGGTTTTGCTGAGGAAAAAGAAAAAAAAGATAGGGTTTTGCTGAGGAAAAACAAAAAAGATAGGGTTTTGCTGAGGAAAAAGAAAAAAAGGGTTTTGCTGAGGAAAAAGAAAAAAAAGGGTTTTGCTGAAGAAAAACAAAAAAGGGTTTTGCTGAGGAAAAAGAAAAAAGGGTTTTGCTGAGGAAAAAGAAAAAAAGATAGGGTTTTGCTGAGGAAAAAAAAGGGTTTTGCTGAGGAAAAAGAAAAAAAGGTTTTGCTGAGGAAAAAGACAAAAAAGATAGGGTTTTGCTGAGGAAAAAACAAAAAAGAGGGTTTTGCTGAGGAAAAAGAAAAAAAAGGGTTTTGCTGAGGAAAAAGGAAAAAAAAGGGTTTTGCTGAGGAAAAAGAAAAAAAAGATAGGGTTTTGCTGAGGAAGATAAGACTTTCCTGCCGTGCCTTACAGGCCCCGCCTCTGCAGCTTTTTATTGGCTCCTTTCAAATGTTGGAATTCCTCGGGATGAGGTTATGGATTATACCCTTTATACTCTCTTCCCTGCCTTTAAACAGCTCCCACCTGATGGGAGATGCCTCACCACCGTTTTCTAGCACAATAGCCTTTTCTAATCACATCAGTATAATCTGTACTTCTTTCATTATTTACTTATTTTTTCCCATTGTCTATTTGCTCTAGTAAACATAAGGTCCAGAGGGCAGGGACCATATATGTCTTCGTTCCCTCTTGTATTCCTGGGGCCTAGCCTCGTGCCTGGCTCAAAAGAGTGCTTCATAAATATTCTATGAATGAAAGAGCTCTCATCGCCTATTTCATCCGGCCCCTGTATAAGACCACTTCTCAAAATCTTTTGGGTTTTTTTTTGTCTACCTCTTTAGTTAATTTATTTTTTAGAGAAGTAGAGGGAGAGAGAGAGAATCTCAAGCAGGCTGCACACCCAGTGTGGAGCCTGACAGGTATGATCTCGCAACCCTGAGATGATGACCTGAGCCAAAATCAAGAGTCCGTGGTTTAACCGACTGAGCCACCCAGGCACCCCACATCCACCTCTAATTTTTTTAATCAGTATGTTTTGTTTTTCTACATAACGCCTTTTCTCCAGGCCCGCAATGAAAAACTGGTCTACTTGCCAAAACCCTCCCCCAAATTTCAGTCCTCAGGGGGCAATGCTTCCAACTTTTTTCGGCTCCTTCTGCTGGAATGTACCTCCCTATTTCTAAATTACATGTTGCTGTTTTTTTTTAATGGCATAGACATCTTCAGAATTAGGGTAGTTGAGGAGTTAGGAGGAGGGAATTGAGGGTAGTGAGGAGTCTCTTACTGCTCTTTCTACCCCATTCTGCAAATAGTTGTGTAATAATTTTTGGATAAAGTCAGCGGTACTTATCATGACTACCTATGACTCACTGTTGAGATGAGTAATGTAATATATTTTTTTTTAACACCTAACCCCTGCCCCAAGCTAAGTATGCTGTTCTTCCATTTGTCTTTGTTGGTAGTGGTGTTTTTGATTCACCTATTGCTTGTTTCTTATTTGTTATTTTTCCAAATGCTCCAGAGAATCCAATACCTCACATCTGTCACATCAAATGAAGCACTGCAACACATCAAATCCCATCAGTTCCATTTACCCCCTCACTCCCCTGTTTTTGTTTTTTTAAAGGTTTTATTTATTTATTCATGATAGTCACAGAGAGAGAGAGAGAGAGAGAGAAAGGCAGAGACACAGGCAGAGGGAGAAGCAGGCTCCATGCACCAGGAGCCCGACGTGGGATTCGATCCCAGGTCTCCAGGATTGCGCCCTGGGCCAAAGGCAGGCGCCAAACCGCTGCGCCATCTAGGGATCCCACTCCCCTGTTCTCTTCCTCCACTCTGTGTGTATGACTAGTCCTGCTGAAGAGCCGTCATCCTGGCACTTCCCTTTGCTGGTCACTTATATTGAGGCCTTAGTTTTTTTTTTTTTTAATTTTTATTTATTTATGATAGTCACACAGAGAGAGAGAGAGATTACCAAAGGATTACCAACTATATGAATACTATGAAGCAGGATACCAGGGGGAATGTAGAGGCTTCCTACCCGGAGGGGTGGGGGCCCAGCATAGGAAAAGAGGGAGAGGCAGCCCCAGAGGTGTTAGTAAGTGGACATAGAGCACTATATTTTTTTTATTTATTTACGATAGTCACAGAGAGAGAGAAAAAGAGAGGTAGAGACACAGGCAGAGGGAGAAGCAGGCTCCATGCACTGGGAGCCCGACGTGGGACTTGATCCCGGGTCTCCAGGATCGCGCCCTGGGCCAAAGGCAGGCGCCAAACCACTGCGCCACCCAGGGATCCCGAGGCCTTAGTTTTATGGATCTAGTATCTTCCTATTAGTTATCCTTCATTGCTGAAGCACTTTCTCTAGTAAATACCTAAGGAAGTTCACACCAGAGATAAATTGAGTCTTTGCACACCTTAAAGTATACCCAAGGTAAAATCTCACTTCGTTCATGAAACTTTTACAACCAGAATTGAGTTCCATCATATCTTACAATCCTTACCATATCATTCCTTAGCCATATACTCCCATTGTGTAATCACCTCATTTTGTGCATTTTATCTTCCACACTAATAAGAGCCAGAAACGTGTATGAATCCTTCAAAGCGCCTACTTCAGTATTTCATACAAAAAGTTATTTGTTTGATTCTTTGTAATACCCAGTCCCAAGAAAAGGATTCTATTTCTTAATGTGGATAAAGTGTTTATTTATTATTGTCACTTTTCATCTGAGGTTATTTTAGATTGGAAGGAGAAAAGGGTATAATCCAACTGCAAAAGAGTAATAGGTTAGTGTTCTGAACCAATAAGCATTTAACAGAACATTCCTTATGACAATTGAAATATAACTTGATAAGGAAAATACATCCTAAATTCAGTACTCTATAGCCAAGAACTAGACATGTTCCAACCACAGTTTATTTCCTGCTGTTTTTTTTAATCAGAATAGAATTATCCTATCAGTCCTGCTGATTAATTCAATTACATAAGTCTAGTGCCCACTTCTTGAGAATGCAAGTTAGTACTTTATAAGCCAAGTTGTCCTTCCCTATCTTTAACATTACAGGGAGATTTCTCTTTTTTTAACAGATGTGATGGTTACTTTATGCCAAGTATATTTATATATTTATGCCAAGTATATTTAGTCCTTTATGAGTATTGACATTTAATCATGACAACCAGAGGAAGCAAGTACTGTTATCATCCCTGTATTACAGGTGGGGAAACCAAATCACAGGTTAAATGATTTGCCCACGATTACACAGCTCACAACTAGAAAGAAATGGAGCCCAGATTCAACTTGAGGTAGTTTGGCTCCAGGGTCCTTAACACTTAGCCACTGTGATCTATAAGTTTATATGTGCCTACTGAGACTCTGATGAACTCTTCTGGCTGCTGAGCCTGCTACCGGCTGTGTTTCCCAGGTCTGGGAAAGATGTGGGTAGTAAGTTAACCCAGCATTCGTAGCTTCACAGTTGATTGTGCCCTCCTGGTTGAGACACTTCCTCACCGGGCCATGCTCTGGTTTTCCTCTCACCTCACAGCCTTCTCAACTTCTCTTCTTCCTCAAGATAAAAAGCCTTCGAGGGGCATCTGGGTGGCTCAGTCTGTTAAGCGTCTGCCTTTGGCTCAGGTCATGATCCCAAGGTCCTGGGATCAAAACCACCGGCTCCCTGTTCAGCGGGGAGTCGGCTTCTCCCCCTGTGCCTCCCCCTGCCCTTCCTCCTGCACTGCATCCTGCTGTTCTCTTTCTTAACTATATATATATAAAATCTTAAAAAAAAAAAAAAAAAAAAGAAGCCTTGGAGTCTTGCTTCCTTTTTCTCTGTCAGATCTTCCCTTATCCAAAAATAGTTTCCTCATAGGTACCACATGCTGCTTTACCCTATCTGGTTTTTCATAGCATGTACTGTTATGTGCCATTACATATATATTCTTTTCACTTGTCTGTTGAATGTTTTCTCGTTTTCTCCTTTAGCATTAAGCTCCACAGTGGACTTGAATCTATCTTAATTTGGGCTCTTTTCAGATGTTCTGTTTCTTTTTATCCTTTCAAATTATATTATTATTAATTTGATTTTTATTAATTTAATTATTTTACCATTTCACATTTCCTTTTACTAATTTAGAGATGTTGCTCTCTGATGCTATTTGTTTTAGATAAAACATGTGTGCATAATTCACCAGTGTCTAAAATCCCAAACAAAATTTTTATCTTTCTCCCAGATGACATAAGAACCTTCAAATGCTTTAACTCCATTAAAACCCTTCTTTTGATATACAGTTGTTGCCTAGTATTTTAGGTGTATCTTTGAATCTCAATAAACATTATTATTATCACTATTTTTAGAGTCATTTAAAAAATATTTACCTAGACTTTTATCACTTTCTTTGCTTTTCTTTCTGCATCTCAGATCTCCAGCTGGGATCACTGCCCTTTTGCCGAAACTTCCTATGGAAAGGTCCTCCAGTAGGTGAACTTTCAGTTTTTGTCAGAGCAAAACCCTTGAGCTCTTCCTCGGGGGTAGTGCATTCTTTAACAATCATGCAGGAATGGAAGAGGTGATAACATTAAAGGAAAATTATCATAATTCCCCATAACTGCATAGTTCTGCTGTGTCTGAATTCAGAACATTCCACCATGGGCAATAATACTTCATTTATCATGCCATAGTTCACCTTTACCAGAAATACGTGTGAGCCAAGAAAAGACAAAAGCCATTCTTTGGGTTCCAGTACCAAAATATAGAAGTCCTTTGTTTCAAACCCAAAGCTTGTTATACCATGGACAAAGCAGCAGAGTAAGGCTGGGGATGGATGAGAAGTATACCTGTTTTTGTAGAAGAACAATTGAAATAAGGGAAATGGGGAAGAACTAGTATACAGGCAGATTAATTTCAGTAAAAAAGTACGTATGTGTACTAACTATCTGGAAGTTAGTCATTTGGTCCAGAATACCTCCTAGAATATCTGTATTTCCCTACGAGTATCTATAGCCCAGTTTGAAAATACTAAACCAGCATATAACTTCTAAACACCCACGAATGTTCCTGCTAGGCTCTAAGGAATAATGCAAGAATCAAATATATGTAGTCTTTCAATTTCATAAGAGCAGCACATGGATCTTAAGCATATAAGTAGCTCAAGAGAGTGACATGTTGAGTGGCAATATAATAAACAGGTAAGGAGGTAGTAGATAGTTAACAAAATAAGCATTTTTTTTAAAATAAGCATTTATTGCTACAAAACTACTTTGCACTAATTCACAAATGGCTGCTGCATGGTACTACAAAGTTCAAGGGGATCAGAAGAGTTAACATACAAACTCAGAGCTGCACTTTTCACTGATACACTGAATACCCAATCTCTTACATAATCGTGAAAACTTGACTGAATTATGCCAGTGTGTGTAGGAGTACCAGAAGGTGAAATTTCTGTATTAAAGCCCAGAGAATAACTATTGTTATTTCATTTTAAAACATCACTGAGTTTTTAGGAAGTAAAATAAAAACAGATAGCTTAAGAGCAGGATACACATGAAAACACCCAGAAACCTTGGTCAAATGCCCATGTCCAACCCCTACTACAAACTGACTACTCAGAATCTCCAGGGTGATTCTTGCTGACTATCTCTGGCTAAGGACCACTGCCTTAGGGGTTTTATTTGTATAGAATCTGCTGGGGTCAAGACATGCTAGAAAGAATTCCTTTACATTTAACCAATATCATGAGCTTCACCCAAACCACTATACTCTGGACTGTTTTGATAGAGACTTCATTAAATATAGTAATTTTTTTCTTGGATATCAATTTGTAGTATAATTTTACTAAGAATAATTGCAGCCCAGCCAACTTTTAGAATATTGCTTATTTCTTGGATGAACCAAATGGAGACCACTAAAGCAAGTCACAAAAGGTGCCCCAGCAGTTAAATAGAACTAAAAGGCTGAAACTGTAGTGTGTAAAATGAAAATTTGAACAATAAGAAACTTGATCTATTTGACAGTTTGTCTTGCAAGACTAGAGAAAGGGGCAAGGGCCAGGGGAAGGAGGATTATATGGGCTAAACTGGAAAGCTCTTTTTTTTACTTTTTTGAAGATTTTATTTATTTGAGAGAGAATGAGCGAGCACAGGCAGGGGGAGAGGGAGAAACAGGCTTCCCACTGAGGAGGGAACCTGATGTGGTGCTTGATGTGGAGCTGGATCCCAGGACCCTGGGATGACCTGAGCTGAAGGCAGACACTTAACCAACTGAGCCACCTAGGCGCCCCAGAACTGGAAAGCTTTTAAGAACTAAGTCACCTCTAGACTTCTACTGTTTCTCCTGGCTCACATGACCTCTTTCAAATAACATCTCCCTCTTCCATCTTTGAAGAGCATCTGATGGGACTGGAAAACTAACTTTATCATGTTTTTTAATGTAACTACCCTACTGATTAGTCCCTGGTTCATTTTCTTTTTCTTTTCTTTTTTTTTTCTTTTATTTATTCATGACAGACAGAGAGAGAGAGAGAGAGAGAGGCAGAGACACAGGAGGAGGGAGAAGCAGGCTCCATGCCGGGAGCCCGACGCGGGACTCGATCCCAGGACTCCAGGATCGCGCCCTGGGCCAAAGGCAGGCGCTAAACCACTGAGCCACCCAGGGATCCCCTAGTCCCTGGTTCAGAGAGTAATTGCATGATCCTCTCTGGCCAGAGTAGCAGAGCTGATTTCACTCCAGCACACAGACACTTCCTATCAGCATGGCAGTATAACTGGCCAACACTGTGAGACTGTAAACTGTCCAGTGTATTCCTTTCATGAAACATGTTTGGTGATGAAACCCCTGGAAAATTCTGACCAGTGAGTGCTCCAGGCACCTCAGATCTTCTGACATACAGAGGAAGTTAGTTGGAAAAAAAGTGGCCATTTGTAGGCTCTCGGACAGAGAAGTCAAGCAAGTAGGGTGATCTTTGACAAGGGTTTGGTGGCATAGGAGTTCCTAAGATCACCTGGAGAGTAAAGAGGCTGGAGACATTGGCAATGTTATATTGTGCTACACCAAGCTTGAAGTGATAAAGACCGCATAAGTTTTCTTCTGCTGTAATAAACAGCCACAGCAAATTACCTTAGTGGCTGAAACAATACGAATGTATTATCTAATAGTTCCTTAAGTCAAAAGTCTACCACGTGTCTCACTGAGCTAAAATCAAGGTGTTGACAAGGCTGCCCTCCTTTCTAGAGTCTCTAGGAGAGAATCCACATCCTTGCCTTTTCCAGCTTCTAGAGGCTGACCACATTCCCTGGCCTCTATCTTCACCTTCAAAGGCAGCAACAGAAGGTTGAGTCCTTCTTATGCTGCTGTTTCTCTGGTTCTCTGATCACAGCTGGACAAGATTCTTTGCTTTCAAGGACTAATGTGATTAGATTGGACCTTCCCAGATAATCCAGAATACTCTGTCTCAAGGGCAGTAGTCTTAATCACATCTGCAAAGTCCCTTTAGTCATGTAAGGTACTATATCCTTGGGTTCTAGCAATCAAGGTGTGCATGTCTTTGTGGGCTGTTACTATGTCTACCATAAACACCTAGAACAGATATTTTATTTTATTTATTTATTTTTTTTAAATTTTTATTTATTTATGATAGTCACACACACAGAGAGAGAGAGAGAGGCAGAGACACAGGCAGAGGGAGAAGCAGGCTCCATGCACCGGGAGCCCGACGTGGGATTCGATCCCGGGTCTCCAGGATCGCGCCCTGGGCCAAAGGCAGGCGCCAAACCGCTGCGCCACCCAGGGATCCCATAGAACAGATATTTTAAATAATCAGTAAGACTTAACCTTTAACTGGATCAATGGCCCATAAAGTCAATTTGGTATGGAAATGCACTAGAAGAGGTAGAAGAAGATAACTGAGATCAAGCATGACTTATTTGGGTAATTTTACCCTTTTTTAACTGTTCTAAGACATGTGAAGGTCTGTCTGCCTGCTGTCAGTAATAGGAACAATCTGGTAGTCACAAAAGCATGAGTGTCTTAGGGAAGCTTCTAGATCTGGGATCAAAAAGCCTTATAAAAAAGCAGGCCTTGTCTGTTTTTTTTTTTTTTTTTTTTAAGATTTTTATTTATTTATTCATGAGAGACACAGAGAGAGAGAGAGACAGAGGCACAGGCAGAGGGAGAAGCAGGCTCCCTGCAGGGAGCCCCATGTGGGACTCTATCTCAGGATCCCGGGATCATGCCCAGAGCTAAAGGACACCCAGGTGTTCCAGGCCTGGTCTGTTCTTGAGTGTTCCCAAGGGTGCGTTTATTTTCTCACCTTCCCTGGGAGCATTGGTGCTTACCCAGTTGGCTCCTAGTTGCTGGGGACCATCTATCTCCTTCGTTCCTCTTCTCCAATATGGGTCCCATCTCAGGGGGCTTCCTCGATGCTTCTTGGTTGAAGCAGACAGGTCCAGGGAGCAGGTATGGAGAATGAATGTGGAAAAAGAAGATGATATTAGGGCCACACTGGACAATTCTGGTGTGAGTAGAAACCCACTAGATGGTTAGTTTGGGACAAGTGAATGTGTGACAATAATTCTGAGCACAAAGTGAGCATGAGAGCCTTACTATACCATTGGGGGTGGCTCCAGGAGAAAGGGTGCCTAGTTAAAACACTACCTCAGACAGTTTTGATCTCTTTATTTCTCAGGTCTTGTTGGTTGCACCTGATTTCCTCCATGACATTAAACAACTGTTGTATGATTTCTCTGTTGGTAGCACACAGTTTTTCCAAATTAAGGAAAAAAAAGACAGGAACAAAAAGGTTATGCTTTTCATCTATGTCTGTGTAAACAAACCCAGTAATTACCATAACTCAAATTGCTGCTGAAATTCTCCATATTTTAATGTGCACACTGTCGCTCTTGCTACTAAATCTCTGCATATATCCTGGGAAGTTAATCCTGAATTAGGAAACAGAAAAACTGATTAAATAAAATTGGGCCAAGTCCATGATTTTTATATTCATAAGATTCAGAATATCTGTGAGGAAATGTGAAATGCAAATTGAATTATCTTCCAGAGTAATAACAAAAAAAAAAAAAAAAGAGAGAGAGAGAGAGAGAGAGAGACAGAGAGAGAAACAATGCTAAAATATGGGTATCCATGCAGAGATGTATGAATTAGGCTTGCTAAGGTTTCAGTTGATTGTGATTCAATATTCTGCTCCTCTGAAACAACCATTACTTACTAGGCTGCACAAACTCAATTCTCTTAGACTATAGTGGATATTATCCAGGTTTCATGTAGCAACATTTTGTCAAATTTTATACTCTTATCAAAAGAGATTTTTTGCTGAACTTTGAAGATAGCATTATTAGTCCTTATAATTGTTTCAATCACTGTCTTTCTTGATTGGCTTTAGCACAAAAGGGCAGTTGTAAACATTCAAAGAAAAGTCAGGATGGCAAAAGAGCATTGTTTTTGTGCCCATAGGCATGGGGTAGGTGAAATTGAGTATTAAGGAAATAATGTAGAAAATTCAAGACTCACCATTTGTCTCTAAAAAAAGAAAAAAAGAAAAAAAATTCAGAACGCCACATTGTCTTTTTTTTTCTTTTTAAAGATTTTATTTATTTATTCATGAGAGACACAGAGAGAGAGAGAGAGGCAGAGACACAGGCAGAGGGAGAAGCAGGCTCCACACAGGGAGCCCGACATGGGACTCGATCCCCTGTCTCCAGGATCACATCCCGGGTCCAAGGCAGTGTTAAACCACTAAACCACCAGGGCTGCCCTCCACATTGTCTGTTAATAAATTGGACTAATTGGAATGTTTTTACTGTATCTCTTTCTTTTTCCCCTCAGAGCCCCTCTCTGTCCCTCTGTGCTCTCTGCCTTGGGAGGCTGAGCTCTTTGGACCTGACCAGGGAGCTCTCTTGTCATCTGGCTTGCCTTGGGGTCTAACAACAGAGAGCCCCAGCAGGAAGTCAGAGGGAGAGGGGAGGGTAAGTTCTGGGTCCCCTCTAGATGGCTGTGTCCCTCCACTGAAGACCACTGCTTTTGCCAAGCTTGCCCTTTCTTCTAAGCTCTGGAAACTACTTTTTTCCCCTTTCCCTTCAGGCCTGGCACTGTTATAAACTTCAGGGTACTACACTCTCCTTGGTAGTTTTGATTTCCCACATCCTGGCCCACAACTTTTAATACCCTTTTAGTCAGGAGTCCCACACTGGCCCAGAAGCACAGGGGCTAGGCTCTAGCATCCCTGATGTGAGCACTTCAGGACTACCTTTCATGTGGAACGGAATATGTCTACTGTCACAGGTTGGCTGACCTGTGTGTACGCGGCCATTAGGATCTGTCCCACCACCTTCCAACCACTACAGGGAAGTCCTGGCTTCCCCCTCGCCTCAAGGGTATCCATCCTTTCTCTGTGTCACATGCCTCCCCATGCCCTAATTAAAAAAAACAAAACAAAACAAAAAAAAACCCTTTAGGAAACTCTGCTCGAATTATCCTGATTTGACTGTGCTCCATTTTATATTACCACCCCTTACAGAAACCAACTCTGGTTTATCCAGTCCTGTATTTAAATTCTCCTCCCATTCCTGGACCACCATCATCTCTTACCAGGACTGCTAGGAGCTCTCCACTTCTACTCTTAATTGCCTCAAAGTCTTCTAAAGGTTTCCTATCACAAATATAAGATCCAAATCCCTCTCGTGAGCCAAGGCCCCATATGGTTAGGCTCTTAATCAACTTCATTTTGAGTCATACTCATCTTGTAGGTTCTAGAACACACCAACTTCTCTTTTGCCTGAGGACCTTTGTCCATATTATTCACCCTGCCTGGACTGTTCTGCTCCCTGTTCTTTATGTGGTTAGCATGATCAAAGACAAAAACTGAGTTAAGTAAGGAGATGGATTTTATTCAGTCCATTGCAGAAGGGAAAGTAACCCAGATCTAAAGATTAGAGTGTATATTATGTTTGTTGTAACAAATTACCACAGAATTAGTGGCTTAAAATGATAGAAAGTTATTCTCTTATACTTCTGGAGGTCAGAAGTCCAAAATGAGTCTAAGTGGCTAAAAGTGAGGTGTGGGCAGGGCTGTGCTGCCTCTGGAGAGTCTAGGGGAGAATCTGTTTCCTTGCTTTTTCCCACATCTAGGGCTGGATTCCTTGGCTCGTGGTCCCTTCCTCTATCTTCATAACCAGTGTTGTAGCATCTTCTGTGTGACTCTGATTCTCTCTGCTTCTATCACATGGCCACCTTCTGTCTGCGGTCAAGTCTCCTGCATCCCTCTCACAGGGACATTTGTGAATATACATAGGGTTGACCCAGATAATCCAGGATAATTGCCCCATTTCGGCTCTTTAATTACATCTGCAAACACCTTTTTTCATATATGAAAACATTTATAGGTTTTAGGAATTAAGACCTGGATATCTTTTAGGGGTCATTATTAGCCCCTATCCTGTATTCTAGCACAGTGTTTTTGCCCTAGATCTTTATAGGAAGTTGGAACAGGAAAGAGGAAATGTATATTTCTGTGCCTAGCTCGTTTTAGGGGGACAGTCAATTCTAGTGTCAGCTAATTATTCATGAGACAAAGAACAAAGAGAATCTATGTCTAATTTTTGTCAGCAGATGTAGGCAAAAGGTTTGCTCTTGTCACAGGTAAACATGGTAGTCATCTATAAGTTTTAGGAGTTATAAAAAAGAGTGGACAGCAAGTCTTATCAAAGCCATGTGGGGAATGGTGGTTCATCAGTGAGCCATTTTCTGGAACACAAAAGGGTAGCAGACTTGGGGGGGGGAATGTTGGGGAGATTTATTAACCATCACTGTCTTCCAGGAACATGGAGTTCAGGTAGTCAGCACCTTCTTATTCTTAAATCTTTTTGCATAGATGCCCTCCCTGACCACCCTAAGTGCTGCTTTTCTATTATTCTCTCTTACAGTTTCCTCTTTATTTCTTTCTGATATTTTCCATAATTCATAATTATTTTGTGTATTTGTTTGCTCATCTGTCAAGACCATAAACTTCTTGAGGACAAGGAGTGTGGTGTCTTACATTTGAAGAGTTAGAGGAATGTCTTTGTATCTATAGAACATTTTTGTTGAATTGACCAAAAAGGAAATATCAGATGACCAATAAACTCCAGGAGAAACTGTCTAGTAATTGGTAGTTTAGAAAAAAGGAGAAGAAGAAGAAGAAGAAGAAGAAGAAGAAGAAGAAGAAGAAGAAGAAGAAGAAGAAGAAGAAGAAGAAGAAGAAGAAGGAGAAAGAAAAGGAAGAAGAAGAGGAAGAAGAAGAAGAAAAAGAAGAAGAAGAAGAAAAGAAGGAGGAGGAGGAGGAGGAGAATCACAGTGAGATAAACAAAAGAGAGTCAGAAATCCTGGGCAGAGACACACAGAGGTGTGTGTGAAATGTGAGTCATAGCTGGTGTGGGATGGGGTCTGAGCAGGGTGGGGTGAGGCTCCACAGTGAGTCAGCGACCAGAGTCCAGAGGAGCTTGGGATTTATACTTCCTGTTCCCCTCTGTGCCTTGCATTCATTCATTCATTCTATCAACAAATATTGAGTGTGTTTCGTGTGCAGGGCACTGATCTAGACTTTGGGGACAAAGCAGGGAACAGAACAGACAAAAATAAGTCTGACCCTAAGTAGAAATGATTGAAATAAACAGTTCTTTCAAGGTTGTTGTTTTTTTCTTTTTTCTTTCTTTTTTTTTTTTTTTTTAGATTTTATTTATTTATTCATGAGAGACACAGAGACAGAGAGAGGCAGAGGCAGAAGCAGGCTCCATGCAGGTAGCCTGACATGGGACTCAATCCCAGGTCTCCAGGATCCCAGCCTGGGCTGAAGGTGGCACTAAACCACTGGGCAACCCAGGCTGCCCCAAAATAAACAGTTCTAAGCATTAAGGAGAAAAGTAAAGCAGGAGAGTAAGATGTGGAATGTAGGCTTGTGATTTATAGAGTGGCCATTTAAGGCCTCAGTGAAAATAGACTCTCTGCCAGGCATGGAGTTGAGGGCAGGGGGCCCTTAACCAAACTTAAAGGAAATGATATCCTGGGGAAGGGTGTTCTAGGCAGGGGGCACAGCAAATAGTCAGATCCTGTAAGATGGCCCAAGTGGTCTGAAAAGAGTGATGGAGGGTCTCAGAGTTGTAGGAGATGAGGTCATGGAAGTGGGGGGCAAGGTGTAGTTGTAAGGCCTTGTAAGCTTCTGTAAGGACTGTGGCTTTTCCATGGAGTGAAATAGAAGCCACTGGAAGGTTTTGATAAGAAGAGTGACATACTCTATTTCATTTAACAGGATCGCCTGGGCTGCTATGCTGAATGAGACAAAAAAGGATCAAGGCCTGATGAAGGAAGACCCTTTAGGAGGGTGATCCAAGGGAGAAATGATAGTGGTAGCATGGGTTGGGAAGGTTGCAGTGGAGATGGTGAGAAGTGCTAGATTCTGGATATATTCTGAAACTGGGTCAGATGTGAGGTGAGAGAGAGAAGTCAAGGATGACCCCCCAAGATTCATGGCAAGGATGAGGGTTGCCATTTATTGAGATCTGAAAGAGTGCCAAATGAGCATCTTTGGGAAGGAAGGTCAAGTTTTGTACAGATTAAGTCCAAAATGCACAAGTAATACTTTTTCAAAAGAGAATTCATTTTGTAAATGTACCTGTGAGCATTAGGAAATCATAGAACTGGTGATCATATCTCTCCAGTGTGCTGATTGCCTTAGTGGCTGGCTAGGGTAACACCTTTTGAGACCTGTTATTGCTTTCTTCCTTGGACTTTCCACCTTCCCTGAGAATGTTTCTACCTCTCCTTTGTTGGAAGAAGTACAACAGGAAATTTAGAAAACCCAAATATATAACTGCTTTGGAAATAGCAATTTTTTGCTGTTAAGCAAAGTCCATCTGTGAAATAACTCCTTTTCTTGACCTCTTGGACACCCAGAAGAACAAATGAACTGTATTCAGAAATTCAGGAAAGCCACTAGCTTGGGGGAAAGAGCTGTGTCAGGACAGAGGCCCATGCTTTGGCTTCCAGGGCTGTGTCGCTGAGTCCACAGCTTGGCATAGCTTTCTCCAGTAAGTCAACTGCTTAGCTTTGGCCCCAAATAGCCCTCTGCTGAGTGGTTGTCCAGGCTGAGAAAGCAAGCAAAAAAGCTTTTTGCTCCAGATATCATTGCTCTCACCTTCTCTGAAGCAATGACATTCATAACCTGGATTTTGGCCTTAACCTCTGAGTTCCCCTTCCACATTCCTCATCTTGAACTACCCAACCTGAAAATACACTCTTTAAGTCTTATGCAAGAGTGCCATGCATTCTGCTTCATCCGAGTCATTCCGTGTAAATTAATTTTCCAAATAACTGAAGCTTAGCTATCCCTTGACATCAACTATATGAAGGAGAATTTTTCTGAGGATGAACGATGTCTATTCTTACTATCTTAACCAGAGTACATGGAACAAAATTGAACTTTCTGCCATAAGGCTGTCTTCTCACAATGACAATGTCTGAGGCTCTCATGAAGTATGGAGAGTCTATGTCTGTGTCTGCTACACTGGATGACCTCAGATTGCCATGTTTTTGAGGTGTGTATTTCTTCTTAAAAAGGTGTTTTTCATGTTTTACTGCATCATTCCTGCTGACATTTGTTGTGTAGTTGCTGCTCATTTAACATGCTGGAAAACACCGAAAAACCACATAGGATTGTGCATAAATCATCTGTCTGAGAACCTTGATTTAGTGCTAGAGAATTTAGTGCACTGAGGTCATTTTCAGCTTTATTTTTATGGTTCTAGATTTCCTGAAAAATAGGCATGATGGATTATGCATAGATAATGAGCTTTTATTTGGATATGACTTGAGCATTTTTAACTTATCTAATTCCCAACTTTACTCTTAGTGGCTGATACGTGATCTTGGAAATGTGAGATAGCATTTGTAATAGAATTCTAATATTGCTCTTCATGGTCACCCTATGTAAGCTCCTTCTCTTGAGTTTGGGCAAGACCTAGGAGTATGATGGGATAGCACTCTAGTGATTAGGTTACTTTATATGTTTGGCAAAGGTGAAGGGATTTTGAATATGTAATTAAAGTTTCTAATCAGCCAGCTTTAATTCAATCAAAAGGGAGATTGACCCAGGTGGGTCTGGCTTATTCAAGTGAACCCTTTAAAAAAGGGTCTAGAGGGAAGCGGTCTTATCCCCTTCCAGCTTTGAAGAAGCAAGCTGCCATGAGTTTATACAGTTGTGAGTAAATTAATTTAGCCAGCAATCACGTGAATTTGAAGGATCTTGAACCTCAGATGAGACCACAGCCCCAGCCAACACCTTGACTGTAGTGGGAAACCCTGAACAGAGGACTCCCTTAAGCTATATCTGTACTCTCCATCCATGGGAGCTGTCAGATAATAAATGGGTATTGTTTTAAGCAGATAAATTTGTGATAATTTATTATGAAGGAATAAAAAATTAAGACAGCATCCTATTTGGATTTTGTGTTTAAAAAGGTAAAAGAGCATATTGTACTTGCCATGCATGGGTTCACACAAACGTAATCACATTATTATAATGACCTCATCCTACTATGGATAATATAAATTCTCAGTTTTAGTCAGTCCAGGAAATAAAACCCAAGAATTTATTAAGATTATCCTTGTCCTTTCCTGAGCTTCAGTAAATAAAATGTGCAGAGTTGTAGTGAGTAGTAAGTCCAAGCCAACATTTCTCTATCACTGTTTTTACCCAGGAGAGAGTCGTAAGCTTTAAAAAAAGATCTCACTTAAAAAAAAAAAAAAAAAAAAAAAAAAAAAAAAGCTAAACTAAACAGTGTGTAGGAGGTGGGATCAAAAATTTTTTATGGCGGTGTTTTTGTTGCTTATTTATTTTGTAGGTAAGTGCAACAGAATGTAATGATGGTAAAATATCTTACATTTTTCTGTGCTTTATAAATCTTTTTAAAGCTTGTTACATATGGCCCTCATGATATATGTCACTTCAACATGAGTTAATTAAGTACAACCTGGCAGGCAAGTAGTTTCGTTATTTATGGATTTCATTTTTAAAATTTTAATTCCAGTATAGTTAAGATACAGTGTTATATTAGTTTTAGATGTATGGGATAGTAACTCAACAATTCCATACATTATGGATTTCATTGTTAAAGTATTTTTAAGGAGTCATTTCAATATAGTAGAAATTTGATCTCTCTCTCACACACCTATCCTTGATTCATCTTGTTTTCCTCTTTAGAGTCCCCCCTTATTGGTTATCTGAGCATTCTATCGAGGTATTCTATGTAGTAACGATTAAATATTCAAATAATTATGCATAAGTAAATGGTACCTAATGCTCACAAAGTGCGATTAATTAATTTAACTGATTTTCTGACAATAAGGTATATCTGCATTTCTAAATGGCAAATTATTACTTGAATATATTGATAAAATTGAGTTATTAGTATTTTATTTGGGATTTTTCTATGTTTATTCATGCAAGAAAGTTATTTGTCCTTTCCAGTTTTTATAGTCTGTCATCTTTTGGTATTGAGGTCATGAGAGTTTCCTAGAATAACTCAAGAAGAGAAAGACTTTTATCTTGCTCCATTCAGCAACAGCTTAAATAGAATTGTAATTATCTTTTCTTTGAAAGTTTAAAAGGTGTCACCTAAAAACATAAAAAAATAAAAAAATAAAAGGTATCACCTAGAAAAAAATCCTTTGAGTTGATATCTTTCTGCAGCTAATTATTTGACAATCTTTGTGTTTTATTTTGAAGTATTAGATTTTGTCAGGTATTTTGTCTTCTTGTGTTAAGTGAAAAATGTAAATTTTACTGGAAATTGATATATTTCACTAGAATTAAAAAAATTTACAAGGCAAGGATTTTGAAGAGCATTCTCCAAAGTTGTACCAATAGTCTCTTGCCCAAATGTAAATTTGTATGTATTTTTATCTTTCATGCTTTGATGTGCCTTTTTTGTTTTAGCAATAGCAACAAACAGCACTTGAGTTTATTAACTGTACTGTTTCTGTCTTTCCTGAAAATAATAATGTCTAATGCTTAATGTCTACCACAAAGTGCTCAGCTTTTAATACACATTATCTCATTTCTATGCAACAACCCTCAAAGGTAGATTTTTAAAAATAATCTCAAGTTACATATAAGAAAATGGTTTCTTCAGGAGGCTAGGTCATGATCCTTCTACTGCTAAATAGGAAACTGAGACTCCGCTCTGCTCTCTGACTCCAGATACTAAGCTTTAGATTTTACTTTCCTGCTTTTCTTAATTTTTCTTCATGTTTTCCTCTAGTTACTTGGCACAACTTCTAACTTCTTTTTTTAATTTTTATTTATTTTATTTTAATTTTTTTATTGGAGTTCAATTTGACAACATATAGCATAACACCCAGTGCTCATCCCGCCAAGTGCCCCCCTAAGTGCCCATCACCCAGTCACCCCAACCCCCCGCCCACTTCCCCTTCCACTACCCCTTGTTCATTTCCCAGAGTTAGGTGTCTCTCATGTTTTGTATCGGAAAAGGACAAACATTATATGGTCTCATTCATTTAGGGAATATAAAAATTAGTGAAAGGGAATAAAGGGAAAGGAGAGAAAATGAGTGAAAATATCAGTGAGGGTGACAAAACAACTTCTAACTTCTTGAGTTGCATGTTAACTTTCATTTTTTCAGGGCACCTGGGTGGCTCAGGGGTTGGGTATCTCCCTTCGGCTGAGGTTGTGATCCTGGGATCCCGGATCTAATCTTGCATGGAGCTACCTGCAAGGAGCCTGCTCCTCCCACTGCCCATGTTTCTGTCTCTCTTTGTCTCTCATGAATGAATAAATACATAAAGTCTTAAAACAAAAACTTTCATTTTTTATTTATGAATGAATCTATTTATAGGTATAAATCTATCTTTGAGTTCCACTTTTCTCAGATACATTTTATGTGTAATTATCAATGTCATTTTAGCTAAATATTCTAAAATTGCATTATTTCTTTTTTGAATTGAATTTAGAAGAATTTTCTTTTCCCAATGAGTAAGGTTTTTGATGTTGCTTACATGATGTTGTTGTTTATATCTGTAAATAATGGTAGTTGGATTTTGATAAAAATATATTTACTATTTCCATATTTGGCATTTACTGAGGTATCTAATATATAATTTGTTTTTAAAAACATACTATAGATTCCTAAAAGGCAATGTATTCTCTGTGCATAAGCACTGTTGTGCCCATTAAATCTATTTTTAATTTTTATATTTATATATATACATATTTAAAGATTTTATTTATTTATGCATGAGAGACACAGAGAGAGGCAGAGGCACAGAGAGAGGCAGAGGCACAGGCAGAGGGAGAAGCAGGCCCAATCCCAGGAACTGGGACTCAATCCCAGGACCCCAGGATCATGACCTGAGCCAAAGGCAGATGCTTAACTGCGGAGACACCCAGGCGTCCCTAAATCCATTAAAAAAAAAAGATTTTATTAATTTATTTGAGAGAGAGAGAGAGAGAGAGAGAGAGAGATGGAGAGCACAAGCAGGGGGAGCAGGAGAGAAGAAGACTCTCCGCTGAGCAGGAAGCTCGATGTTGGGCTCCATCCCAAGACCCTGGGTTCATGACCTGGACAAAGGCAGACACTTAACCCACTGGGGCCCCCAAACCCCCCTATTAAATCCTAATTAAATTTTTAAGTGTAGTTTGAATTATCTTATCCTTGGTCTTTCAAGGTTGTGATATAGGTGAACTGTTTCCCAAGAAAATTGACTCTCTGTGACTCTTTTTGTTTCCAACAATTCTTATGTGATTTATGTCAATATTATGCTAGTTATTTACATAAAGCTCGGTTATTATTATAGCTATCTTGTGGCTATACGTTTTTTGGAAACACAAAACGATACTCTCTTTTTCTTCCTAATTCTTTTAGTCCTAAACTTTTAATAATACTGCCAACTCTACTTTTTGTTTGACTGTTTCTGTATTTTAGTTTATTCTTTTGTTTTTAGCCTTTTTGATATATAATTTAGAATATGATGCTAGAGTTTGACTATTTTTTGTTAAATTTGAGAATCTTCATTAAGAAAGTTACAGATAGTTTCTGTTTCCTTGTTGTATGTGTGATCTTCTGTTGTATGATCCTCTGATAAGATTTCCCTTCTCTGGGATCCCTGGGTGGCGCAGCGGTTTGGCGCCTGCCTTTGGCCCAGGGCGCAATCCTGGAGACCCGGGATCGAATCCCACATCGGGCTCCCTGCCTGGAGCCTGCTTCTCCCTCTGCCTGTGTCTCTGCGCCTCTCTCTCTCTCTCTGTGACTATCATAAATAAATAAAAATTAAAAAAAGATTTCCCTTCTCTAATGAGAATTTTTTTCTGACTTTACTCCTGTAGATTTTTTCCCCAGTTTTTGTGCTCTTTATGTATTAAAATTTACACACAATGTCTTACCTTCTACTGGAAGACAACTTTAAGTTATTTTTTAAAAAATCATGCTTAGACTTATAGTTATCCAAAATATTAATGCCAATAACAAAATAGTGTCTATTGGTTTTCCCTTGTAAGAAATTGCATTGTTAGCTCTCTTGGTGGCACTAGAGTCCTGTCATGTGGAAAAATGGGGACATCAACTCTGAGTATAAGTATGAATAGAAGAGTGGGGCGCTGAAGTGGAACCATATTTTACTTCTTTTCCCCTCTTTTTATATGCATAAGAATGGTATATGATTTAAAATTCTACACTTACAAAAGCCTTAAAAAGGTATCTCAATTAGTATAGCAAAAATGTCAAGTGATCAAATACCATGTCATAGTTTAAATGGCAGAGATTTTTTCTCCCTTAGTGGGACCTAAAATAATGGTGTATTTAGGATGGTGACATAAGTGAGAAGAAATCTTGTAATTTTTTGGAAAACATTTTTCCTGCATGATAAAGGAAGGCTGAGATCATTGTTTCAACCTCGGAAATCCTAAAAGAGATAAGATTGGCCACACCTTGCTGTGGAGAGTTGGTTCCACCTGTTGACCCAGGCTGACAGGATGTAGGGGAACTGGTAGCTCTGCAAGAGCAGTTGGGCCACCTGCTGGGGCTGGAGCAAGAATCTAACTTCTTGGCTGTTACTGCAACTGCTGGGGGTGTCATGATCTGTCAGCAGCTGGGATATAATAGCACTAAAGTGAGTTACACCACCAGAGAAACTTCTCTTCTCCTCTTGTGGAGTCCGGACAGATCTCACCCTTATGTCATGTGTTCCTAAATCTCTGCAGAGGAAAGCTTTAGAAATAAATATCTAGGTGACCTGGGTGGCAATATCCAGTAAGCATCCCCATGGGCTTTTAAGGACCCAGTGAGTCTTTTAAACCATGCTGATGACAAGTAGATGTGGCGGGACTGGTGCTTGACACAGGGCCCTTTACACACCATCTAGTTATTGTGACAGTTTTCCTGTTTAATCTTAGCTAGAGGTCTGCTTGATAGCACCTTGCAGTGCCTGCTTAGTAACCTAGCAGCCTGAGAATAGAGACCAAGGGCCAAGATTGACCATCTCTGTGACTTTTCTTTGTATTAGGAGAAGTTGTGTACTGAGAGTTGATTTTGTCTTTGGCTCAGTCTCTATGGCAAGCACAGATTTTTCTGGTAGCTCTCACAGGCATTCACGTCTGTTCTGGGCACTTGGGTGGCCCCTCTGAGTAGGTTTTTCTGAATATTCTTTGTATTCAACAAAGCAGATCCCACTCACTGCTGTACTCATTCCCATCTTTAGTTTCTCATCTCCAGATGCAAACTGGGGGAGGGGTTGGTGGAAATCTTTCAGGGTCTTCTCGTGATTTTTTTCTCTGGAGTATTGATTACAAGCTGACCTTTGATAGTTTCCTTTAATCTTGTCCCAAGTAAACTATAACTTGATTTTTTTAATGTTATCATAAGGATGGCATCCTTCCTTAGTTCCTACTGTGATACAGATCTTTCCTATTTTTATGTTACTTTGGTCATTTGGGGGGTGAGGAGCTGTAGACAATGGAGAAAGCCTTTGCTCCAGTTGTGTGTTTTGGCTGTTTTTTTTGTTTTGTTTTGTTTTTTGAACAGAAGTCTGGTCTTCCTGCATCTGTAGGATTTACAAAGAGAAACACTGTGAAAATTACTAATTCCATACTTGCATTGGAGCCTTCGGGGAGATGTGAGAAATATAAATTTGGGGGACAGGGACACCTGGGTGGCTCAGTAGTTGAGCATCTCCCTTCAGCTGAGGCCATGATCCCAGGATCTAGTCTCTTGTGGGGCTCCCCGCAGAGAGCCTGCTTCTCCCTCTGCCTATGTTTCTGCCTCTCTCTCTCTCTGTCTCTCATGAATTAATAAAAATTAAAAAAAATTAAAAATAAAATAAATAAATTTGGGGGACGTCAGCCTATAGTGGCAGTCAGGTCACAGGAATAGGAGAGACTGCCTCAAGCAGGTTCCAAAACCTTGCAGATCATTGACTCGTCTCCCAGATTCTAATTTAGCAGATTTATGGGTCCCAAGAATCTACAATCTTTTTTTTTTTTTTTTAAGCTTCCAAATAAGATTTCTAGAATTGGGTGTTAAGAGAAGAACTTATTAAGACAATGCTCCCAGAATGGTCCTATTTAGATAAGAATGGTTTATGTCTACCACACATGGATATGTTGTAGGGATGATGGCATGGTCATCAATTGAAAAAGTGATGAAGATTTTGAGAAGTCATTGTGAGGAAGAAGTGGGCATGCCGATGAGAAATGTAAACAAAGTGGGAGGGCAGAGAAAATTTGACACCAATGCATGTGATTATGCAACTTTCTCCGTCCTGCTCTGAAAGCTGAGTGTAGACACAGAGATGAGTAGTTGGCTTAACTGAGTTGAGTGAAGCAAGGGACAAGGGCAGGACACCAAGGGCTACATGAATCTGCAGGTGTCTGACCACAGCCTCTATCTGTTTAATTTTCTGCTACCCTAACCTATTCCCAGTATAGCTACCCTGGACCCCAAAACTGCCAGTCCCTACTGCCATTCACCCCTTTTTCTCAGGCTGTCTACCCTTGTTTCATTAACCTGGAGCCCAGGGACATCACTTCAGTCCCTCTCTTGCATTTAGCCCTCAGAAAATTAAATAACTAGTTTAAGGCCAAACCACTAATAAATGGTAAGACTAAAATTTGAACTCAAGCCAGTCCAAGTTTTTGGGCTTTTTTTTGTGTGTTTTGTTTTATTTTAGACCACTACTTTATAGGACTGCTATGGTGGGATCGCGATGTCCCACCAGACCCTGTTTCAAGGACTACCCAGCGGCAGGGAGTGCGATCAGCAGACACACTTCAGCTCTCAGGCCCCTCAGAGATGCTTCTGCAGCAGAGAACTGCCTCACCCTGCTAGTGACCGATCAATGCATGAGTATAGAGGCTTGGCCCTCTCAGCCTGGCTTGGGACAACTCTGAATGAACTTTGTCTCCAGAGCTCCCTGTGGAGGTGGCTGAGGCTGTCCCGGGCCCACATCACACTTTCCTTCCCCTTTCCTGCCTCCTTCCCAGCCCTCCCTTCCATAGGCGTTGATCCCAAGGGCACTCCTTAATAAACATGCTCCATGTTAAATGTTCTTCGAGAGTCTGTTTCCCAGGGAACCCCATGTGCAACAGCTTCTCAAGCATGTAAGAGCCAGAATTCCCTGTTACAGAAGTCCTGTGACTTCTCACCTTTCCCAGAGAAAGTGTTTCCAAAAGTGTTTCTGAAAATTGTGAGGTCCAGATGAAGCTGGATGCTCCTTCCCCTGGTCACTGGGATCATACCTAGTCTAGTCTTTAGGTTTTGGGGATATATAGGGCTCAAGAGGGATGGTTTAATCTGGGGCTGAGTGAGGCAAATGTCCCAGATTTAGAGTGGCTAGCCTGCTACTTAAGTTTTGGTGACTGTTTCCTTTTTCCTCCCTCATTATCCTCCTGAGCTGAGTCGGGGCTTAGAATTTTGAATTTTTTTTTTTTTTTAAGATTTTATTCATTCATGAGAGACACAGAGAGGGAAGCAGAGACAAAGGCAGAGGGAGAAGCAGGTTCCCCGCAGGGAGCCCGATGTGGGACTTGATCTTAGGACCCTGGGATTCCACCCTGAGCCAAAGGCAGTTACTCAACCACTGAGCCACCCAGGTGCCCCTAGAATTCCAAATCTTAATTCCTGGTTTTAGGCAAGCGTGAGACGAGGCAACTAATTGAATTTTTAATGCTTACATCTGATATGCCATTGCACGGTGATCTGCATCAACTTGAAAGCAAAAATGTGACCTGGGCCAAAGCATACAAATTTCAATGCTTTTATTTCAGGTTCTTTGTTTCCCTTGTATTTTATCAGTTAGAATAAGCAGTCAAAATGTGTTAAGAAAGAAAAAATCAGGTCATTCATCAGAAAAAAAAATTGTTGATTTTTCAGTATGATTATTATAGGAATATTAATAAAAATTTAAAAAATCAATACTTGTATGTTGTCTACAACACACAATTTTGTAATTTTGTAAGTTTCTCCACTTCACATTAGATTATTCCTCTCACTCCATACAATCAGTATATAGAGTAAGTAAGTATATGATTCAGGATATATTTCTTTATAATGGTTTGAAAATTTGGGTATTAGGTTTTCAATTAGACATCTAAGAAGATCTCATCTGTGCTAACCACTTAATTAGAAACAAATATGCAAAGAAATACTATGATGGAGATTTCAAAATAGTAGGCAAAACAAAGTCTGTATATTAAAAATGGAATCTAGTTCATCTAATTTGAATATTGTTGTCTTCTGATCCACCTGACATACTCTTCAGTCAGCAGCAAATTGAAGCCATATGTTATCAATAATCACTCAGATCACTCTAAGTATATACGCTGTGTTACATTAAATAACCTTATTTAGGTAACTGCTTTAAACATGTTGTAGACTCAAGTACTTCTTAAAGTTTTCAGTTATTGATTTTCAAATCTTCTTTGTAGGTATAAGCCTCTCAGAAGGCCAAATGTAATCGAGGTTCCTGCCCAGTCTGTCTTTTCCTTTGATAACCACCCACAGTTACTCTACTAGCCTGTCAATAAGCATTTAATGAGGACCTGCTGTGGGGCTGAGGCCTCTACCAAGGCCTAGCAGCGAACACAAGATTAGGTTTGCCTGGAGATGCTTACAATCAAGTTGGTGGTTTTCATGAGGATAAACCAGCATGGTCTCCTTAATTTTCTTGTTTATCAACAGCAACAATAAAGATGTTTTCCTAGGGGTAGCATTTCTAGGATATCAGCTTTGATACCCTCTTAAGCTGATAGAAAAAAATAGCCCCCAATAACTAATAAAAAATAATGACAGTTTCTATGGAATCCTGTAAGATTGTCTCAGAGGTTTGTAAATCCATAGATCAGATTTACAACATAAAGTACCAGAACATATTTCCTAATTTTTCGTACATTAAAATGTGTTCCAATCTTTCACATATTAAGAGTAAAATGTCAGGACATTTTTGTGGTTTCCTCTAACTAGTAAAACAGGAGGGAGGTTCTTTGTGAGGATTTCCAACCAAGCCATGTACAACCAATCTGATATAGATCCTTTTCTTGCAACTGGAAGGCTCCTGACAGCATGGAAGAAAAATTTAAAAAGTGACAATTACTATAGGCAGTAACATAACTAGTCATCTGAGCTATTTAATAACCAATGGTCTGAAACTTTTGTAACCCTCCCCCCAAACATGAAAGCACTGAAATTATTCTGAACATAGATATTAAACCGATGTATTTCTCAGATAAGACAAATATCTATAAACCAGAAAAATAGTCTTAGGCATTGTAGAGCAGCAACAAAATATAACCATAAATTTTTATTCCTCTATAAATAGAAAACTTGATCAACCAATATCTCTCCTTTTTTTGATGGAAATGATTTTCCCTATATTTTAAAGCTCTTGTATTTGGCAGAAGCCTCAGAAAACAGCTACCCAATTTGGGAGACTGTTCTAGGTCTTAGATGGATAGTCCTCTGCTGTAGACCTTGAAGGCATATTAATCTTTATACATAGGAATCATATCATGGAGTAAAATGTGAAATAGCTGTTTTCCATGTTTAGTTGTCAATCTTTAAGTTAAGTAAGCATTCCTATTTCCAACAGGTACACCTCTAAAATTTGTGAAGTGAAGGGCAAGAGTGGAAACAGGAAGAGTCCTATGCCTTTTTTTCCTACCTTGGTCTCTTTCAACATAGCAGGGAGCCACATGCTGTGGACTCTACCTCAGGAGCACTACACAGGGAAGAAGCCCATGAGCCTCAGTGGCTGACTTGAGGCCTGTTAGGCAGAAGGTTCCAGGGTCAGGTTTCTGGAGCATGGGCTGAAAAGGGAGCCAAGATTCTATGTGGGCACATGCCTTGGCCCTACATGTGGGGCACACCAGAGAGAAAGTCCAAGTGGCAGGGTCTCAGGGTGACGTTTTTTCTCACTGTCTAAAATCCCACATGTTCCAAAATTTTAAAACTTTCCACCTGAATAGTCATTATTTTTTAAGTCAATTAACCCATTTACCTAAGATTCCCCTCTAATATTCTTAAATGTCTGCAGTGATACTTACAGAACAATGAGATTAGCAGCTCTTGAGTGCTCCTGTAAGAGTTCATTCAGTCGAACTTGGCGGTAGCTCTGTGGACAACATTTAGATTTTGTTGAGAGCAGTTCCACCAGAATTATGAATGTGAATCTACTTAAATTATGGAGAAGTAAAAAAAAAAAACCTCACTTCAAAAAAAATTACAATTATTTCTTTCATATTTGGATACTAGTAGTGTTTTAAAAAACTCCTGGAAAAAAAAATAAAAAAATAAAAAAAATAAAAAACTCCAGGGAGGGGCACCTGGGTGGCTCAGTGGTTGAGCACCTGCCTTTGGCTCAGGTAGTGATCCCAGGGTCCTGGGATCAAATCCTGCATTGGGCTCCCCACAGGGAGCCTGCTTCTCCCTCTCCCTATGTCTCTGTCTCTTTCTGTGTCTCTCAGGAATAAATAAATAAACCTTAAAAAAAACTCCTGAGAAATTTTGGAAATATAAAGAATAAGATCAGGTTGTTGTGCTATAGTGGCTTATTGAAGTCTAAGGAAAAAAAAAAAAAAAACAAGCGAGCAGAAAACATGGTTAACAGTAAAGAGAAGGTGAGAATGGCCAGATCTGGGAACAGATTAGAGGTAGAAGAACTAATAGAATCATGATACCAATTTAATATCCTAAGCACATAAATTATATCCTAGTCTACATTATATAGGCTCTTTGAATATTTTATCAGCACAGCAGACTTGTTTCAACTAAAATGTCAGCCAAAGACTCACTTGGAAAAATAACTACATTGACAATTTTGCAGGGATGAGAATAATACCATTCATTATACTTCATTGGTTCAGAAATCAAGGCTTAGATGTATGATTTGCTCAATTAGGTGAAAAATCTTTGTTAGAAGTGGGCAGTTTATGAGAGAGAGAGAGAGTGAGAGAGAGAGAGAAAAGAAAGCAAACTCTTAACTATAGAGAATCAACAGGGTTGCTGGAGGGAAGTGGGTGGGGGATGGGCTAAAGGGGTGATGGAGATTAAGGAGAACACTCTTTTAAAAAAAAATTAATTTATTTATGATAGCAGAGACACAGGAGGAGGGAGAAGCAGGCTCCATGCCAGGAGCCTGACATGGGACTCGATCCTGGGACTCTAGGATTGCGCCCTGGGCCAAAGGCAGGCGTCAAACCACTGAGCCACCCAGGGATCCCAAGGAGAGCACTTGTGATGAGCACTGGGTGTTGTATGGAAGTAATGAGTCACTAAATTCTACACCTGAAACTGATTATACTGTATGTTAACTAAGTGGAGTTTAAATGAAAATGTGAAACTAGGGGTGCCTGGGTGGCTCAGATGCTTAAGCAACTCTTGATTTTGGCTCAGGTCATGTTCTTAGGGTTCTGAGATTGAGCCCCACATCAGATTCTGTACTGAGCCTGGAGTCTGCTTAAGATTCTCTCTCTCCCTCTCCCTTTGCCTCTGCTCATCCCCCAACTCTCTCTCTCTCTGCCTCTCTAAAAATTTAAAAAAAAAAGTGAAACTAAAAATAATAAAAATAAAAATCTTCCCAACTTCCCCTAATAAACAAGCAAACAAATAACTGGCCAGTTTATTATACAGTTTATCAATCTTAGCTCAGTATTTTCTCCACTAAATTTGAAAAGCTTTAGTATCTCTCATTCTAATTTGTTTCAAGTTCAGCTCCTAATGTAATTTATTATATCCATCCTACAAAATGTGCCCAACCCAACTTTGATAATCATTATTCCAATTATGTATTTTCTCAGATTACTTTGTTAGTTTTCATAACCTCATCAGGTTAAAATTTTTTGTTACTGTGTTAAATTGTGAGTCACTTACCTTTAACTTGGTACACATATTGACTTAAGTTATTTTAGAATGATGGATCTATCTCCTGGTCTATAAAATTAAATCTGAAAGGAGACTTCGCAATACATATCAATAATCTGAGATTTTTTTTATCTTTCAAGAAAAGCATTGATTTTATATTAAGAAGTGGAAACCAGTTTCTAAATACTCATATCCAGTAATATATGATTGAAAAGGACTTGAAAAATGCAGAAACCCTGGATCTGGAATAATGAAATTCTATAACAGATACATCGTTACTTCTTGATCTTTAAATCAACCACTGTTTTCTTTTTCAGCTAGTTAGACAGTAAAGTAAAAATTAAGGAAGACAAGTCCTTACCTTTTCCTTGACTGCTTCCAGTTCTGCATCTGTAATTTTCCATGGGGTTTCTCTCTTTAATTTCTCAGCAGTTGTTAAATCTTTGCAGCTTTCATGGAGACGATATGGTTCAATCATCTCTTCAAAGACTTTCCAGCTGAAATTGGAATTATAAAGGAGGGCTCACAGTGGGAAACTAACTCATTATTTCACAGATACTCCAGGTATGACTGGCTCTGCTGGCTGCAGAATCAGACCTGAATGTCATGCAAATCTTTTAAGAATTATCTTTGCAGGGGAATTACTGTGAGTAAAGCCATGGATATAGTACTGCCTCCCTACCTAAGGAAAGGCCTTAACATGTTTGAAGCCCTGTTAGCCTACTGCGCAATAGACCCTCAATAAAAACGCATCAACACATAGATAGTAATTATTCTGCAAATACATTTTCTACACAGTATAGTCAAAGACACCATTGTAATGTAAACACTTTAGCTCATAAATAAGTTTCCATCTGCTTAAATGAGTTTCCATCTGCTCATTGTACAGACTGTCTAGGAGACATTCATGAATTAATGTGGGAGATGAACTAGGTTACTTGGGATAGGATTTGGCTGGGCTTTCTCTCTCCTTTTAGTCCAAAGGGCCCTTTCCCTGCCGGCAGGGGGCGGTGGATGGGCAGCTAGAAGAATAGCAAATTTAATGGTTATAGAGCAATTTGGATGTTTGCAGCAAATAACGCAGCTTTTGTCCTTCTCATGTCTACTGTTGCTGTCTGAGATGTTTAAATGACTATTTTTCAGGTGCATGTTAGAGGAATGAACAAAAATCAATAATATTTTTATGTCTAAAAATCTGAGGCCATTTTAGAGCAATTAAGAAGAAATCATTGAGTGGAAAACTAATAGCAGTATCTCACAGCTGTGGAACATTTTAAAGAGTGCCAGAAAATCTCATTCTTGTCTTTTGTAAGAATCTCAGATTTTTTTAAACAGTAGTACAAAACAAAGCTTACAATTTATGAGAATGGTTGTCTTCAGTGTGCTACTGTAAGATGATGCCAAATAATACAATATCTTTTGATTTTATATAATATAGCTTATAATTTAGTAACTTTGGAATGAGAGGTAACTAGAATCAATGTGCTGCTGGGTTAAGGAATTAAAATATGAGTTCAATGATCGGTTGCCCTGATTTTGAATTTGCAGATCAAAGTGCAGAGATTATAAAGGAGAACCTGCCAGTGCCTTTATTAAGGGATTGAAGAGATAATGAATGTAGTAGATTTCTGACACTTTGGTTTATTTAGAATAGACAACAATGGGGAATGACTGATATGCCCTATTCTTTCAACTACATGATACTTTTATTTGCTATTCCTTCCAACAGTGCCATGCCTTCAGAGACCCTTGGCTGTAATTTGTGCAATGGAAAGGTGCCAGCCTAGGAAAGAAGAACCTGGGTTCTCACTCCCACACTTCCATTGTCCTCCTGGACCTGGATAACCTCGCCTATAAAAGGAGATAATGGTGGCTGCTGAGAGCTGGCCTGAAGATTGGTGTCATGGTTAGATGATGATTTGGGTGACAGTGCTCTGAAAAGTGTATAGTGCCCTATAAAACCAAGGTGTCTTGGTTATACAGTTATAGGACTTAGGTTAGCAGTTGAGAGGCTCTCTGTTTAAGCTCTCTATATACTTATTTTGATCAAGATAAAAGTTTTATTTGCATCTCAGCCCAGGTGCTTATTAGAAAAACCAGTTTGAAAACAGTTTCCTAAGAAAGGAAGTGGAGTGCATGTTGCTTGTTGTCTCCTTGGCATCCATACTATCCTCCCCAATGCAGTTTGGGTGAGAGTGACTCCATCCCCAGCATAAGCTAATCAGCACAATTCTATTCCATCTGCCAGAGCTCTTTGGCCAGGGTAGGCACATATCTCAGGCAAACTTGACCAAAGGGCACCTAGCATTTCACTGACCAAGTAAAATGGCTTAGTGGCTTAGGTAGGTGCAATGGAGCCCATGATGTGAGTTCAATGACTAAAGAAGAGACAAGCTTTCTGTCCCACTGAACATAAATGAGCAAGTATGTAGTCCTGGTTGCTACTGGCTGTCATCTTGTTTTTATGAACAAAATCAATTTTGATTGATGCTTTCATAATGGAAGGTCGAGTAAAGATAATGGAAGAGAATTAGTCCTTGATTACAAAATTAACCTTCTAGATCAAGCTTTGCCTGAAAGCCAAAACATAATTGGATTTTTCAGTTATGTTTACCAATAATTTGCATCATTTAAGTCACTTTTTATTTGCATCAAAACATGCTGAGTGACATAATGGGTTATAATGGAACTGTATTTGCCCATTTATTTTCTCTCAACTCTTACTGTTCTTTGTCTATGTTCGTCTTGACTTCTTCCTCCTAAGGTTTATTCCTGAGCTGGCCATTTTCCATTCTCCTAGCTAGATGATGCAAAGGTGGCTCAAGATTTTTATTCTGATTCTTATGAAATCTGATTTTTTATATAAAAATTTCCAAAGAGTTTATTTATTCATGAGAGACACAGAAAGAGAGGCAGAGACATAGGCAGAGGGAGAAGCAGGCTCCCTGTGGTGAGCCTGATGTGGGACTGATCCCAGGATCCCAGGATCACCACCTGAGCCAAAGGCACATACTCAACCACTGAACCACCCAGGTATCCCTATAAAAATTTTTTTAATTGACTCCAGAATAGGCCAAGTTTTACATGCCATTGAATGTAAATGACCATTAGTTCAATTTAAAAAACTAATTTACACCTGCCCTGCCTTCTTCATCCTTGTTCTTCATGACACCAAAGTATAAAAATTTGTTAATTGTAAAAAAAAATTTCCCCCTAAGTTCATATAAGATTTTTCTCAAATTAATAGGCTAGTTGTTATGTGACCACTCTAGTATCTTTTTTTTAAAGATTTTATTTATTTGAGAGAGAACATGGGGAGAGGGGCAGAGAAGGAGGGAGAGGGATAGGCCGATTCCCACTGAGCGCAGAGCCCCACACAGGGCTGGATCTCATGACCCTGAGATCATGACCGGAGTCAAAACCAAGAGTCAGCTGCTTAACTGTTTAACTGCTTAACAGAATGGGCCACCCAGGCACCCCACGACTCTAGTATCTTTAAAGTATCCAGTTAATTGCTTCTACTTTCTCTTTAATTTCTATGTAATGATTGTTGCTTTTTTGGCCTATGACTTTTAAATCAGTACATTCAATAAAAAATAAAATTTAACCACAGGAGATTTTCAGTTTCTCCAGGCTCAATTATTTTCTCATTAACTTTGCTTTTGTACTCCCTTTCACCCTTGCCCAGCCATATTTATAATGTTTCTATGATAAAATATCTCCATAATACTGATGTTTTATGAGTAGTCAAAGGATTTATTAGAGTCAATCTAGGTACATTTAACATTAGCCTCCAACATGGAAATCATTCTCAAACTATTTTTGACATTGTATGTCACATGATGACCAAGAAAAAGCAGTGTTGGGGAGATAATTATTAATGGTAGGTAGGGGCTTCCTGGCCAAGAGAGCTGAAATAGAGCTGGCACTCTAATAAGTGTTAGGCCCTTGGACAGGGCCTGGATCAGCTCAGAGGAAGATTCTTCTTTCTCTAATTGAATTCAGAGGAGTTGCCTTTTAAAAATGATCCAAAGGCCTCAACAAAAGTAGGTTTAGAGGGAACATAACTCAACATAATAAAGGCCATATATGAAAAACCCACAGCTCATTATAATCAATTGTGGAAAATTGATAGCATTCCCTGTAAGATCAGGAACAAGACAAGGATGTCCACTCTCACCACTTTTATTCAACATAGTACTGGAAGTCTAGCCATAGCAATCAAACAAGAAAAAGAAACATAAAGCATTCAAATTGATAAGGAAGAAGTATTCCTTATACTATTTGCAGCTGACATGCTACTACATATCAAAAAGCCTAAAAATTCCACAAAAAAAACTATTAGACTGATAACTGAATTCAGTAAAGTCACAGGATATAAAACCAATGTACAGAAATCCATTACATTTCTACAATTAGGAAATAACAGAAAGAGAAATTAAGAAAGCAATCCCTTTCATAATTACACCAAAAATAATAAAATATCTGGGAATGAACACAACCAAGGAGGTGAAACACCTGTACTTGAAAGTATAAAACACTAATAGAAGAAATTGAAGATGACACAAACAAATGGAAAGTTATTTCATGCTCATAACTTGGACAAGTATTGGTAAAATGTCTATACTACTTATAGCAACCTACAGATTTAATGCAATCCCTATAAAACTACCAACAGCATTTTTCACAGCTAGGACAAATAATCGTAATATTTGTATGGAACCACAAAATAGCCAAAATAATCTTGAAAAAGAAAAACCAAAGATTGAAATATCACCATTCTAGACTTCAAGTTATACTACAAAACTGTAGTAATCAAAACAGTATGGTACTGGCACAAAAATAGACACATGGATCAATGGAACAGGACAGAAAGCCCAGAAATAAACCCATAATTATATGGTCAATTAATCTTCAACAAAGGAGACAAGAATATGCAATGGGAAAAAGACAGTCTCTTCAACAAATGGTGTTAGGAAAACTAGACAGCTACGTGCAAAAGAATAAAGCTGGACCACTTTCTTACACCATACACAAAAAATAAACTCAAAATGGATTAAAGACCTAAATGTGAGATCTGAAACCACAAAAATCCTAAAAGAGAGCACAGGCAGTAATTTCTCTGACATTCACCATAGCAACCTTTTTTCTAGGTATGTCTCATGAGGCAAGGGAGATAGAAGCAAAAATAGATTATTGGGACTACATCAAAATAAAAACCTTGTGCACAGTGAAGGAAACAATCAGAAAAACTAAAATGGAATCCACTGATAGGGGGAAGATATTTGCAAATTACATATCTAATAAAGGGTTAGAATCCAAAAATATATAAAGAACTTACACAACTTAACATCCCCAAACAAATAATCCAATTAAAAATGGGCAAAAGACATGAACAGACATTTCACCAAAGAAGACATACAGATGGCCAACAGACCAGTGAAAAGATGCTCAACATCACTCATCACCAGGGAAATGCAAATCAAAACTACATTGAGATATTACTTTACACCTTTCAGAATGGTTAAAATAAAAAAAAAAAAAAAAGAAAAGAAACAGGATGTGGAGAAAATGGAACCATCATGAACTGTTAGTAGGAATGCAAACTGGTGCTGCTACTCTGGAAAATAGTACAGAGGTTCCTCAAAAATTTAAAATAGAGCTACCCTATGATCTAGTTATTGTAGTACTGGGTATTCACCCGAAGAATACAAAAACACTAACTTGAAAGGATATTTGCATCCCCCATTATATTACTCAGTCATAAAAAAGAATGAAATCTTGTCATTTGCAGCAACATGGATGGAAATGGAGATTATAATGCTAAGTGAAATAAGCTAGTGTGAGGAAGACAAATACCACGTAATTTCACTTATATGTGGAATTATGAAACAAACAATTGAACAAAGGAATAAAAAGACAAACCAAAAAAACAGACTCTTAACTATAGAAAATAGACGGTTACTAGAGGGGAGATAGGTGGGAGGATGGTGAAATAGGCGAAGGGGATTAAGAGTACACTTATCATGATGAGCACTGAGTAATACACAGAATTGTTGAATCGCTCTATTGTACACCTGAAGCTAATATAAATAATATAACATAGTTAACTATACTGGAATTAAGATTAAAAGCTTAATAAAAAATTATCACAAAGGTACCAGATGTACTACCAATGGCCATCTGTGAGATTTACCAACTGATCATTCTCTGTTTTAAAGTAGGATTGCTTTTATATATTTGAATATCATTGCCAATGCCAGATATGTGACTGTTTGACAAAGCAATATGGTATCAGTTACAGTGGAAGGCTGAAGAGAGGAGAATGACTCTTCCAGCACCCCTTTCCTTGGTGGTATTTTTTCTTCACACCAGGGTACATTAGCTGCAAAGATTCTTTTATTGCAGTAAAAATAGGTTTTGTTTTGGTTTTTTTTTGGAAATTTTCCTCAAGACCTTGAACTATCAGAGAAAAATATCCCCCAAATTGTGAAATCTAATTCATTTTGTTTTTCCTGAGAAAGGGAAATAGATTTCTGCATTCATTGCAGGATGATAAGGATATTTAAGAAACACAAATTAAAATGGTGTCTAAAATTAAATTTAGACACCAGTACAAGAACAAAAATGCCTGGTCCTTCATTTTTTACTACTCTCCATAATATTTACGGCCTGAAAAAAGAATAACAAGGGCATCTGTTATAACTCAGAGGTTGAGGGTCTGCCTTTGGCTCAGGTCGTGATCCTGGAGTCCTGGGTTTGAGTTCTGCATCAGGCTCCCCACAGAGAGGTGTCTGCTTCTTCCTCTGCTTATGTCTCTGCCTCTCTCTGTGTGTTTTTCATGAATAAATAAGTAAAATATTTTTAAAAATGAAAAGAGCACAAAGTTCAGGGTTAGTAAAATAAATTGATGGGCACTCAAACAATGGAAAAGCATTAATGGAAGAGGTACATTGACATCCTTGGTGATAGGACAGATAGGATAGGCATGCAGGGAGTAACTGTGGCAGCATGGCAGAGACTAGCATGAAAGAAAGGGAAAGAAACTTGAGAAAATCAGATTGATCAGTAAAGAGGCAAAGGATATAGGAACAAAATTAATCAGCAAGCATAGACAGTCCTTAGTTGCTGTTAAGACAAATAACAGCAAGAAGAATTTGACTACAAGGAGTAGATGACTAATTTGTGCCCAGCATTGAGCCAGTGCTAATAGAAAAACTGAAGTGATTAGGGGACACCACGACTACCCTCCAGACAACAGTAAATAGCCCTATGCTTACAGAGCTCTGGCAGGCTCTGGCCTGTTGCGAAGTGGCACATGCTAGGAAATCATTGTACCTGCTGTGTTATGAAATAGAATGCATTTCCACCAATTAGAGACGTAAGAAGAGCCTGTTTGATCACATCATTGCCAATTCCAATGACTTAGGAATTAAAATTCTTCAAATGAAATGTGGAAGGCTACCAGAGATTACTACATGACAACCCAGTTCATATCAGAATGTTAATTACATTTACTAAGAGGTATTATTAACTGCATCTTAATTTTAAGTATTTAAAACTGTAGAAATATAGGAATAGAAGGCATTAGTGGTTTATATGATGTGAGGAAATATTGCATAATCATAACCAGGGTGAACTCTGTTGATTATAGTTTTATCACAATTAGGATGTTTTGTAAAGCCATTTGAACTGACCCGCAGCCTTGGAGGCATCATGAATACCCACAGATGACATGAAGTTCAAGGTAATGTAGTTCCTAAGGTTGCATCTTAAATCTGGATGCTTTTCTGGTAGATATTTAGTTCATATAGGATAACAGTGAATCAAAAGAAGGGAAGAATAATAAGATTTGAGTGTGGAATTGCAACCCATCAAGAACTGCAAGAGGAAGGAGAAATGATGGTAAACAGAAATAAGAAGACGTCCAATGGGCCACTAAGAACCTAAGCTCTACTAAGATCCTTGTGTCCCTTTTGTACTCTCAACCTTGAACGCCCCACTCCACACCAAATCAAATGTATTAAGTCGTATGCAGATGCAACAGTAAATATGATTTTGGACTGTAAACAATTGAAAAATATTATAATTGGTAAATTATCACTCAAAGTAGTTTGTTTAACATCAGCTATAATTTCCAGACACTCTTCTTGCACGTCTGGGAATTCCTGTGAGGATCTAGCCTACAAGCTGTTTTCAAATACCATGGACTTGGCAAATCTAATAATTAATTAGGGTTAAAATTATGCCACAGTTTGAAGACATTTAGACAATTATTTCAATTTCGGCATTTTAAAAATTTGGAACCAAGACATTTCCTTGCCAGGTTTCAGATAGTTTTAGAGGACTCCCAAAATTTCATAGCTCTAAGGCGTGGCCCTTAGTACCTAAAAGTGAAAATAGCTGTGGAGGGTTGGCCCTGTCATTGTGCAAGGAAAACTCAAGCTGTTTCTCTCTTCTCTGTCAGAGCTCCCCATCCAAGATGTACCACCAGTAACTTAAAAAGAATTTTTTAAAAAGATTTATTTATTTTAGAGAGAAGGGAGGGACCGGGGCGAGGGGAATGAATCTCAAGCAGACTCCTCACTGAGTGAGCGCAGAGCCTGAGGCCCGGCTCCATCTCAAGACCCTGAGATCACGACTTGAGCTGAAATTAAGAGGGGATGCTTAACTGACTATGCCACCCAGGTACCCGACCAGTAATTTTAAATAATGAGACCTTGCCCTGACAGCTCAGTCCAGAATTGGCTGAGCTTGTGCTTCCTGCTACTCTTGCCACCAAAGAAACCAAGAACATGAAGGGCAATTCTAAAATGCGAACTAATCTGTGTTTCAGCAAGTCTCTCTCTCAAGCTCAAGTTGACCATAAAACCTTTTCCTCCGATTATAATTTATTTGATAGCTCTGCATGGTTATCTGAAGTAAGTCCCTTTTAATTATATCTTATTAGGAGGTCACTGCAGTTGATAGACAACATTTTTAGCCTTCAATAATCAACACAAAAGAAAATGAGACAGTACCAGCAGTAAACAACAGATCTTGTTAAATGTTTCATACCTCTCTTTGTTTGGTTTAATGTTGATGTCACCAATGATATGGATATCTGCAAATTTTATCCTAAATTTGCTCAGAAGGGAAGCCATTCTGGAAATATAAGAGAGAAATACTTCATCATTGCATAGGCTACTATTTTCAAGCAAAGAGTTCACAGCTTATTTCAGCTTCATGTTCAAAGGCTCTGCTTAGTGTTTGATTTCCATCACAGTATATTAAATGTGACCAAGCTATTCCACTGATGGCAAAGACAAATTCTTGTAGGTGCAGATCCTAGGAAGAGCCAACCCAACTCTGCATTCGCATTTCAGGTAAGATAACATAGAGCTGTACATACTTCCTTATCATTTGGGAAAAAAGAGGACAAATTTAATATTATTGACTATCATCTTGCTGATAATTTTTAGAGTTACTAACAATGTACTGACAGACTAATAATTATGATATATTATTATATATTGGCGGTTCTTCCCCTGGCAACTGAAATTTTTGATACAATTTCAAAGTTACAGAAAAGCTGCAAGGACAGCATACACAAAAAAATCCCAGATCTTGCCAATTGTTTATATCTTGCCCCATTTGATTTAACACTTTTTCTCTTTATATAAAGCTACAGCTGTCTATCTACAGCTTTCTTTCCTTTTCTTCTTGCTTTCTGCTCACCTACCCACCTGCCTAGCTTCCATCTAAAGTAAGCTACTGCTCTTAGGCTCCTTTATCTATAAATATTTCAGTATTTTCTAAGAATAACAACATTCTTTTATGCAAACAAAGTACAGTCTTTGAAATCAGGAAATTTAACGCTGATGCCATGCTATCATCTAATCCACCAGCCATCTTTAAATTTCATCACTTGCCCCCAGTAAGTTACTGGAGGCCTTAAGAAAATACAAATTATTATAGCCATCATGTTAGTTTTCATTATAATATGACTCTCTTTAAGAGGAATGAAATATATTAATCATATAATATATATAATAAAATTTTATATTTAAGCATGTATAATATATTTAATATATATTATCCTTCCAGATGGGGGAGAAAATATGACAAATTACTGAATACATGTCTGCCATTATTTTGTAACTTTTGGAAGGGCTCAGGACTTAGGCTTGCCATGAGGGCTGCTGGAGGTCTCTCTCCAGATTTCCACCAGAGACGTTTGGATGCACCACATTCTCAACATGCTTGCTGCTTCCACAGCTACATATCAGGCTCTCCACAGTTAAATCGATGACAAAGATGCAAATTTAGTTCCCAAAGATCACTCTGGGGACTGATTTGAATTTTTTAAGTAAAAGAGTTTTCAATAGTCATCCATTTGAACTCTTTCAAGCCACAGATGAGAAACAGGGGGCCTAGATCTGTGCCCTGACTGTTGTTGCAAGGTCCTGCAGCTCATTGGGGGCAGGGCTGGGACTAGGACCAGGTTCGGTCTCTCAGTTCTATTTTAGGGTGCTCTGCTGGAGTAACCACCACAAATTAACAGGTTCCACCTGCCCCAAAGAAGCTACTGGACACAGATTCCTTTGGGCTTTTCCTTTCTTGGATACAGTCACTAGTCAAAGCAAAGCAAACATTATACAAGACAATGATAGTCTCATTCAAGACTTGAGATGAGGCTTCTGTGTCAAACTCCTTTTTGAAAGCATTTGTGGCAGGGGATCAAGGGACATAAAGAGAGTGATTACAAGAATTATGCAGATAATTTAATGACCAAAAAAAAACAACTAAACACAAGGCCTATCACTATGGCTTTGTCTTTAAATCTCGTGTCTCAGAAACACTTAAAGCAACAGACATCCAAAGTGTTCTAACACAGAGTGATGAGTTACTTACGCAATTTTTTCTTCTTCAATGCGATTGATTTTCCCTCCAACATAGATTCTTAATTTACAGTCTTTCCATTTTTTTCTGAGAGTCAAGATATAGGGGATAAGGAGTGTTAACCCTAAAGAAAGAGTAAATTATGACAGAAGGAATGAGTATATCTCACAAAGAGGAAATGAATAGCTTTACATCTTTATTCATTCCCACATTCATTGCTCCTAAATAATTTAAAATCTTTGGAAAACACAGAAATATTATTCTTTAACTGATACTGTGTTTATATACCTTCCCGTGCTGTTTGTTAAATTGATCAACATAGTACTTCTGCTCCCTAGTGTATATTCTGGAATTGTTTTTACCTCCATCATCAAATAACCACCACACATCAATTGTGCCTTTTCCTTGCTTCTTTTTAAATTGGGTGCTGGCTTCCACCAATTTCTGGTTGAACTCCCCCACATGCATTGATTGGATGGTGTTCATGCTGCTATCTGTAATGAAAGAAAAAGTAGTATACACATTTGTATTTTGAAGAAAGAAACAAAATAACTTGCCAATAAATCTATTCAGGGAAATAGAGGACGGGTCATGGATCTGTATTTTTTTATACTTACTGGTAAACAGTGAGCTCTGAAAAGAAGAGATAAAGGTCAAGTCCCACAGTAATTTAGGTCACCTTCAAAAGTTCAAAAAAATTTGATACTGGTTTCATGATTACAGTTTTTTATAATAAAGCAGTAGATTATTTTCAGGTCTCTAGTAATCTCAGGGTAGAATTATTATTTAGGCAGGTAACAATGCTAAATTATCTGATACAATAGCTAAAATATCACCATTTTCCAAAATTTCAGATATAACAACTTAATTGTATTTTCAAATTTACTTGAAAGTAGAAGATGTGGTGATTGGTTTTCTAGAGATAAGCAATAGAAGCAGAATTATTTCTTCATTAGAGCATTCATTTGAGTGCAATGGGTGTAAATTCCATGAATGTCTGGATTATAAAGTTGGCTAGGGACCAAATGCATCTTGATTCTATGCCCCTTAGGTCCTAATATCAGCCTGGCTTGATGCTTTTCTGTTTCCAAGGAGACTTGTGAAGCAAAGAGAAAGCCACTGAGCTATTTGAATCTCAATGAATGAGATGAACAAGCCAGGAAATACAGAAAGACAAAATTCCTTTACTTGAGGTAGAGATAAGGATGTACAGAAAGTTCTTCAAATTTTATTTTTATTTTTTTTTAAATTTTTTTACTGCACTTTCCACCCTCTCAAGGATATAGTGAAAGTATACCAGGGAACTAGGCCAGTGTTTGAGCAGGACTCTGGTTCTTATTTGCCAGTAGAGATTTTTGTTGCTACACCATATATATTATTTCTCATTTCCACATCTTTTAAAGTTGTGACTTCATTGCTCTGTTTCAAAGGGATGGTGTCAGCAAAGTGCTTAGAGTAGGGCTGACAGCTGCTTCAGAGCTTCCTCTCTGATCTGAGGGGTTCTGAAGATGCTTTGTTCCGTCTTTTGCCGCTTCCATGTTTAGGGCCTGTCAGTTCCAAAGCAATTATCTTACATGGCTTCTATCTCCCTAGGACTGCTGAGGGAGAAAGTAAATATCTTGACAAAATGGACCAAACTCTGCCCCCACTTACATGCAAATCAAAGCATCCCGAGGACTCCTGTATTAGTGCCTGGAGGTAGGGCTTGTCCTGATCTAGAACTCAAAAAGAGTTGTCAACCAGTGAAAGCCCAGAGCTGTGAAGGAGCCTACTTTAGAGCTGTGTTTGAAATTTGAGGTGTTGGAAAGAAAACCTAACATTATTTTGCTTTTCTGAGCAATGAGACATGCTGACTTTCGGAGGATGTATTTTTGCCAAAAGATCTGTGATGCAGAAACAGGCTTCTAGAAGAAATAATAAGTCCCTTTTCATTAATAAGAACATTGATGCTTTCCTTCTCCTCCATCAGCCAAAGAACCCAGTATTGGGCTATGACTTCTGAATTTTCCATTGCTTTTCCCAACTGTAACTAACATTGAATGATTGAATGGCAGAGCGGATTCAATGAATAGTTAACATTTCTCATGAATAAACCAAATAATTGAAAAGGAAAGAAGACTGTTAGCATCCAGATGGTCTTATTCTAATATTTACACCCCGAAGGTCCCGATGTACCTCCAGCTTGAGATTCAAACACATCATTTTCCTAGACAATGTCATGTTAAGGTATGCAATACTTAATAGGCTTTCCTGCAGCCCATCAAATATTCCAGGAACCCAAGGGTATTTTAGTATTTGAGTGAGGGCAATGTTTATATTTCATGTTATTCTATGTAAATATATAAAAAATATTATATTACAGGTGAAACTTTGTCCTTGGGTGACAGTAGGAAAACAAGCAAAGAGAACCAAACCTCTCCTTGGGTATTAGAGAGCCTCATTGAAGGACGTCTTTAAAAGGTTGGAGCTTGTCAGACTAGACTGGAAGCCTGCTAAGTTTCAATCTGGATCTTGCTATTTGACTCAAAAACTCTCCCAGAGAAATGATCTTTTCTGGGGCTCACACCAAGTGACTTCAGGAAGTATAGGATTGTGTATGTTAACATTCTAATTTTCTACCAGCAGAGGTCGCCATGGACCTCATTAAACTCAACCTTCAGTGTTTCTGAGAAGGAAGCAATTTTCAGTTTTCAAAAAACTCAGATCACCTGTTTAAAAGTTGTACAAAAAGCTCTCAGTCTGTGGTCTTCTATTCCTGGGGTGCATACTGGACGTTCAGAGGTAAGTGTGCCACTCAGCTGAAATCTACAGGTAATCAGTATCAAGAAAGTTGCAAGGCCAGAATTCTGATTTGTGTTAAAGACAGATGCTTTTTCGAAATTAGGGTTCTAAATGGATCCCTCATTTAATTGTACTGGTTACCTTTCAGTCTCCTGAAATGTCTGCAAGGGGTGTGTGTGTGTGTGTGTGTGTGTGTGTGTGTAGATAAGTCCACATGGACATTGGTTCTAAAATTCCTATCCCCTTTCCATCTTAATTAAGAAATATCTATTTTATGGCACTCAAATCTCTGTAAGCACTATAGGACTCCCAAACCAAATACTGTTATTTTATACTTAAGTTTTTACAATAAGATGGTGCAAAGAGCTTACTGTTACTGATAAATAACATGCACATTTAATCTATACTACTGTCTGGAAAGAAGCATCTCCTAAGTTCTTCTCTAACTCATTGCCCTCAACATCTTAGATGCTGACTTCTAAACCCTAAGATACTCAAGCAGTGGCTCATTTTTGTCTATTTCTTGTGAATTTTATTTTATTTTTAAAAATATTTTATTTATTTATGAGAGACACAAAGAGAGAGGCAGGGACATAGGCAGTGGGAGAAGCAGGCTTCCTGCGGGGAGCCTGATGTGAGACTTGATCCCAAGACCCCAGGATCACCACCAAGATCCCATGAGGGGAGACACTCAACCACTGAGCCACTCAGGTGCTCCTTTACTTGTGAATTTTAAAAGTACTTACCTTTCTTAGGAGTTGGCTTAGTAATGTTCAACTTGCTAGCTTTTTTAAACAAGCCTCGGATGCCTCCACTTCCTTCTTCACATTCGTTATCTTTGATAGCGGCTTCCAAAGCCAGCCTCTCCTGTTCCAATTTCTCTAATTCATCTAATGAAAGAAGACAAAAAAATCACTTATTTAACTCAGTGTGACAAAGCTTCTAGGAGCAACCTTATAAAAGATTTTAATATAAAAAAAGTGTCCCATTTGCAATGACTTGGATGGAGCTAGAGAGTATTATACTAAATGAAGTAAGTCAGTCAGGGAAAGACAAATACCCTATGATCTCACTCATATGTAGAATTTAAGAAAAAAAACAGATGAGCATATGGGAAGGGGGAAAAAAGGAGAGAAGGAAACAAACCATAAGTGACTCTTAATGATAGAGGACATACTGAGGGGTGATGGAGGGAAGAGGGTGGGGGATGGGCATTAAGGAGGGCACTTGTGATGAGCACTGGGTGTTGTATGTAAGTGATGAATCACTGAATTCTACTCTAGAAACTGATACTGCACTGTATGTTCACTAAATTTAAATAACAAGAAAATAAAAAATAAAAATGGTGTCTATGTAATAAAATTATACATCATATGATTTTTTCCAAATGATTATTAAAAACTAATATACATCAGCAAATTGTATTCAGAAAGTGATAACTAGCTCAGGAAAATAGCTCTATGTGTGATTATAACACATGAAGTTGTTAGGTTTTTATGTGTGAAGGTAAGGGAGGCGATGTATTGATATCTTCATTCACATCTGGCAAAACCCAAAAAAGATCCACGGTACATAAGATCTTGTACACTGTACACCACTGATTTACTGACCTACACTACTGGGTCTGGTATTTGACAAGTGGAAGTGCCAAAATTACCAAAGTATACCGGGTATATATCAGGTACACGACAAAGCCTCCTAAATTGCAGCATAAAACTAGACGGCAAGAGTTAAGGAAAGGTAACCAAACCTTATTATAAAGCCTTGTATGGGCTCCAAATAAAAATTACAGTGAACCATGTCTACTAACAATTCTTTTTTTAGAGAGAGAGAGAGAGAGTGAGTGAGCATGAGTTTGCACACGTGTGCACTGGGCGGGGGCCAGGGATGGGGCAGAGGGAGAGAGAGAGAGAATCTTACTCAGGCTTCACACCCAGTGCAGAGTCCTCACGACCCTGAGATCATGACCTGAGCCGAAATCAAGAATTAAACACTTAACTGACTGAGCCACCCAGGCACCCCAACAATTCCTTCTGATAAGCAAAATACTTTCTGGAATGAGTGACCCAAGAGTAAGAAAGAAAAGCTTAGGTTTCTGTGTGCCTATCAGATTTCAAACTGCTAGAAAGGGTCTCACAACACTCAAGTCTGGAATAAGAGGCAAACCTTGCAGCTTTCTGTCCAGGGCTTAGACCTACTGTCCAAGCTTTGATGTTGCATCTGGCTACCTTTTATCTGTTTTGGATTCTGATTGTGACAAAAAATTCCTAACTGTTATGTAATGCCTTGCATCTGTCTCTGACCTCAGCCTGCATTGGGTCAGGGTATATAAGACTTCAAAAGCAGTCCCGGGACAGCACTAAAGCATGATGGGCATTCCTGCTTACAGGAATGGTGGGCGAGGTGGCCTCTTGTCAGATCCCCTCATCTTCTTGCTCACTGAGAACAGACACTTAGAAAATGAGCAATATTCTGAGGAACAGAGTAGAAAACCTAGCTTCAGTGTTACACAACTCTGGTAGGGCTTCTGTAAATGTCAACCCTTGGAGCCTGTTGCCTTATCTATCTGGGAAGCGAAGCTATACAAACTCTAGATTTATCAATTATGTACTAACTAAATCTGTCAGGACAGTCACATCCCTAGACGGTGGTGTTATTCAGCTACACAGAATTGTCTGGCCTCTTTCCAGGTCTTAGCAATTAATCTTTTGCCAGTGGCATGAGATTTAAGGTCAAATCACCCATGTGATTTCCCCAAAGCTTCAAAGGTTCTCAAGATCAGCAACTATAGAAAAATCTGAGAAATTAGACTGATGGTATTAAAGTTCAGACAGGAGTTGCTTACCTCTGACGTTCAAAAGGTGAACCCAAGCTGCATTGCACTGGGGGTCGTGACCGATTACAGCTCTGTTGTGGGCTTTACGTGACGTTAAGCAAGTTATTTACTTTTCCTATGCCTCTGATTTCCTATCTGTGAAATGGAAAATTGTAACCCTTCCCCTTTCCTACTCTCTCAGCTCCACAAAAAGAAATAAACACCACTTTCTGCATGGTGCTTTGTTACTCCTGAAAGAACAAAGCAATGAGCGTGTTCTATAGGCAGTGTGTTTATGCAACTTCTGGAAATGGGCTCAGTCATGCAAAGCATATTGGGTATTTTGAGAAGCCTGGGAGTTATTTTAGCAGTTACTATTTATCACGCACACTTTGGGTGCCAGGGACTGTGCTGCATATTACTCCTTCCCCAATGACTCAAGATAGTTACTATTATTACTCTCATTTTGTAGATGAAGAAACCAAGGCTCAGAAAGGTTAAGTAATTTGTCTGATGTCACCCAGTAAATAACAGGGTTCAAATGCAAAGAGGTCAGCTTGACTCCAAATGCTGCATGCTTCCCCCTCTGAAGACCTTTTGCTTTTTTCTCATTACTATTATCTCAGAGCTGTTCCATTAACCTCCAACACTTCATCACTGGGCAAACCCACGCACTCTCAGGCAAATGGTGTAATGCCAAGTTCCTTCCCCAAACTACGGCCTTCACACATGTCATTTTCAAGGGAGGACCCTAAAAATATATGTGCCAGACTGCCCCAGGGCAGCAACACTGGCAGCATCCCTGCCCTGGGTAATGGCCCCCTCGCTACTATCTATTGTTTGGGAGGCTGTGGGGTCACCTCCTCTTTGCAGGTGTCTGGAAGGTGCATATTTGTGAGCTTCTTTGGAGGCAACTGCAAGGTCCACGCCGGGGAAAGTTTCTTTTGCTTTACTTTTTTGGCAGGCTCCAGCACACCCTGAGATTAGGCACTAGTTGCCATGTTCTTTGTCTTCTAGGTTGGACAAGAGAGGAAAAAAGATAAATCCTCCTTTGTAACAGCTGGCTGAGTGAACTGGGAGCTCCTCCAACTATTTGCTCAAAGGTATGTACACAGCCCATCCTGGACAGAGCAAACCACAAAAATCCCAGGCCCCAGAGACAAAACCAGACCTCACTTGAATGCGTCAGATTCAGCAGTCCCCTCAAAGACAACAGACCGAGGCCAACGGAGACAGTCTGTTCTAAGGGGCTAAAATCTGCTTGCCTGGCCATCTTGGGTTTTCACATTCACACAGTGATCCGATCACTTGCACAGTGATTTTGCATATTCTTATTAGAGCTAATTCTTAATTATTCACTTTGTAGGTGATCTAAGGCCTCCTCCTGTGCAGTCCATCCTTTTCGAATTTCGGTGCTAAGCAGAAGTGACGGTTTGATGATCTGTTCTGAATGATCTATCGGGTGTACTGCTTGCCTCTGCTCACGTATGAGTCAAGAAGAGTAGATAGACTTTGTCAAAATCCTTTCGAGAGTACTGGCTAGCTGACTTGCAAAAGTGTGCCACTGGCCACAAGGGGCTGAGCCAAGGGGGTATGAATGGATAGATATAAACTTATTTCCACAGGGCTGACAATAAAAATTACTCATTCCATCACAATCGCATTTGTAATGTTCTGAATTCACAAAGCCCTTTCCATGTGTTATCTTATTTGTTACCAGTTCCAGTGCTGGGATGCAGGCAGAGCTAGTGGCATTCTCCCCATTTTACTGTGAAGGAAACAGGCTCAGACAGTTCAAGGTTGCACAGCTGGTGATGCAAGCTCCTGCTTCCAATTCTAGCATTCTCCCTCGTTACCATCCTCCCTCAGCGATATGCTCTGACTGCCAATATCTGCCTATTGAAGAAATACACAGTCTGCATTTTTTGAAGAAGCCACCCCCCAATTTCCCAAATGGAGAAATGTCTACATTTCCATGATACTCTGATTCCACCTTTATTCCACTAACTATAACTGTATGACAGGGAATAGAGTTTTAAGATACATGTTTATTTTACGCCCTCTAGACCGCAAATTCTTGGAGGTAGCTTATGTCATATTTCATCACCTCCATATATTGAGAGCTTATTTTGTGCCACATACAATGCCAAACATTTTGTGCAGCTATACTATCTTTAATCTGAAACAACAAATCTGTGAGCTAGGTGCTATGATTATTTCCATCTGAAAATGTGAAAAGTGAAACAGAGAAGATGAATAATCTGACTAAGGCTACACAGACAAAAAGTGTCAAGCTGGAATTTGATCCCAGTTCTGACTGACTTTAAAGCCTATGCTTAGACTTCTCACATCCTTAGTTGTGTCCATGCCTCCCTACTAGAGTCTACCACCGAGAAGAGTCTGTTGGAATAAAAGAACAAGTCAATGCTATTCAACACAGTTCAATATATTTGAAAGTATCTCTGGAAAGGAAGGAAAACAAAAGGATAGTTGTCAGGGATGAGCATGCATAATGTACTGTGTTGCAAGGAAGCAGGGTTAATGCTGTATACAGAGTTATAAAAAGAGGGCCTAATAGGGGCCTAATCTGGGCTTCAAGGCAGGCTGGAATGTGACAGAAGTTAGGACAAGCAGGTTTGAGCTGAAGAATGAGAGGCAAGGAAAGGGATCCTTTTCTTGAAAAGATCCACCATCTGGGCATCAGGTGGGAATTTGAACGTTCCATAGTAGAGAAGCCTAGAGTTCTATCACAACTGACAAAACCACAATGCGCGCGCGCGCGCGCGCGCAAGAGAGAGAGAGAGAGAGAGAGAGAGAAAGAGAATAAAAGCCTGCCTGTCTCTCAGTGCCCTGATAATCCGTGAGGTTCTAATGATGGGGGGGGGGGGGAAAGCTTAGACCTTTATAGTCTCTCAGTTGAGTGGGTTTCTTTTTTTTAAATATTTTATTTATTTATTCATGAGAGGCAGAGACACAAGCAGAGGGAGAAGCAGGCTCCATGCAGGGAGCTAGATGTGGGACTCGATCCCAGGACTCCAGGATCAGGCACTGGGCTGAAGGTGGCACTAAACCACTGAGCCACCAGGGCTGCCCCAGTTGAGTGGGTTTCTAACCAATTCTTTAGATACACTCCCCAAGCAGTTCTCATAATAAGAACAAAGAGTGACCCTGAGCCATGCCTTCATACAAATGCCAAAACCCCTTGAACAGTAGTTATCCATTTTCAAGTGTTTTATAAATTGGTTGTATGGTAACTAACTGGAGTGACTACAGTTTGAAATTCAATTTAGTTGTCAAGATTGCTTCAAATATTCTATCTCCTGTCTTTTTTAAAAATATTTTATTTATTTATTCATGAGAGACACACAGAGAGAGGCAGAGACACAGGCAGAGGGAAAAGGAGGCTCCCTGCAAGGAGCCTGATGTGGGACTTGATCCCAGGACCCCAGGATCACGACCTGAGCCAAAGGCAGATGCTCAACCACTGAGCCAGCCAGTTCCCCTTCGTCTTTTTTTTTTTTAAAGATGTTTTTAGAAATAGGCAGGAGTCTACAGATTACGATTCACTTTGAATCTCTCAGATGGAGAGCAGTCAATTATCTGACAGCAGAAGAGCTAGCAGGGAAACTCACTGAGGAATTGTGTCCCCTCCCACTTCACAGCATCCTTACTCTTCATTAATTATTAAATTATGATTCTTTCCTGGGTCAATCAGCTCAGAGCTGTAAATGCTCACATGAATCAACGTGACTTACCCCAGGTGAAGTCTCGTTGAATTGAAGGCAGGAAGCAATCCTGCAGTGGTCGTCTTCCAATCAAGTAATTATTTACTACACTGCCATCTGTCTTTATTTTGCTAAGCCACTCCATCAGACACAGCAGAATCCCCATGCTCTGAGATGGCCATAAATCGTGTAGTACTTACATGGAACACTTGACCGCAATATATTGCGGATCACGTTTCATCACTTTATTCCTAACAGTACAATTTGGACTCTTTGTTGTAGTTGGCAAACTTGCTAAATACCCCTGGGAAGCAAACAATATGAAATACCGCATTTTTGGTGTTGTCAGGCAATAAATTAATTTATTACGAGAAACTATCAGCCATCAGTATCGGAAGAGTTGCTGTGGTATACAAGTTAGAATGTTATGAGCATCGATCTTATTTATATACAAAAGTTATTCTCCTCACATAAGCCTGTGACACAGTATAGAAATAATTGTCATTAGCTGGTAAATTACCTATAAAGCTGATTTCTATTCACTGCTTTATTAACTACAGTATATGGGCACTCTGAATTGCTAATATTTCCTTTAAATTATAATCTGTGATGACACTGTGGTGCCTGTGTTGGAAAAGCTATGATGATAATCATTAACATAGTGTAATGCAATACTTAAGATTTATCAGGCTCTTATTAAGCCCTATATTACAGTATAATATAATGAAACACAAGCTTATTTCTTCCAATTCAAAATCTAATATGAGGGTGGTGTCATAAATTACATAAACTTCAAAACAATGCATAGAAGTGTGGCGTAAAGTTAATTTCTATCATTATGCTGTTGTTTTTCTGCATGTTCGTCATGTATTTGTATAATACTGTTTTTTGTTTATCCTAGATAATTGGTACTTATAATTATTTTGTTAACATCCAACTGTATTTTTCCCTTTCTTGACTAAGAAGCAGAAATATTTCAAACATCAAAGTTGATATAAATTGGATACATCCCTTGGGAAATTAAAAAGGGATGCAGTTCACTGCCAGGATTCTTTCAGAAATACTACAAAATTTGCTTACTGTATCACCTTACAGGACTATATTGATGGTTGCTTTTTGGCAGATGGAGAAGTGAAGGTGGGAGCAATATTTTCCAGCTACATCACATCTTTCGGCTTGAAGAGATCAAGATAACGTACAAAGCAAATGTGTAATCTATATACAAATTGTATTTTGTATTCTCATTTTTTAGATGGGAAAACACTATAGCACAAAAGGCAAAAAAAAATTAAAGCAAAATGTAGAAAGTTAGCAACAGAACAGCTCTCTTAATATTAGATTTTTGTAATCGTTGTTAACATCATGTCTATTTTATCATGAACAACAGGCAGTCCCTCCCCCCCACTTTAAAGGAATTGTTCCATCCCCATATCTCAGGTTTCATCATTGGTTCTCCTTATCTTAGTCATTGTCCTCTCTAGATCTCCTTCCTAAAAGATAGAAGAGTAGTTTCAAATGGACATGGGTCTGAATCTTACCTCTACCAGTTGCTAGCCTTGTGCATCTTGGATAAATTAGCCGTAAAATGGGGATAAAGATAGTGCATTCTTCCTTCTTCATAGGGTAGTTGGGATGACAAGTGTTATGGGTGAACATTAAGTACATACATGGCAATAAGTGCTCAAAAATGGTTAAGAGCGCCTGGCTGGGCACAGAGCATGTGACTCTGGATCCTGGGGTTGTGAGTTCAAGCATGTGACTCTGGATCCTGGGGTTGTGAGTTCAAGCCTCACGTTGGACATGGAGCCTACTTAAAAAAATGCTAGCTGTTGCTGCTAATGTATTAAGTTCTACTAGAAAGAACTATGAATTAATCATGAACACTGGGAATTAGTATATCCATCTGTAAATGTAAAATGTCCATAAAAGACAATAGGGACATAAAAAAAAGGGAAGCCTGAGGCACCAGAGTATCCTCTTTGCTACGGTTTTGCACAGGATAACTCTCAGTTTTATTTTTTAAAGCTATTCATACATAATCATAGAGTATACACATTGGATAGTGATTCTCTATCCTATGTAAATGCTTGATCTCCAGTTTCCTCTTCTTTCTCCTTCTCCCTTACCAACACACCAGAATGGCTGCATCAGGAAGTTGGCCTAATCCTCGCACGCTGCCTGCTGTTATGATGGAGGTAATCATACATGGCCAGATAGAATCTGGACCGTCAGGCACCGGCACTCTCAGATCCCTTGGAGACTTTTCCTTTCAACTGAACCGATCCTGCAAAATTCAGATCTTCCTCTATCTGATGACCAACTACCACTAAACAAAAACTGGACAACCAGCAAGACTCCTCCACCCTCAAAGAGACTTGAGAGCATTGTGCATGATCCTCCTCAATCTACCACTCCACCCTATCTACATACCTCATAATCAATGCTCACCTCTCTTGCTCTAATTTTAGAAGATGAAGCATTTTTTAGTTTTTCTCTTTCAAGCCGCCTCTTCCATCCACACCCTTCCCTTGATTCATCCTGTTCCTCCAGAATCTTACTCCACGGGTTGCCTTTATTTTTTTTCCCCCTCTACCTTCAATCTCTCACATTCTCTTGGACCCATTTCCCCAATCTGAAATATCCCCCTCTCTTCCATTCTAAGGTCGATGGGTCTTCCTATGATAAATCTTCTCAATCTCACTCTCCTTTGCATCCAAACTTCTAAAGGTGTTGGGCCACTCCCATATTCTCTGCTTCATTGTCTCATATTTTCTCTTCAACCCACTGTAATCTGGATCCTGTCAACACAGCTCTATAGATAATATTCTCACTAAGGTTATCTGTGCCATGTCAATTGCATTTCATTCACAACCTTACTGGAATTTCCTGCTATATTTGACAATAGTGATGATTCTTATTTTGAGCACTCTGCTCCCATGGCTTCCATGACACCACAGATTCCTAATTCCTTTACCTTTCTGAATGCTCCTTTCCTGCTCCTTCTTTGGGGCTCATCCCTTGTGTCTTGGGGTTCTTGACTACATGCACTCTTTGGGTTATATTTTCCAGTGTCGCTGTTTCAATTTTCATCTTAACTATGTTGTTTTCTGTATCAATCCACTCGGCTTGCCACAACACATACCACAGACTGGGTACTTAAACAACAGACATTTATTTTCTCACAGTTCTGGAGACTAGAAGTACAAGATCAAGGTGTTGGTAGGATGGTTTCATTCTGAGGCCCCACTCCTTGGAACATAGATGGTTGTCTTTTCCCTTTCCTCTGAGTGAATCTTCTCTTTTGATAAAGATATTGATTAAGGCCCATCCTAGTGATCTTATTTTATCTGACTTACCTCTTAAAAGACCTTACTTCCAAATACAGCTACATTCTGAGGTTGGGATTTCACCATAGAATTCTGAGGGGACATAGTTTGGCCTATAGCATCTCCTAAATCTGCATCTCCAGATCACATTTCTCCTTGAAGACCAGGACTGTCTAACTGGCTATGGGGTATTTCTGGTAGAAACTCCCAAAGGAGATTATTTAAATCTACTCTTCCTCTGTGTTTCTCTTTTTTTTTTTTTTAAATTTTTATTTTTTTATTTTATGATAGTCACAGAGAGAGAGAGAGAGAGGCAGAGACACAGGCAGAGGGAGAAGCAGGCTCCATGCACCGGGAGCCCGACGTGGGATTCGATCCCGGGTCTCCAGGATCGCGCCCTGGGCCAAAGGCAGGCGCCAAACCGCTGCGCCACCCAGGGATCCCTGTGTTTCTCATTTCCACAGGTAGCACTGCTTGAAAGTACTGTTGTCCTTTCCACTCCATCCCTGGTTCTAGTTCAGGCTGTTGCCTTCTCTGCCTTTGATTATCATAAAAATCTTTTTTTTAAAAAATTTTTGATTTGTCTCCCTGTTTCCATTCTAGTCCCCTTTGAGTCCATGTCCCCTCACTAAAATCTCTTCAATTGTTCCTCATTGTTTGCAGAATATGTCCACACTTTTTAATATGGCAAATGAGGCTTTTAAAATCAGGATCATGTATCAGCCGCCTCAAATTTCACTACTGTCTGCTTCGTAATTTCTATTTCAGTAACACATATCTGTTTTGGGTAGCCCATATACCCCATTCTTCCATAATCTCATGTATTCACACCTTTGCTGATGCTTTTCTCTTTGCCAGGAATGCTGATCCCCAAACTCTCTCATTTCTCCCTCACCCAACATTGCCTAATTAATTCTACTCATCTCTAGGGTAATTTCCTCCAGAAAGACTTCTTGGAGTATGATGACCCCCTCTCTTTCCCATTATACTCTATTAATATACTTGTTAGCACATGAATAATACACCCATACCCATTTCTAGGCTGTGAATCTCTTGAGGATACAGACTCTTATTAGGCTTGGTTAACCCAGCACTTCATTTACACCATGCCTGGTACACAAGAGACATCTAGAAAAATATCCCTTTGTTTTAGTGTCAGTCATCAGTGGACTCTATTTTGAAGTTCATAGAAAGAGGTAAGTCACAAATTAGTGCCCTGTCCTAATTCAATGACTCTTTAGATGTGTCCTTTATTTCATATGTAAGAGAGTATATTTAAACGCTTAGGACTAAACAAGTATACTAAATCCTCTATAGGGAAAAAGCAGAATCACTAATCTGAATTAGTGTTTCTGCCTTGGACTTAGATTAGTGATACACAGTCTGATACATTCAGGCTCATTTCCATGTTAGCTGCAAACCAGATCATAGACTCTGAAAAAAAAATACATGGTTTTTTCAAGGAAAGAATTAATCTTTGTTTTCTCAAACTTCTTGCAGAAATTAATTCAGCAGTTTATTTCACCAAAGATATTCATTTTCAGTGATGCTGGCTTTGTGGTTTTGTGATAAGAAGAATAATTTATGACTGCCCTGGATTATTCTGTTTTTTATTTACTTAGACAAAGGCCTTTTGTGTTAGCAATGGAGAAAACACCAGGGAAGTGTACACATCTCAGATCAGCACAAGAATGTAAGCTCCATCGTTAGGGGTTTTATCTGTATTGTACACTGCTGTATCTCTAGCATACACCTAGAAAAATGCCAGGCGTGGAATAGGTGCTCAACAAATATTTGTTGGTTAATAAAGAAAGTACATACCTTGCACTTGAAGAACCTGAGAGATGTCAAACCCTTGGTTGATTCTGACTATGACCACACCAATCTCAAAATCAAATGCATCACTGAAAGTAAAGGCAAAGTGGTTAGTAATTTAAAAGACTCCTTTAATCCTGAGGCTTTGTACTACTAATAAGAAATTCTAAGATTCTCAATTCTAAGATTTTAATGGAACTAAACTGTGAAAATTCCCTTAGAAGACAGCCAAGAGATGATGCCTTTTCTGTTAGTTTGTTTTTCTCCCTTTCTGCCTTTTAAAAATGTATTTTGGCAAAAGGTAACTAATACATTTACTCTGGAACCAATTTATTCAAATAATACTGTCACCTAGAATTTTGATTGAGAGTTTGTCACATACTTTTAAAATAATTGTTTCTTTTCTAATGTAAGCATATATTTAGAACAGAGAGTTTCCAGGTTGCAAAGACCCTTTGAAATTATTAGCCAAATCCCTACTTACTGAGAAAGAATCCTACAACATTTCTGACGTCAAGTTCCTGGCTAAAAATATCTCCAGATCCTCCAAAGAACTTTCACCATTGACTCTGGGCAGAGCATTTGAAGTGATGCTTTCTCATGACAATCCTGTGCCATTGAAGTTGGCTGTTGTGCTTTATCTACACTCGATTCAATAGATTTAGATTATTAGAAGGAAAAGAAAGTCTCTCTTTCTTTTATTTCTCTTCTTGTAGAATATTTTTTCTTAATATTTTCCCCTAAATATGGGGCAAACCAATCAGTACTTTTGAGTTCATTTGAAATTTTCTCCTTGGAGGTTGCTTTGTTCAGTCTCGAATGAATCTGAAGCCTTGTACACTTCCCATCGGAGGTCACCCTCTACCAGAAATAATGCAGTTTTGATTGTCTTACCACAGGCAAACAAGTTTCTAATAGCCAAAGTGAACCTGAATTATCAAATAATGATATAAATAAATTCAGTGTAATATGAACATCCATGCAAAATTCAAATTGTAAGTGATCTTCATCAAACAACATAGACTCATTGTAGCAAAAGTTGCCACAAAACAAATTCATGGTAAATCTTGTTTCCAATTGTCTACAATTATAAAATTTAGACAATGCTTTCCACAAGAAATATTTGGATCCTGCATTAGGCAGAATAATTTTAGACACCCCCCCCCACCAACCCCGCCAAGATGTCCACATTCTAATCCCTGACCTGTGAGTATGTCACCTTATATGGCAAAAGGGACTTCCCAGGTGTGATTAGATTAAGGACTTTGACATGGGGAGATTAACCTAGATTATCTGTGAAGGCCCAGTGTAATCACCAGGCTCCTTAAAGTGCATTGGGGAAGCAAGAGAGGTCAGAGTAATCTGAGGAATATTTGACCCATCAAAAGCTTTGAAGATGGAGGAAATGGGCAATAAGCTGTGGGCTGCCTCTAGAATTTAGAAAAGGCAAGGCTAGGGATTCTCTTGTAGAGCTTCCAGAAGAGAATATAGCCTAGCCCACACCTCAGTGTTAGCCCAGTGAATTAGTCTCAGACCTTTAGCCTATGAAATTTGTGTTGTTTTCAGCCACTAAGTTTGAGGTAAATTCTTCACAGCAGCCAGTGAAAACTAATACAGATTCTAATTAAAATTAAACCATATCTAATAATATTATAAACATTTAAAATCTTTTACTCAAAGAAAAATGATAAAATACTATACTATTGTAACAATACCCCTATGTTAACAATTATACCATGCTTTAAGTCATAAAATAAAACCAAAGAGAAAGGGAAATATAACACAAAATGGATGTATGTCTTCCTTCTATGTTGACCTCACTGCTGTGGTAGTAAAGTCATTTAACTTTACTAAGCTAGCTAAGTTTTATACAAGTACAAATTTGAGCCACCTTAACATTGAACTTTACTACCGAGAAGACCAATTATTAATTTGGTATAAAAACCAGAAGTCTCCTTGGCCTATTATTACTGGGTTTGATTATTTTGGTACCTTTGGATTTCTAGAATGTTTGGAATTGTGGGGAGGGTGGAAGACAACCCCAGATAATTTTGTATCAACTAAAGGACATTTAATAACTGAAGGTTTACATATGTCTTTCTGTTTGCTCCAACCCTTTTCTTCTGGAAGATGAAGGTGAAATTTCTTTTCTCTCCACCCTTTCCCTCCCCTGGTGGTAAAGATGAAATTTTACTGAAGAATCTGGATAGCAGAGAGCAGATCTAAGCTATTTCCAAGGATGGTCAGCAACTATGATTCTAAATATATCAAAATGCTGGTTGCTGAGCATGGTAAAATTCTGACCTTGATCACCTGCTTTAGCCTTAACCTACTGAACTTAAGGCATCAGCAGGGGCCACAGTAGGTGGCATCCAGACCTCATACCTTCGGGGAACACAATTTGGGCAAATGCATTTAATACACAGGTTCTCCATGTTAGGAGGATTATTAAGTGAATTTCTGTTTCATAAGTAATGCATATAAATTTCAGAAAATGAAAATTATTGTCTTATACTTCTTTTCAACAAACTAATACTTGAATGCTTTTGTAATGTTCCCCAAACCTCCCCCAGATAATGATAAATATGATGTTTGTTCTAGCAGGGGCCAGCAACACAGCCTGGTATAAGAAGCACTGTGTGTGTATATAATTATTTTGAAGATGTGAAGATTTGTTTCCTGTGTATTACAGACTTTTAAAGTACAGCCAGACTTCTCAGGGCACACTCTCTGCCCTATGGTATTGAATCAGAGCAAAGCCAGACTCCAGACAGAAAATCTTCCATTTTCAGAGTTGTTGACAAAAGATGGCTGTTAGCATAGCTAACATTGCTCCTCATGAGACAAATCCGATTAAATATTTTCAGGCCTGGAAGAAAGGCTATTTTCTAGAATGGTCACTGAGGACACCCTGAGCCTTTCCATATGTGAAGAATTTGTTTTCCCTTAATTTAGAAGAAAGAACTAAACTAGGTAATACTTTGGGTATACACGTACTTTGGGAGGCAGCAGAGCATTGTGGTCATGAGTCTGAACTTTGAATTTGATTGTCCTGGGTTGAAATTCCAGCTCTATTACAACACTGTCATTTTCTGCAGGTTATTTAATTTTTAACATCCATATCTACTTATAAAATGGGGACAGTATTAGTATTACAAAGGCTCCTTGTGAGAATTCAATGGGATAATTCATGCTAAGGACACTAGCCTGGAACTTGCTAGTCTTTTAAGGACTATCATCATTGCCCTTGTTCTAAGATTTTCCCAATATTTAGATATTAGATGTCACATCCCATTTAAAACTCCCCTTTTGTCTTAAACCAACACAGAGGCACTGATATATGACAGCCTCATATCAGCCAAAGGGGGAGCTGAGGCTCTGGGGTAATAAACTCTTGATCCCAAGGCTCTGGAGAAGACAATGAGTGAACTGGGCACACCAGCCAACCCAAGATTCCAGATGTTTTGAAAGAACATTTCCTTCCTCACCTAGCTGTCCTTTGCTTTTAATCTTATGAATAGGTTTTGAGATGGTAACCCTTAATATTTATCTTTTTCTTTGATGTTAAGTTTCTTCCACCCTACCACCTCTGACACTATGATCCCCCCTCCAGTTCTATTAGTGGCAGTATTTTTTCACTTTGGTAAAGAATTCAGGGTACGGGGGGAATGTCCTCCTCTTAGGCAATTTAATCTGGTACAGCAGCACCTGTTATGTACCACCCTGGTTAGTGTTTGTAAACAGAACCCGTCTTGAAAGCCATTACTTACTGTATGATTCCCACATAGTTCTCAATCTCTGTCAAGGGAGCTTTCCTCCAGTTTTTTTTATATCCAATCACCAGAGTGTTTGGCTTCATTCTTCCTAAGCCCGAGGCCTAAACAGAGGAGATAAACACATAGGCAATCCTTTCCATACCAGGAAACTACCACTGCAAATGAAAAATAATGCCCACAAGAGCACTGAAGTAATGTCCTGAAGATTCTGAAGATTAGATTACATTTTAGTGCATGTCCTTCATGCCCGTACCCAAGCATAAAATAGAAAGATTAGTTCTAAATCATCTCAGCCATAAATGGATTTTAGATGACAGAAATGTAGCTTTTCCAAATTAGCAGTCATTTGCATTTCTTCTGACACACTCATTAAAATGGTTCAATAATTTAAAATCAAGTGAGGGTCGGCTTAACCATTGGCATGCGTGTTGTAACTTAGTGGTTCAGAGCTCATTTCCACCTGTTTTATCCATAATGTCATTAGCTATAAAATCCCTGTTTGGAAAATTCTTAGATACAAGGATCACTGAAACTTCCAGTTACATTATTTATTGACGAGTAAGTGAGCTATGTCTCCAGGACCTAATCCTCTTACATGACAATATCGTTAATAGTCATCTTCCACCTCAGGTTTCACTCCCCCCATTAGATGGCAGGATATGGCTTCCAGTTAATTAAACTTCATTCAGCAATATTATTGAGCACCTATTAATTGCAGAGTGTTATGGTAGGTGTGGTGGAAGAGCAGTGAGGCATAATCTTTGGCCCTGTAGAGCTCAGAGTAATGTGAAGGAGGCAAGATATACACAGATAATTATAATTCAAGCGCACATGCAGTAGGAACTCATCTGGAAGCAAAAAATGAAGAAGACTTGAATTCCAGCTGTGGATTCATGGCTGGCTTCAAGGGAGAGGTGATATTTGTTCCAGATCTTACAAGTTGGTTAGAGGTTGACAAGCACAGAAAGGAGAGCAGTGCAAGTGAAGGAAGGACACTCTTGGGTTACAGGAAGAGGGAAACCAGTCACCAGAATGGGACATGTTAAGGGGGATACTTAGAAAGCAGGAGGAGACAGGCATTGATGGAAGGGTTCCTGAAATAAACTTTGTCTCCATGGTTGTTGTGTTTCTCCTAGAACTGTACAGGTAGCAGGACAACTCCTTAGGGCTGTCATTTGACGCTTGGCAGGAGGGAGCTTGTCTTTTCTGTGACTACAGTTTGCAGATGTGATCATTCGTACCTTAGGATCTTAGATGCAAAGAAGGCTTTATCCAAAAGGGTGTAAAGACCAGTGCTTTCCTTTAATTCCACCCAATCCTGCTCTTTTGTCCTGGTCCCTCTGTACTCCAATTTTCTTTGAGGAAATTCAAGTGAACAAGCTTTCTGCATTGTCAATTTTTTTGGTTTCTTCCAGATTAATATAACAATTATTTTCAAGACCTGTGTCTTTTCTCTCCCTGCTCATTCTTCATTGAAACTTCCTCGCTGAGATTTTTGTTTACCAATCTTTTGGGATAATTTTACCTTAGGTGGTGTAACCTTCTTAACATATTTCACCAAAGAGCTACTGAAAAGTAACTCACTACAGAAAATCAGCTTCTTAAAATGACATGTATTTCCATGGCTTCGCAAATTAATAACAGATGAAAAAATGCTCACTGGGGGTAAGAGGTCTTTCAGAAATGGTTTCTCTACATGTGCAGCTACTTTGCAAGAGTTCTTCAGGAATATTAGAGACAGGAATGCACCAAATACTCTTAATCTCCAAAATATTGCAGTTTAATCAATGTTTTTTCTTTCCTGTCTGCATAAGCATCAAAGAGACCTGGACGCTGTCCTGAATTTTGACACTCCTGGAAACGGTAACTCTGAAAGTGAATACAAAATTTGGTAGATGTAGAATCAGGGCTTTCCAACCCCATAAAGCCAGAATGATTAGAAAGCCAACCCCTACAGTTTCTCAGGATCTCTTGGGTTATTTTAAGGATACTTCACCAGTCTAAGTTATGATGGGAACTCAGGATAGATTCTATGTACTTATTATGGGAGGGGAGGAAAAAGGAAAGAATAAGGGGGAAGAAAATAGAACTGCAGGCTTTAGTGTTGAGCCACAGAGATTATTACATTTTATTCAACATTCTGGAAATAATTTAGAGGAATAGGAAGATTTTTACGCCCAGATCACCACGCATTTATTTAGTCAAATCTAGCAGCTTGCCCTCACGCCATTTGCAAAAGAAAAAAGGAGCAGAATGCCTGACTTGAGCATTGCTATATGCAGTATGAGATGCAAAAATAGTTTGAAGTTTTAATAGGATCCTGAATGTCGTCAACCATCAGAACAAATTTGCATTTCAATAAGTGTGGGGACAGAATGTATGCTGGTGGCCAAAGGCAACCTCATTTTCCATTTTCAGTGTATCATCCATAGTTCATTGTAATAGAACCTCTCTGCTTTTGTTTTAGCTTTGCCTCTCCTCAGGAATTCAAAATGAATTCCTTAACCATCTGCATTGATCTCTGGTGCTATGCTGCCTAACTGGAGCCATTCATTTTGGGAGCTTCATTAACAGAGGAGTGCTAATTGTCTTTTGCCTCCGTACTCGTTCACTCAATGCCAGCCTTACCTGAAGGAGACTTCGGACACCATCTCTGAAACAATCTGCCGCTACTGCAGCATAAAAAGCCTTGATTTTGTTCTTTATAAGCCAGGCCTGCTTTTTTGCCATGCCACTGTTCATCTCTTTAACGCACAGCTTGCGCGGTCCCTGTACAACACAATGAAATATTGGTTAGAAGCCCTGCTATTACCCATCGCACTGCTGTTGTTTTCTAAAGGACAAAAATAGCCAGCAATGCCCCACCAAGCTAAGAAATGGGAAAGAGGGGAAAACACCTCATTAAACATGGTTCCTGCAGATCCAACCCCTTGGAGTGAGCCTGTGCTCCTCCCATCATTCACCTGCCACCCAGAATGTCCAGATGCATTAACACTTGCTTAATTAACTGCCTCGTGCCAATGAAAGCAAGAGTGGAGGGCATCACAGCACAGGAAAAAAATACTGAAAATGCGACTGAAGAAATTCAGGATAAATACACAATCAACCTTTGACTCAATAGCAAGAGGCATGTTTAGGAACACTAAGGAAATCTCAGCTGGAGCCCAATTTGAAGAAATGGACAGAGATCCTGGAAGCCAGAACATGGTGAGTTGCCAAGTCCTGCCATGAACTACCACATCTTGACAATTCTATTAGGCCCTTCATTGCTTTTTGTGTGTGGTTAAAACACCCTTGCACCATTATGTTGACTTACTCCCATCCAAATAAATTAAGATTTCCCTCTCACTTGGTGAATTTGGTAGGAACAAAAGTTCATATACCTAATGCATAGGAAGAATAGGAGAGCTTAAGAGAGAAGGAGGCAGGTGTTATTGTGGTAGCTTTTAATTTTAAGATTGGAGTTCTGGAAACACATTTTAACTTGAATTTTGATTATTTTTCTTCTCCTCTAAAGGTCCAAGCTAGCTCTTTTCTTTGCAAGTTTCAAATCAAACCCCAAAAGGGTTTCTGGTGATCTATAATGTGGCTGATAGGGTATGAATCCAATATTTTAGTAGGAAATTCTTTCAACTCATGGAGAGAGTAAGTATGTTGTTGAATTGTCTTAGATTTCTTACGAGCTACCTGGGATCTTTTTTTTTTTTTTTAAGATTTTGTTTATTTATTTATTCATGAGAGACATAGAGAAAGAGAGAGGCAGAGATGCAGGCAGAGGGAGAAGCAGGCTCCATGCAGGGAGCCTGACATGGGACTTGATCTCCAGCATCACGCCTGGGCTGAAGGTGGCGCTAAACCGCTGAGCCACCCAGGCTGCCCACCACCTGGGATCTTGATGAAATGCAGTATGTAGGTAGGTCTGGGATGAGGCTTAAGTTCTGCATTTCTAACAGCCCCCCAGGTGACATGGATGCTGTTGGTCCTCAGACCATGCTTAGAGTCAAAGTCTCAGACGGTCTTAGATTGGAGAAAATGAGCTTGAGATGTATGAGAAAGATGCCAGGCTTTGTGATCTGCAGAACTGGTTTTAAATCTAAGCTTGGCCACTTTGGAAATTTCTGATTATTTCTGAGCTTTGATATATTTTTCTGAAAACAGGGATAAAATCTCTATCCTGAAATGTTGGTTTGAATAGTAATGATAAGTCCCTGTCTGCTGTCTGGAATACAGTAGGTACTCATCCAAAGTTGGATGATTTTTATCATCTTAAAATGAGTGCTTACAATCTTGTTAAAGCCCCAGACTTTTTTCCACCATTGTGTTTGCTCTACGACAGAGTGCTGAACGGGAAGCCAGAGTAAAGGATATAGAGCTGGCTCTGGCACTGACTGGCTAATACCCCAGTGTGCCATTTATCCTTTCTTGGTGTGGGTTCTACATTTATAAAAATAAGAGAACTGTCTAGTTCATCACTGTCCAGTATGATAGCCCTTATCCATTTGCCGTTGAACATTTGTAATGTGTCTGGTCCACATTGAGATGTACTGGAAATGTAAAAAACATACTGGATTTCGAAGCCTTAGGATGGAGAAAAAAAGAATATAAAATATCTCATTAGTATTTTTATATTGCGCTTATTAAAATAATAATATTTAAGATGCATAACATGAAATATAATCTACTAAAATTAACTTCGTTGGCTCCTTTTACTTTTTTTTGATAGCTACTAGAAAATCTTAAATTACATATGTGACACATACTATATTGCTATTCCATAATACTAGATGATCTCTGTGGTTACTTCTATTTTAATATTCTATTTGAATTGGATCAGATTCTTTGTGTACTTGTTTTTACTAGTATACTTTCCAGAATTCACCAACTTTTCAAAAGATGTTTCAAACAAGAGCCTTCAATGAAGATGGGATAGATAAAATTATAAGGGATGGTAGTTATTAAACCAGAACACCTAACCTAAAGAAACATGTCATTATGGATCAAATTTTGCTCAGGGTTCTAGAATGTCAATGCATTTTGAACCATTAGATCTCCTTGGGCATTCTAGACTCCGTCAACTGCAAAGAAAGAAGAAATATTTTATTCAGGGAAGTTCAATGGTAACATGAGAGAGAAGAATAACCAACAACTAGAAAAGGTATTGGGCCATCAGTATATTGAGTTGTACCACAATGACTGTGAACCCCTGGGGAAAGTGGCATTTATTTAAATAAATACAGTCTAATGTATGTCTATTATTGCTACAAAAATCCAGATTAAGCATTAATTGTGACAGAAAGATTTACTCTAATGCCTGAATTTGCCATATTGAGAAGTCATAAAAATATTTCAGGCAGAAACTCTCTTTGCTAAAAGTGATTATAATATTTTTTTGCACACTTATTAATGTGAGGCAAGGCTGCAATACAAATGTAGTAGAGAAAAACAAACTAACAAAGAGAGAAGACATACTGGAATATAATTATTCAACATTCAAATATATCATAGTCACAAAAATGGATTTTACCACTCAATTAAAACATTATAGAGATTGGCTCAGTTAGGATCCAAAATATCAATGCATAAATTAATTCAGAATTTGAACAAAGAAGGTCTAAAAATCTTGTATACATTATAACTTTGACATTGATTGAGAAAAGGGTAAAGAAATTCTAATTATTTAGTCTGGAGAAGTAGTTGATGTGATGCTACTTCAAATAAATGAATATTATGAGAAGAATTTGCAATGGACTTCCAATATCATTAGGATCAAACAGAGAAATTTGGGCTGAAAGAATGTTCTTTCCAGCTTTCATTTTTTAAGACATTGAGAATGTTTCTGTTCTGTCTCTGCTTTCATTGTTGCTCTGGTTGGAATGGTGGGAAAGAGAATTTTTCCTTCCTGATTTGGGCCATATTTCATTTCACCATGTGCCTAGTGCCCATTCATAGGTCATTTCATTTTTCCCACACTGGGCCATGTCACTGTCTCATACACATCATGACAGAGACTCGACGGCTAAAGAAGAATAGATGTAGCTATAAAAATGCATCAACTTGGTGGTTGTGAACGTTGAGATTAAGAAGAGGTTGAAGATAGAAGAAAAAAATGAGAATTTTAGTTTCCCCTTGTTCATCTGTGCTTGAACTGCACAGGAATTGGTTGTATTCCCTGGATTTTCTGTAGAGCATCTTTGAATTCAAATAGAGACTTAGGGTTTATGATGATATTTTATAAATTTCAAGAAAAAAGGGAAAGGCAAACAGTAAGGGTGAAATTTTGTTAAAAGGGGATCTACATGAGGAAAGTGGCCAGAAACTGTCATCTCCTCTACTGTGAGAGGAAAGAACAAGACACTCAAGATTTAAAGGATGTGAAAGAGTAGGAAACGTTAATCAAAATAGATCTACATCTTGGCACACTTAGGTGAAATGAGTAGAAGAATACCAATAAAACTCAGATAATATTGCCTTTGGAGAGGGAGAGAGTCATGAAAAAGTGGTTATAAGAGAGACTTCAGCTTAAGCAATGATGTGTTCCATTTTAAAAGTGAGAAGGAACATCTATGATAAAAATGTTAACAGTTATTAATTAAAATAAGTTGAATATAGGTGTCATTTAATCCTATATAGTTTAATCATATGAAATTGCCAGTGTTCCACAGTTTTGACTGACAAAAATGGAAATTTCATGATTCAACCTAATAGTTTTCTTACAGTTTCAAAATAAAAAAAATTGAAGCAATCTAAATTTTTTTATTTTTCTTTTTTAGACACTGTGAGAGCAAAATGGACTTAATCAAAGGTACCACAGCATACATGAGAGCCTTTTGCAATTTTAGGACAAATGAAATTTAGAAAAGAGGTAAGTGTTGCATTTGGAGGATGATAAAGGCTTTCTCTGATTTGAATCTAAAGCCCAGATGAATTGGATCAAGTTCCCATCTTTTTTTTTTTTTTAAGATTTTATTTATTTATTCATAGAGATGCAGAGAGAGAGAGAGAGAGAGAGAGAGAGGCAGAGACACAGGCAGAGGGAGAAGCAGGCTCCATGCAGAGATCCCGGGACTCCAGGATCATGCCCTGGGCTGCAGGCGGCGCTAAACTGCTGCGCCACCGGGGCTGCCCAGTTCCCATCTTTAATGTATACTTGTCTTTGATTTGTTTTAATAAAAAATACCTGCCTTTAAACTAAAACTAAGAAGTGTATGAGCCACTGACTGTTGACGCATGTGTGACGTCTTCTTGCATGGGGAAGAGAAGCGTGAGCTGGCATCATACAGTTTTTAGAACCAAACATAGTGTGCCCAGAGAAATAAGACCAAACTAAGTTATTGCAATGATTGGTTTTATCATCTTCCTAACTCCTACAAATAAGTGAGGAAACTGACAAAGAAAGCCAGTGTGTTTTTATGTCATGGTACACAGGGTGGAGCTTGCAAACCCTGACTTAATACTTCCCTGTTGCTGAACCCACTGAACTGGGCTATGCTTGACAATTTGAGAAGATACTAGAAGGTAGAGTCTCACTCCCTTTGATCTTTCTGTGATGATAGAAATGAGGCAGAGAAGAAGAAGAAATCACTTTTGTTCTGTACACGGCCTCTTGGGACATAAGTATGTCAATGATTTATCACAAGTAATTCAAAGGAGAAGAATAGATAATATTGTAAGCTGGATTCCTTAAAATAAAAAAAAGAAAGATGCCCACATTTGAATGATGAAGGATATTTCTAAAATGTCCAGGTTGGTTAGGAAAGAAGCAAAGAGGAAGAGGCTCTGATAGGTGGGTGTAAGAGTTAGTTGGAGAGTTTGAAGGACACAGTGAGAGCTTGGGGTTCAGCAAAAAGAATTACTCTTTGCATTTCAACTTCAGGAGCTCTAAGAGCTATGATGTCTAGTTCTTTAAAAATGTCTCTGTTTTAAAAAAAAGAAGTCTCTAGTTTAGAAAATGGCAGCTGTAGCCACATGCTTTCCATCTACCCACCAGAAATGAAATACCAATGAGCTCTGAGTTTTGCTCCTTCCTTGTAGTATAACCGCATTTCAAGTTAGCACCTAAATAACCAAAGACCACCAGAGGAACAGAGCACAGAGCCCGCAGTCCTATGATTAGTCAGTGGGAATACATAGCTCACTGTTCTATCATAATCATATTGGACAACTAAAAAAGTCCAAAATTCAGCATCGGGATCTGGTTTCCCTAAGAAAGGATGTTTCCAGTTTTTGTTGAAAGGGATATATTTTTGGAGTGAAAATGGCAACTATGGTATACCTAAAATAATAATGGTGATGAAAATACAAGTACCAAGAGTAACAAGTACAATTAGTTGAGCATTTACTATCTGACAGGTGTTGTGCCAAGCACTGGAAAGCTTACCTGATAGAATTCTCACAACAGCTGTGCGACGTAGGTGCTATTATTGTGATGATTCCCATTTTATAAAGAAAGAGAGAAAACTGAGGCCCAGAAAGACTAAATTCTGTACCTAAAGAACTCACAGCTAACAGGTGGCAAAACAGTGATTCAGAACCTGACCGGATGTCTGAAAAGCCCGTGAGTACCAGCTTCCCAGGGTTAAGAACTGCATCGTCACCTCTCAAGATCATCACTCCCAGTTAACCTTCCAATAAGATTGGCCAAACTACCAACAACTGTGCTTTTGGAAAAAGTTTTCTAATGAAATGCTGCTGTCTTCCCCATGCCCCCTTCCATCTGTTTCTTAGCAAAGATGATTGACGACTGAGCTGCTGGTTGAAAAATGCTGATGGCATCTGCAGCCCCGGGGGCTCACAGAGAGTAACCACCTGGAAAGTCACTAACTAATGCAGTAACTATTTTCTCTCCCCAAGAGAACCCCAGAATCTGGGAGCATGACCCATGGGCCCTACTCAGAGAGACGAGCACAGCAATATATGATATGGTCCAATATACATGTCACACAACAGGGCCATCGGAGGCACAGACACAGGTGCCTACTTCACATGAAGGTCCACAATATCACTCTTTTATTAGAGTGAAAGCAGCAAAGGGTTAATTAAAAGCAATATCTCCTGTCTCTATGAGAAGACCTTTTCTCCCTTGCCAATATATATATGACTTTATACTCCTGGTTCATTTTTCCTGTCCTAAAGATATTTTATTGCCTGCTAAACTAAGTTTTCTCTAAATTGCTGGAGAAGAAAAACACCCCAAACTGCTTATTCCATCAAAACCAGCTCCTGTATTATATTGGCCAAAATGAAATTCAGTAATCCAGGGCACCAAAGTTGATAATATGAGGGAAGAGTGCTTGATAAGATTTTTAAAAATCCTCTGGAGTCACAGCTGGTCATTACTTAACCTGTCAATCTCATGTAGTCAGTAGAGTTCCTTTCACTCCCTTCCAGATAATTGCGTTGAGTTATATTATCTCAGTTCCTAGCATATAAGCACTGAGAGGAAGAAGAATACGACCAATTGCTTCATATAGCATTTAGAGTATTGCCAAGTGTAAAAAGATGCTTAAGAACTGGTCATGATGGGATCCCCGGGTGGCGCAGCGGTTTAGCGCCTGCCTTTGGCCCAGGGCGCGATCCTGGAGACCCAGGATCAAATCCCATGTCGGGCTCCCGGTGCATGGAGCCTGCTTCTCCCTCTGCCTGTGTCTCTGCCTCTCTCTCTCTCACTGTGTGCCTATCATAAATAAATAAAAATTAAAAAAAAAAAAAAGAACTGGTCATGATGATGTGTGGCAAATTTGTCCACGCATCATGGCACAGCCAACTGGCCCCAGAATTACTCAGGTCCCTGTCAACCCTACTCCCTATTGGAAGTTTGGGTAGTGGCACTTGATTCTTTCAACACTCCCAGGGACACAAGTCTGCTAAGATTTTCTCCTCATGAAGGAAAACACAGAGCACAGTTGGGTGGCCTGGACTGACATCCTAGTTCTGCCACTTTCTTATCATATGACCCTGTGCGATAATTTAATTTTCTTTTTCTTTTTTTAAAGATTTTATGTATTTATTCATGAGAAACACAGAGAGAGAGGCAGAGGTATAGGCAGAGGGAGAAGCAGGCTCCATGTGGGGAGCCCAATGCAGGACTCGATCCCAGGACCCTGGGATCACACCCTGAGCTGAAGGCAGACGCTCAACCACTGAGCCACCCAGGCATCCCAATAATTTGATTTTCTTAAGTCTCACTTTTCCAACCAGTAAAATGAAAACAGAGATTCTTTTTCCTTTCTGCCTCACTAGGCTGTAATATAGATCAAGTAAGAAAAATTGTAGGAAAATGCTTGGAGGAAGAGGTATGTACTAAAAAAAAAAAAATACATTGAAGTAGCTAAGGGTTTTGAGCAGTGTGTGTGTGCCTGTGAGCAAGAGAGAGAGACAGAGAAACTGTGATTATTATGGGAACACAAGCAGACATAGACTGGTTTGGAGGACCTACTATTTTGTTATAATTTTAATACTTTCTTTTCACTTTAGAGATTGGTGATTGGTCAATGATTTGGTTAAATTTTTAGCATCTACTTTGAATACCTCCTCGGAACACCACCAATAAGTTCCCATTAGTCTACCACAAACTTCCTGAACAGAAAGGAACTCATTTGGCTCTGAATGTTTATCTAAGGCAGGGGAAACTTGGTTTAATTCCCTAGATATCTATAGCGTCATCAATTTTATCCAAATATTTAATCTAAATTCTATGTGCTGTCATTTCAGGACATTATGTCTGGTTTCCTCCTCATCAGTTAATCTATATAATAGCACTCTCTGGCTCATTCCATCCTTTTATATTTCTGTGGACAGTTACCACCCCAAATGCTTTCATTTTATTTCTGAGCCAGTTCTCTTTTTCTTGTCTCAAAGGCCATCATTTGGAAATATTTATCACTTTTAGTTGGTCTCCTATGAAATCTGAAACACTTTTTATCCACTCATTTAAATTCAGGATCACGGCCCTTGCTAGTTCTTCCTCTATGAATCAAGGAAAAGGACTCTTGTTTAAACTGGCTTGCCACTTTCCTATCACTGCCTGTACCCACTTGGCTCACGTAAAATAACACAAGGTGAGTAGGTAGGGAAGAACCTTCCCGGGATGAAGTGCCTCTTACCACAAAGACTTCACAGCAGATGCAAAGGCCACTGTTCTTGGTAAAGGCATGAGTAATGTCCAAGAGAGCAGGTCTTGTCATAGGTCCCCCTGTTAAGACAATGCATTGGGGCCTGGAAATGAGAAAAGAGGATGTGAGAACTGGCTTATGAGCCAGAACATCCCTAATGGAAATGGCAGGAATGGGGAGAGGAGAGTTTGGCAAAATGGGACAACTTCTCCCCTAAATATTTCTTGGGTTTCTCATCGGAATTCTTGAATCATCCTGCTTGTTCATCTTGCCATCTTTGTATTCTTAGTTCCTTAGTGATGGCAAAAATGTGAAGTAAGAAAAGGTGGTCTTGGGTTCCCCCTGTCTTTTATTCTCAAGGCACTACCATATCCTAAATCCCCAATACAAACTATCACTCTCCAGCTGGTATCTTTATGCTGCTTTCCTTCATCTTCCTTGCAAAGCCTGTTTTTTTTTTTTTTGGTTCCATTCAAAATAAAATATAACTAATGAAGAGTTTAAAATATTACTTTTCCTAAGAGAATTCAGTAAGCCACAGAGCCTTAAGCAGAGTGGAGATAGCTCCAACGATTAAGGTATTTGGGGACATCTCTCTAAAATCACACCCTTAGATAACCTCTCTATCTCTGTGCATGGAAGGTGACACCTGACATTATGCTGGTTTATAGCTGGAAGTGGGCAAATCTCAGAGCAGAAGAGAAGAAGCACTCATTCACAGAGATGTTGTGAAAATGAGGCATTTTTATATGACTCCTTATTCTTAGAATATACCCATAAAGTGTATCACTACTCTAGTGCATTGGTGTCCCATAAAGGAAAGCCACTTCTAATGTGGAGCAACACTAGAATGCCTGGGAAGTAAATTTTACCTGAAATTTTTCACATGGTCTTCCACGGTAGTTAATTCCAGCGCATTGTCTAATGCACTGACGTAGGAAAGAGCCTGCGTGGAGGAGCCCCAGTTCACATCTGTGGACAACAGAAGAATTTGGCATTAAAAGCATTGGCGTTCCCTCTGTATATGAACAATTTTTATAAGTCATTGCCTTCTATGATTTTCCTTGGCCATGTCATCAGTGAGGAGTGCCCAAGTTAGAGAAAACACAGTGTACTATTTCCTCGAAAGAGCATTGTGTTCTTCTATGAACACTTTATGAATTCTTAGAAGTGAGAGCTCTCTTTCCAGTTAAGGATCAGACTTAGCCAAAGACCTAGAAATTTTGCTTGGTGGGAGGGGCTATGTGATAACCACACTGCAAGTGGATAGACTTGGAAAAATGGTTAGCCCCTAAATAAATTAAAAAGTTCTTCACAAATTCTTCAATTGAAAAGAGGCATTTCTGTAGACACAGATAGTGTGCAGCAATCTTTATATTTTGAATAGTAAAACTGAATAGCTCAGAAAGTCTTACTTTCTTGGGTATCTATGAAGAGTATTCAGCAAGCATTTTAATTTGATTTGTAATGAGGGAGGTAAGTACTACCATCTCCTAACTCCCTTTTTTTTTCCTACACTTTTTTGAAAAAAGAAATAAATTGAATATTAGATGGAACTACCCACCAGAAGTCCCTGATGGGAATGTACAGATTTACTCCAGATGGCAGATAGAGTCATCTCCCTAATTTTGCTTGGAAGAATCAGGGAAATGGTGAGGACATAAAAAGGATTGATATTGCCTAAGGTTTACTATGCAACAGGTATTTAGCATACTTTAGGTTATTTTATTTTAATAGAAATCTTACTAGTTAATTAGATATTTGAAAGTAAAAAATGAACTTTGAACCATTCTTCATGCCATATGTAAAAATTAACTCAAATTGGAAAATGGACATAGATTTAAAAACTAGAGCTTTAAACTTAGAAGAAGTTTGTGACCTTGGATTAGGGAAAGATAGATTAGAAGTAAAAAAAAAACATAAAAGCAAAAAATGATGTATTAGACGTTATAAGAATTAAGTATGTCTGCTCTTCAAAATAAACTGTAAGGAAAATTGAAAAGGCAAGTCATAGTCCTACAGAAAATATTTCCAAAACACGTACAACTAAAGATTTGCATCTAGAATACATAAAGAACTCTCACAACTGAATAATAGGAAAACAACTAAAAAATATAGGCACAAGATTTAAACAGAAATTTGACTGAAGATGATAAATAAGAAGATGGTAAATAAGATGTTCAACAACATTAGTCATTAGGAAAATGCAAAGCAAAGCAAAGTGATAGTACTCTACATCTATTAGAATGTTTTTTTTTTTTTTAATCAACTGACAATACTAAGTGCTAACAAGGATGTAGACAATGAGGACTTCCATTTATTGCTGGTAGGAATAGAAGATGATACTGCTTCTGTGGAAAACAGTTTGGCCGTTTCTCGTGAAGATATTTATATATACGTATGTATGTATAACCACACACACACACACACACATTCTTATTATATAATCAGAAATCCCACTCTTAGATATCCTACTCCCAGGGAAATGAAAACAAAGGTTCACATAGAGTTCTGTGTGTACATGTTTATAATAGTTTTATATAAAATCATCCCACACTGGAAACAATCCAGATGTCCATCAACTGGTGAATAAATTTTAAAAAAAAATTTGAGATATATTCATATAATGAAATATTACTCAACATAAACCACTTACACATGCAACAACATGGATGAATCTAAAAATACCATGTTAAATAAGAGGAAGCATACACAAAGGCTAGATGCTACAGGATTCTATAAAATATTCTGAAAAGTTGAAGCTATAGTGACAGAAATCAGAACAGTGGTTACTAGGAAGTAAGTTGAGGGAAGGAGATCAACCATGTAGGAGTATAAAGGGAACTTTTAGCGATGATGGAATTGTCCTCTGTCTTGATTGTGATGGTGGTTACAAAAATGTTGAAGTTTGTCAAAACCTATAGACTACACATCTAAGGGGATGAATTTCACCATATGTAATTTATGCCCAAAGCAATAAGTCATAAAGACAAACAGCAAAAAATCCCTCAAAGATAGTTAACTACCTTCTCTACTTTCCTTGTGCAATACAGGTAAGGGACATAGGAGGGTACTTTGGGGCTACCCGGCTCCTGAGACTGGACCTCTCTCTACCATGCTCTGTAGTCTCTAGTCTCTCCCAGCCTCAGTCCATCCTTCTCATTGATTCTAAAGCTAACATCCAAAGTTCAGATACAATTGAGTGATCTCTGGCAGCCTTTTGTTCCCAGATTCCTTAGCATGACATTTATGTTTCTTATTATCTGACCCCAACTACTCTTCTAGGCTCACCTCATGCCTCTTCTCCTTAACACCCAAGACTCCATCCGTATTATAGGCATTGGAGCTTCCAACTTATGCCATGTTCTTGCATGCCTCCTAATTTCACTCATGCTTTTCCTTCTGCCCAGAATAACATTTCCTTGTTTTATCTGACTAACCAATCCTTAGTTTCTTGTCTCTTTTTTTTTCCCCAAGGCAGTTTATTTGTTCATTCAACAAATATTTATTATGTATCTACTGAGTTTTGGCCCTGAGAATACAGGCCATGAACCAGAAGAGTCTTCTTGGAAAACTCTAATGAGAGCTAATCACTCCCTCTCCTCTTCTCAGTACCTCTCATATGCCACCGCATGTTACTTACTATATTGCATTATGGTTAGTTGCTTGTGTGGGGGTCAGTGAACTCCTTGAGGTCAGAGACTATATCTTATTTATCAGGATTTTTAGAAGGTGATATAATGGAAAGCGTGGGGGAATTTGGTATCATACACTCTACTTAAAATGTCAGCTCCATCATGTCTGTTACCTTGGCAAGTGATCAACTCTTTGAATTCTAGTTTCTTCATCTGTAAAATGGGCCTAATAATACCTAATATGTAACATTAGTGTGAAGATTCAATGGGCGCATGGTATATGATTATATTATATTATTAATCTCCACCACTCACATGGCACACTTAAGCACATAGGGGCTGCTCAATACACATTTGTTGAATGAATGAATAGGTAGGAAGTGCTTTCAAAACCCCTTCCTATACAGTCCTTATCTTACCTGGCTTCTTATAAGTCACATAGATATAGAGGAAGAACTCAATGACGTAGGTGATGACAGCTGCCCACCAGTTGATGACAAACATCACTGCACAGCACAAAATGGCTCCAAAAAGAGATACCCACATGTTGTAAATTCCATAGGCAGGTCTCCATCCTGAAAAAAAAATCTCGGTGCATAACAAAAACTTTCACACTATACCACTACATATGATTAGAATGCAGGCAACAGTGTTTCCTAGTTTAAAAATAAGAACTTTTAGGTCAAGTTCCCAATTCTGTTATTAGTTTTCTGTGGTCTTGGGTCCCTGGCTTAGGAAGGTATACCAAATAAGAATGCTGTGAAATACAGAAAATGTGGCACTTAGGGCCTTTTCATATTTCCTGTGGGCCACAATTGTCTCCCCTCAACTACGAGACCTTAAGCTTTTGATGTCTATACTATCAGGAGCTGAAAGGAGGCAAGGAGAGATGAGAAGAGTGGGGTCTAGGAGAAAGGAGGGGGAGAAACTCCTTGGTGGCCCAAGAAGGAGAAAGTTAAGACAATGGGCCTATTTTTCCCATGAAGAAGGCAGAGTATCATTGAAAGTCAAGTCACTAACTCCCTACTAGCTCTGTCTTTACCTTAAGAGGATAGTACCCGCCCTATCAGAAATAATCATCTATGGAAAGGGTGTGTGTGTGAAATTTTTCTGCAATGGCTTCTCAAACTTGATACATTAATAAATTTTGCATTTTACAGTGAAAATATTTCTCCTGGATAAACACAGGGAGTTTCCTGTGTTCTATTATTTCCCTGCAATACAGAAACTGGGAGACAGCATGGTCAGTCTGGGGAGACTCTGGGTTGAAGGGCATTTGGCCTATGGGTGAAGTACATTTTACATTTGGAGTTGCCAAAACACAACGGAGCTTTCAAAATCTTCGGGAGCAATTTCTGAAATGGCCACAAGATGGAAATAGCACTTTGAGAACATCTCTGGAAATGCCCTTATTTTTCCAGTCTGGCTGTGCGTATGTCACAGGGGCACTGTGTGTGTTGTTTTGTGGTTTTGTGTATCTACGTGTCTCTACGTGGTCTTCTCTTTTTCTTCTCTCTCTTTTTTTTTTAATTTTTATTTATTTATGATAGTCACAGAGAGAGAGAGAGAGAGAGAGGCAGAGACACAGGCAGAGGGAGAAGCAGGCTCCATGCACCGGGAGCCCGATGTGGGATTCGATCCCGAGTCTCCAGGATCGCGCCCTAGGCCAAAGGCAGGCGCCAAACCGCTGCGCCACCCAGGGATCCCTCATCTTGTTTTTCAAAGACAAACATAACATGGCACAGAGGCACACATTTCTATGACTTGTATTCACTGACTAGAACTTTCTCTTCACTGCTTTAAGGAAGATGACACAACAGAAATAAAAATTCCTCAGTTTTTTTCTGGAGCTTAGTGGCCTTGGGTGGATGAAAGCTGCCCTTCCTTCTATATTTTGTCTTATCGGCAGCAGGTTTTCTGAAGGAGGCTTGAGACCACAACAGGCCCTAACAGAAGGGAAATGTTCTTATATCCCTGATAAAGACCTTCATGGTAAAGAAATTTCTGAAGGTCAATAGTGACGAGTATCTATTCTGGTGGAAAGGCAGAAGGAATTCTAATAGCCAACGAAGGAAAGGAAGAAGTGAGAGGTGACAAGATAGGAAAGGTTCTTTGGTGTGAAATTTTGCACCTCTTTCAACCACAGTCTGCGGAGGGCAGGGATGTCACTGGCTTCAACACGAATCTGCATTGACTATACTCAGCAGGTCATTATGGGAACTACTCATCCCTCTCTTCTGCACCATGGGCAGGAAACAAATTGATAGTAAGGAAGTTTCAAATATATACATTTATTCCACTTCTGTGGTCACTTTCACCCTGGAAATAAATAGTGGTGTTTTTCTACTGCTGAAATAAATGTGGTTTCTCTTGCAATGAATAATTTATTGCCACAGGAGAAAATTGACTTTACGGTTGGTCAAAAAGGCCATTGCTCAAATGATTCTTTTTCTATTTCAGAAGTCCCCCCACCTCAACTCACCAAAATAAAGTGGATTACGTTACCCACTAGGATATAAGGAAACATATGAACACCGATTGAGCACTTTTCACTGACTTATTTCATTTTATTGAGACAAACTGTCTGCTTAGGCTTCTTTTACTTTTGAAGAGTCAACTTACCCGGAGATTTGGCATAAGAGGCATGGAAACAGGAGAAATTAATAAGTGCGTATGAGGCCAGGAAGAAGTTGGAGATGATGGGGGCGATGGTATTCAGTTCCGCTGTGAATGAAGCAGAAGTTAGCATGTCCGCGTGAGTGATGAGACCAGGGGCTGAACAGCTGTCAGAGCCTGGAAGCTCGACTTTATTTGGCAATTGAAAACATAGCTAGCTAGCATCTGTCAAAGTTTAAGAAGTTAGTGATTTTTCTTTTGGATTGTATTTATTTAAAAATATTTTCTCAGTCAGGGTTTCCATAAAGCAAGAAGCAAGAAAACCTCCCAATGAGAAAATAGACAATATATAAGGCCTCTGCCTAGCAAACATTCAAATGGGCATGGGTGGAGGTTTTGGATACTGGGCAGATGATAAATTTCCCAGTCACCCTTCTAGAGGTACCAAATCCTGCACTATTTCTCTGCTATGGATATAAGCAAAAAGCTCTACAGAGTGACAGGTTAGTTAAATACCAGGGTACCAGAAATGCCTAATTGGAAATCTCTATACCCATCTTGCTCTCCCTGGCTCTCAAAACCCTTGCTAGTCCTAGGCCCTTTTCTTTTCTTACCATTTCTAGAGAGTTATATCTCTCAAGGTTTGCCAAAAAAATGTTTACCCCAGTAGCTAAATATCTGGTATAATTTAATCATAGCTGAATGGTTTACTGTATGATATAAGAAATAATTTAGAGACATTCTAATTTATCAACCTCTGTGATGCAAATGCAGGTGGCAGCTGGGTGTGATTCTTGACCATGGATGCCAGCCAGGAAGTAGACAAAAATAGCTGCCTTGAAGCTTGTGCCATGAAGCTAATCATTGTTCTGAGTGATTTTTAAGGATAATATTTAATTTGTACAATTTCTTTTAACACTTTGGCTATTCGATCACATACATGCATTACAGGGCAATGATTTGAGGTCTTACAGTTTAGGTTTTGTAATGGAAACATTTCTGTACATTATCACTTTTTGTTTAATTTTTTTTTAAAATCTAACAAACATAGCTATATTTTCCCCCTCTTCAACCCTGTAGAAATCTTATGATGATTCAGGAATTACAGTCACTTCCTGAGCTTACGTGATGATGATGAGCCTTTATTGTTTGGTGCCACTGTGCTGAGGAAGGCTTTGCCCTTCTAGGCAGAGTTAGCATGGCCTCACTTTTTGATTCTTCTCTCATATGCTCACCAGCAAAGGTGGCACCTTGGGGAGGAATGAGGAATGTGCAGGCTAAAGTTGATTAATGTGTCTCTCCAAGATTATGCAGCAGTTTCTATGTTGCTTAGGGAGAGGGAGCCGAGATGATAGTCTTGGCAAGTGGTTCTCAAACCTCAGTGACCTATGAATCTCTGGAGGAGCGTGTACACATGCAGGTTCCTTATCCCCAAAGACTCTGATTCTAACTCCAGGGTTGGGTCTGAAAAATTGGCACATTAACAAACCCCAAGTGCTTCTGATTCTGATATAGGCCATCAATGGACCACATTTTGTAAATGACCCTTGGATTCTCCTGCTGGCTACAGGCCAGTAGACTGTAGAGACAGGTGGCAGCTGGGGAAGGCTCTCGAATTAGATGATATAGGGCAGCTTGGAGGAAGGATTCAGTTGCATTTGGTTGGATGGATTTCCAAAATTTGAATTCAAAGAAGAGATTAAAGTCTGAAGTCTACCTCAAGCCCTCAAAAGCTCTACACACAAGAATTCCTCATTTCCTTCTTAGACTCCATCCAATATTACCAATTGGGATATTAAACACAAAACAGGAAATTCCTCAAGCTAAAAGGAAAACCCTATCAGTAATCAGAAGAATTCTTTGGCTTCCAGTAAGCACAAGAAAAATACGAACCAATAAGAATGAACGCCATGGCTATAACAAAAGTGAGAATGTATCCTCTCAGGGGTTCATTGTTTTTCCCATATCCCTTTGCAAAGAACTGCAGGGCTTTGTAGATGTTGTCCTTGCACAGAGCCTAATGGAAAAGAAGAGGAGAAATTTGTCATTTATATCTATGCACAGTCATTTTCCCTAGGTGATTCAAACAAGAAGATTTGGAAGAAGATGAAGTGATACACAATATAGGCACAAGTTAACACTGCAGTTTATCATTCTTTATATTATTTGAATCGATCTTGACTATGTGGCAGACAGCATTTGAGCCAGATGCAAACGTTAAACTGTTTCAGAAAATGATGGAAAATGATTGCTGGTGAGAATGAGTATTTCAGCTTGATCCATGTTCAGTGGAAACAGACGTAGGGAGAAGCACATGCTCTTGGCCTGAATTACCTGGAACACTTTGGGTGCGCTGACGAGCGAGGCCAGGGCTGAAGAGAGCGTTGCAGAAAAGATGCCAGCAGTGATGAGGGGGCCGAACCCTGACACCATGCTCATGACCTTGAGAAAAGATGTTCAAGTCAGGAGACTCATCCAATGGACAATTAAAAAACAAACACAAACAAAGCCAAAATCTTATGCAAATGCTTCCCCTTCTGCTTTCCGTGATTTGGAATCTCCTTTATAAGCTAATTGCTTCTAACCAGATTTTTCTTTCCCCCTTGCTTCATTCTCAAGTTCTTAACATTTGTTGTTTCAAAATGGAAATGGCCATTTTGTTATCATTGTTTATAAAAATAGGAAGGGCTCACCACAATACATCCAGGAGATACTGGAAAGAATAAAGAAGGCAATGGTTTCAAAGAATTTGATGACATTTCCCTCGTGATTTGTGGGCATATGTTTCTTTGGCGATGGGGAAATTCTATCCAGCAGAAAGTGGTATTTTAATAGGGTTTGGGGAGGGCTCAGCTGTTTACAGGTCTTTTGAAAAGCTTCAGGCTTTCTTGTCCTTCTTGCACATAGAGGCTTTTCAAACCTTTGCTTTCTCTGTGCTCATTAAATATAATTTTAGATCTGAGACATGATGAGATTCTATCAATTTAAGTCATATTTTGGAATAATGACTTAAGCTGAGCTAATTTCTCTTTGTTGGTTGTTAAACTAGATGAATGAAGCCCTCGTGACAAATTTGCCTCTCCCTCCACTCACCAATCATTCAGACAAATTGATGTTTCCATTTCCACAGTTTTCCCAACTTCCCTTATTTCTTCCCCCTTGTTTACCTCCCCTTCTGCCACTCACAATTTCCCTCCTGGCCTTATTTTCCAGGCACCCGCAGACTGCATCAGAGGCTTTCCCAAAACTGAAGTCCAGGAATGAAGTTCATTCCAAGTACTACCTAAATCTCTCTTCTCCCCACCATGAAATCTTGCACAGTTGATTCGAAGATGCATGTCAGGTGGTATTCTTTCCCTGGTGATGCAATTCATAGACTGCCTGTTCTCTCCCCCCACCCCACAATAAATGTAACCACAGGATTTGGTGCCATGTAATGCCTATAGTGCTCCCTTCCCTCATGCATAAATTTTTCCTTGCTGAATTCAAATGGATCAATAATCAATCAGTTACAAAGTCAGAACTTTCATTATGCTACACATGACATTCTACAAATGAAAACAATAGCAATAAACTTTTTTTTTTCTGCTCAAACCTGGAAATTGTTCATCAGCCCATATTGACAAGGTTCATGTCGACATCTTGAGAAGTCGTAGCCCAACCCACAGGCTGCTGAACCATTGCAGTTCATCCCAGAAATGATGGTGTCATTCATGCTTCCGGTAGCATCTCGGACCACACAGGCCCCTGGGGAAACAATCATGGCTCATCAATTCTTTATAAGGGTGCTGCTCCCATGGGGTTCTCTACTGAAAACACAGTTTACTGTGAGTCTGAGCAGGTCCACTGCCATCCATCCTCTCTTGTCATCCTGGGGACATAGTAGGAGGAGGTTCCCATCCTCAGGGGCTTGAGAGCGCCCCCTGTCTCTGACAGTCTGCCACTGCTACTGCTCTGGGTGGTTTTGGTCCAAGCTCTCACCTACCTTTGTAGGACACTTGGGGATTGGATCTCTCTTACTTTCTGAAATGCACATGGCAGTGCTTTGCGCATGATATTCAATTCATATTTCTGGCCTGAAGCTACTGAGTAGGTGTTTTTTCAGGCAGAAGGATTTATTTCCTCATCTGTGAGATACCTAAGGGATAGCATTATTGAATTCTGGTAATTAAGAGAATGGAGCCCTTGTTTTCAACTGATGATAGTCCTTGCACAATTTCTTAAACAGTTGCAATTCTACTTTATAGAGAATGTTAATTGTTTAAATAATGAAGAAAATGGAGATAAAATATTGAGATTTCCTGGTAATATTAATGGTCAAATAATATTCTATCAAATATCACTTTCTTCCATTATTTTTATCCATTTTGGTATTTCTGTTATATTCCATTATAAATATTCTAGGATGAATATCTTTGTGCCTACATTTTTTCTTGTGTATTTCAAAATATTTTTCTAGGATAGATTCTTAGAAATGGAGTTATTAACTTTTTAAAGATCTTTGATACATATTTTACTAAACAACTTTCCTTATGAATAACTATAATCTCTGCCATTATCTATTTGATAGGATTATTGAAATATATGAATATATGTGTGAAATCTGTAGAAACTTTTCTGAACTACGTGAAGGGTAAATATTTTACAAACTAAATCCCAACCAATAAAACTGTTCATTTTACTCTTCAAACTCCAGCCAGTATGAATTTTCATTATTTGCTAATAATTTTAAGAGAAGGCCCAGTGACAAGTACTAATGGGAACCCTCAATTTTACTCACGGAATTCACATCCTGTGAATCTTCGAAAGACTTAAAAGGATCTTCAAGCTGAAGGAGTCATTTAAAATAATCAGTACAGGAATCCTGTTTACACAGCCCTGAGGGGTGGCCTCCCAGCCTCTGCTTAAACAGTTGAAATTATGAATGTTGGTTACCAAGCAAAACCATCTGTTCCAGATTTTACCTTTTTGTATTGTTCATCTATGTTGAATTGACTTTTCTGAATCGTAGATCTTCGCTTTTGCATAATACAGCTCCCTAAATTTTCATGAAGCCAAGCCGTGAGCCATAACTTGCACTAATGACAGGCTATGGACCCCACGACTATCATCCTCTCCAGGGAAAAGTATAGAAACGGGATTTTCCCCCAGGCAAAGACTGGAAGAAACTCTGATTTCAGGTCTATAATTTTACTCATTTCTTCATTTTTACTTTGTGTGAGATAGGAAACCATTTGGGAAATTTAACTTAAGGTGATTTCAATGTCATTTAAAAATATGCCAATTTTCTAAAGTATTGGAATAAAATTTCTTTACATGTGACTAAACTTGGAAATGCCACAGCAATAGAGCTAACATTATCCAATTTCCTCAAATAAGAGACTGAGAGAAGCAAAAATTCAAGTTAATGGTTTTGCTTTTCTCTCCAGAAACCAACGAAGATCAATGCGCTTCCCCGATTTCCTTCAGGCAGAGGACAAGTGGGATGTGCCCTTCAGTAAAATGGTCATTTGAGCTTCCGCAGTAGGGAGCTATATTCCCTAGTGTGCACAGAAAAGTTTTCTTCTAACAGTGTTCCACATTTCTTCCTCTCCTCCTATGGCATAAGCATGAAGTGACCCCCAGCCAGAAGGAGGTGTGGCTGCAGGCAGCCCATGGAAAGAAAGTCAGCTTCAGAACAGCAGGTGCATCCACATATTTTCTGCTTACTGAGCATTGTGAGGGCTGACCACCTACACTGCAGGCAGGTGGGTCTTGTTCTGATTTCCTGCCAACTGGTGACAGTGGCATTTCTATAGTAGGGACAGTAATGCAAGGAGGAGATACAGTTATCAATTCTATATCTTTCATACATTCCTAAGGCTTTTGTTTTGTCTTGTTTTGTTTCTGGCTTCTTTTCTTTTGCTCTGTTTCTCACCTGTCTCCCAGGGCAAGGGAAGCAAATCCTGAGTGGTGGCTTCTTTGGCAGTGGGATTATCACCTGGAGTAGCTAAATGGGAATCTCTTTCTGTTCAGGTAGAATGACAATCTGATTAATTCTACCCTGGCTCTGACCCAGAAACACCTGTATCATAGCTTAATTGCATTCAAACCCCTAAAGCACCTAGGGAGGGAATTAAAAATGTTGTTTTTAAAAAAAACTTTCTGTTTATGATCCACAGAGAGCCCACTGGACATGAAGAATGACCAGATTCCTTGTAATTCTGGCATTCTGACACCAGAGATAGCTTACCTACACAAATAGCAACTCCTATATAGGCGACAGTGGTGATGAAAATGGCCAGCATGGTTCCTCTGGGGATGGCATCTTGGGGATCCTTTGAAGAAATAACATGGTGGGATGAAGAGACAGGGTGGGTTAAGAAATAGAAATGACTTGGAGTTATTACTATTTTTCAAATGTTTAGGCTGCCCTTCCTGGGGCAGGTTCTAAAGAAAAGATCAGGCAAATGGCAAAGTAGAGAGCCTGAGCTCTTTTTGGACAAATATAAGGTATTCAAGGTGAATAAAGAAATCTCTAGAACTTGGTGCTTAGGCAGTCTCTAACCGCCCGTGATGGAGTTTTTATAGAAAGGTAGACCAGTTAGCTCACCCACAAATGCATCTCCCTCCCTTTATCTCCTGTGAATTTCATGCAGATGTATCAGACCTTAAAGTATTAGGGGAAAGACATAAACATACCCTGCATATTGATGCTCCTTGACAATTTCTGTGTGTGGGTGTTAGTTTTGTACTAAGCTTAGACTTGCCTTTGAAAAAAATAACTTTGAAGCAAAAAGGATGATCTACTAAATTCTCCAATCCCTCATATTCTCCATTTGGAATCTAGTTCAGGAATGACTGCAATGGGAGATATTTAATTTCCATAAGCAGGCATAAAGAAAGAGGCAAATTTAAGCTTATACCAGAAAATGGGCTTTTCTTTTGCTTATGAATGTATATAAATTCATGGGGCTGAGCTCACACCATATATAATATATCATTTTATATCCTATCTTGGGGGCTAAATCATATCATAATCAATTTCCAAGCAGCATAACTTCTAAATAATTGAATCCAACTTAACAGGGATTATTAAATAGAGATTTCAATGTATTCTTGCTTATAAGACAGTGCCTGGCATATAGTAGGAGTCAATAAATATTGAATTGAGGGAGGCACAATCTCAGTAGATATTAATTCCCCTACCAGAGGACCTGAGATTTTTCAATACAAATAAGCAATAAATGCAGTCAAAATTTGAGCTTTTTTGTTTTTGTTTTTAACTTAAATCTGCTGATCAAATCAATCCTAGGGGGCAACACATGGTACATGCAGACCCAACCTGACAGCTGGAAATAACTTTACATGTGAATCTGTCCCTAATGAGAGTCAAGTCAGCCCTATGGCGTTGCTCTGTGGTCATTGAGTCCTTCCTAATTTTTTAGGAATATTTGCATATAGGGCCGGTTCTGCTGCATACATACCTAGCCTCCTCCTTCCAAACTATTGTCTCCAAGAGTGATTTCAGCTAATGGGTGCAGCTGAACAGCACATCAAAGGAAGAAGAAGGTAATTGTGGTTGAAATGGGCCCCACTCAACCTCTCAACTCATGGTATGTTTCAGGTTTTATTTTATTGATTAACTATTTCTTGTGATCTGAGTGAAATGGGAGGATTAAGTGCAAAGAAAGGACATATATCTAAGGATTAGAAAGTGGCAGGCAGTAATGTACCTCAAACATACACACTTAGTTTTTTATGTAGAACTATCTGCTACAAACTCTGAAATTACTTACTTAGAACGTACATGAGGGTCAGACTTGGCCCAATATAAATCCACATGTCAGTATCTTAATGTATGATCATATATTCACACTGTCTGCTCTGGCTCTCTCTCCCCTAAACAGGGACCAGGACTCTGACAAATTCTTAGTTTTCACTCTAAGTGCTGGTTTCCATCTCCCCAGCAGTAACTTAAAAATTGAAACTTCCTTCATTAGATATTACATTTTTTTCTTAAGACAGAATACACAAGCAATCTACTAGGTTGCAGTTTTTTGAGTGTCAACCATGTCCTAATCTTGAATCTCTGAAGCCACATCTTAACTATCCTGATTTGAGTACCTCCCAAATCTTCTCCTTGGTGCATATTTACAGATTATGAATTAATGTGTTAACAAATGGAAGGCTCAGGGTGGGAACTTTGTAGCATCCCTTTGTGCCAACTCTTGTTGTCACTGGCAACCTGAAGTGCCATCATGAGAAGGATTCTGAGGCTGTGAACAGAGGTAACATCTTGCATATCCCTATAGTATGTAAATAATACATGTTTACTAAGTTGAAATGAATCTATTATATTGTGATTATTTCTAGTTTCACTCTCAGAGAAATACTATCTTTAAGTACTGAAGTTTCCTTGTCATTTCCCACTATGTAGTCACCTCTCAGTTCTTAACATATTTGACCACTCTGGCTTTTGGTCATGTTAATTACTCCTTCTCTCTGTTTTTTAAAAGAATTTTTATTTATTTGAGAGAGAGGAAGAGAGAATAGAGTGAGTGAGAGAGAACATGAGTGGGGGTGGGCAAAGGGAGAGGGAGAATCAGGCTCCCCACTGAGCAGGGAGCCCAATGCAGGGCTCAATCCCAAGACCCTGGGATCATGACCTGAGCCAAAGGCAGATGCTTAACTGACTGAGCCACCTAGGCACCTCCTGTTAATTACTGTTCTCAAAGCATTCTCCTCTCTTGACCTTCATGATCCCACTAGCTGTTGTGTTCCCTTACCTCCAAGATGGCTCTGTCTTTCTTCTTCATGGTCACCTTTTCTACCATATATATTTTGAATGTTCCCTGGGCACTTTCCTGGTCCTTTTCACTCCTCCCTCTTGCACAGTCTTGGATGAACTCATCCAGGCCATGGCTCCGAGTCCCGCCTTAGTACCTTTCCAGAGCTCCAGATTCATAAATCCAGTGACCCACTAGACAGCTCCACTCTGATGCCCTTTTTTGCCATGCCAACCTAAATGGCCAGATCTGTGCTTCTTTATCCTTAGCAATTACTGCATGGAATCAATTCGGTAGGTTGCACCCAGCATAAAAAGAATACAATAAAATAGAACTGATGTGACAGTATCAGAAGACATCATTTGTAATAAAGTTAAGAACTGCTGGGGGAAAATTTTCTCTGTGTGAACTTGACTGTGATGTATAATGTCTTCTGACTGCAGATCATCGTAGAAAACATTCTTTCCATTTCCTCTCCTAACCCTAACAAAAGCTGACCCCTTTGATCCTTTCCCCCTGCCATGGCCTTAAATCAGGCACATGCCATCTTTTGTCCAGACTGCTGTGTTATCGCCAAACTGATCTTTCTGCCCCCAGCCTCCCTACCTATCACCCCCCTCCACCCTCTAATCCATCTTTACAAGCTGCTAGCTGGCTCTCTCTAAAACACACATCTAAACAGCTTGCTCCCTGAACTAACTGCCTTAGTGTCTCTAGCTAGTTTTGGGATAACATCCAAACTCCCTTTTCTGTAGTTTAAAGGGTCTCTGACTTCCACTTAATAGAATATAGTAGTGTATGTGCTGAAAGTCACACTTAATTGCAAAATCACCTAAGTATTTTTAAGTAGAAAGAATGCAACTTTTTATAATACTATGACCACACGTGCCTTGAAAATCATGACAGGGGGGTGCCTGGGTGGCTCAGTCAGTTAAGCATCTGCCTTCAGCTCAGGTCATGGTCCCAGGGTCCTGGGATTGAGTCCTGCATCGGGCTCCCTGCTCAGCAGAGAGCCTGCTTCTCCCTCTCCTTTCTGCCTGTGCTGTTGCTATCTCTGTTTCTCTCTCTCCCAAATAAATAAATAAAATCTTTTTTTTTTTTAAAAGAAATCATGACAGAACATTCTCTACATTTTCTTTATGTATCAACTCAAACTCAGAGACTCTCAGTACAGAGTGGATAGAGAAATAAAACTGCTTAGTAGTATAGCACCTCTAAATCAAGTCAACAGTCATTTTGTGAGAAAGGAGCTTTATGTGCTACCATTTTTAGATAGGGATATCTTCTGGGTTTTTGCTTGCTCCCATAGCATCAGGACACACAGAAGGTCCTTTATAAACATGCTTATGAAAATTTTGCTGAAGCGATTTTACTTGCATACCCCAGTCTACACATAAATTAATTTCCATCAGCAGCATCTTTCCCTGTGCCTTTTGACACTCCAGGCCTTCTGTTCCGACTGTCTCCCTCTTCTTTGTTCTATTGATGAACCCCTGTTTGTCCCTTGAAATCTGGATGGAGTGTCCCCATCCTCTGAAAGCCTCCCCTTGCTTCTTCAGGGACAGGTGATTACTATTTCCTCTTTCCCTTGTGCATGATTCTGTTCTTGCTTCTTACGACTCATACAGAGGGAGTCTGTCTTCACCTTAGACCATGAACAACTAGAAGGGAGGATTGAGTTCTTTGCTTCCCCAGTGCCTGCTGTCAGTAGGCACTCTGTAAGTGTTGGCTGAGCTGAACTGATGACTAAGTGTCTAATACGAACTTGTTTCTAAGGAAAGCACAATATTCTTTCATTTAAATGTGTGCTTACAGTTTGCAGGATTTTAAATCAGTGACCTCTGATACTTTCCCAAATCTGAAAAACTGGAAGCTCCACATCCATTACTAAATTTCGTTAAGCAGCGATACTTAACTACTTGAATCATTTTGAACAAGTTAACTTAATTTTCTGAGCCTCCACCTAATCTATTTTATGCCGTATCTCAGCTCAAGAATTTACCATGGCACTGTGACCCCTAATATGACAAATCAAAATGCCTTTATTCATTCAATAAATAAATATTTATTGAAACCTTACTAGCTCTGAGGAAGTAGCAATGAATATAACTAAAGGCAAGGTCTCCACTCTGATGGAGTTATATATTCCAGGGCAGGCCTCTCTTGCTTAGGTTCCACCAATAGCTATTTCCCCTTATGTTATAAGGTCATCCAGCCTCATCAGGGCTTCTCCAGTTGAACTGTGAGGGATCCCTTACTGCCTCCAGCATCCCCATGACTGACTGTTATTTTGTCTTCTCTACCTGGAATACCCTTACATTTTCTTATCAATAGTCAGTATTGAGCTTTTGCTCTAAGTTCACACTTAAAGATAGCGTCCTTGAGGAAATCATCCTGGACTTAACAACTATTATGTTTATTTCACGATTTATTTAGACAGTACATATGATTTTGATTTATACCATGTCTCTTGATAGCTCTTGCAAATATTTCTTATCTTCCAAAGTTGATTATAAATTTATTTTTTTAAAGATTTTTATTTATTTATTCATAGAGAGAGAGAGAGAGAGAGAGGCAGAGGGAGAAGCAGGTTCCATGCAGGGAGCCCGACGTGGGACTCCATCCCAGGCTGCCAGGATCACACCCCAGGCTGCAGGCGGCGCTAAACCGCTGCGCCACAGGGGCTGCCCTGATTATAAATTTATTGAAGTAAAACCTATGCCTTCTCCTTTTTTGTATATAGTAGAGACTGTTTAGTACCCCCTAATACCCATTCACACCTTCTTCCCTTTAACACTAGAACTCTCTAAAATTCTAGGAACATGGCTGCCCAGCTAGAGATTACATTTCCCAGTCTTTTCAACTAGGCAAGGTCGCAGAGACTAAACTCTTGACCAATGGAATGTCAGCAGAAGTAATACCTTCAAGGTCCAGGAATTGCTTGCCCTCTATTCCTTATTTCACTTCCTATAGGCTAGAACATGATCTTGGAAGTGACCAGTCATCTTGGACCTTGCAGGTGAGGGCAAACTCCAAGGTTTCCATAAATCAAGAGAGGGCATCTGGGATTGTGGGCTACCTTTTGGAGCAAACTTTTCTTATTCCACTGCATGGCCTATGAGCTCAGATTTTTATTCACTAGAAAAATAAACTTCTATCTTGGTTAGGTCACTGCTACCAGTCTTTTATAAAACATTCAACTCAATATTCTAACATAATGCTCCTTACAATACTTAACATCAAGTAATATGAATAGAGTGCTAAATATATACTGATTAAATGAAAGAACATATCTCTGAATTTAATGACATAAAAATTCACTAATAAAGTGATTTGGTGGGAAGTGGGTGGGTTTTTTTTCTTCCTGAATGTTATGTGTTTTTGTTCCTTATGTGTTTTAAAAAGAGCTCTGATATTTTTTTCACTGAGTTACATTCATTTTCTTAGAAATTTTATATGGTGTCAATATACTTTATTTTTCTGATATCACTGAATAAGACTTTTTGGAAGGACTCTCGGAAACAGGATGGTCTGAAATTAAATTTTGGCATTAAAAGAGAAAGCTTTTAAATTACTGGGACTCTTACAGAAATTTTAATTTTAACATCTTTAGGGAACTATGGTCTCCGTTGACCTCTATAACTCACGCTGCTCACCAACTGCACCGCAACTTCCTAGTACTACAAAAGCAGAGGAAAACAACATACCTCCAAATCTCCTGAGATATTGGCACCAGCAAGAATCCCAGTAGCTGCTGGGAAAAAAATTGCAAAGACAGAGAAGAAGCCTTCACCTTTTGTGAAGCTTGGCCCAAAGTTTTCTGCAAATATTGATGCTGCAACACAAATAATGAGAATATTATCATGTAGACTTTCTTTACAGAAAAGTAGATAGTTACCTTTAGCTTCTATCAAAGTATCACATAAATGGGTCCCTATGTGCTAAATGGAATTAATTTAAAAATGTTGGTGTATTCCTGATAAACTTCGTGTTAATATTTGCTAAGAGTCAGCATATATATCACAAGGTTTTAGATCTCCAGAAGATGGCTCTGAAAAATTTTTGTGCCAATAGAGACCGAGGCCTCCTGACTTTTTTGAATCTAGAATATTGAGAAAGAGGGAAATGGAGAATTCTTCTCATGACCATACTGGTATATTCACAAATATAGCACACACACCACACACATAACCTGCCCTATACACACACATAACTACTCTCTTGCATGCATAACTACTCTAATCAACACACAGTTTTTCTGCTTTTATATGCCTTTTAAAAAAAATCGTAGGAGAAACTTGTGGGCAAAACTATCTTAAATTTTTGATGTTTATGTTCTAACCTTCCCACTCCTTGCTCCCAGAGATTAGATCTTAAATTCTTATACTAAATTCTCATATATAGGAGAATAATAGTAAAGAGGAATGCTGGTCATAAAATAATACTATCCCAGGGGGTCTCAACAAATTACTTAAACGAGAAGGGAATAATGTAGAAGAAAAACAGAAAAATGAGGGAAGGAAAATGCAAACAAAAGAATCTGGGATGATGTAAAAACAAGGAAAGAAAATTTAAGTCTTCAGAAAAAATACAGCAGGAGCTAGAAGAGGGAAAAACATAGAAAGGAAAAGGATGTTAACCTGCAAAGCAAAAAAGACAAACTTTACAAAGAAGAAGAATCAGGAAGAAAGAAATGATCTGATACCAAAAGGAAACAGATACTAATAACTGAATAAATAATAAAGGGAAATATTTTAAAAATATCATCAGTAGGGGATCCCTGGGTGGCTCAGCGGTTTAGCGCCTGCCTTTGGCCCAGGGGGCGATCCTGGAGTCCGGGGATCGAGTCCTGCATGGAGCCTGCTTCTCCCTCTGCCTGTGTCTCTGCCTCTCTCTCTCTCTCTTTCTGTCTCTCTCATGAATAAATAAAATCTTAAAAATAAATAAATAAACACAATTTCAACAGTGGATTCTTGAGTAAACTAGAGTGGAAAGCTTGGAAGATGTGCATAGGTGGAGTAGAATTTCATGCTTTGTGACATTTCCTCAGGATGCTACACCAACGCCAACAATCTTCTGTGCTTAAAAACCTGACAGTGGTGCTTAACTAGGTAATGCTATAGATAAGCAAGGTGCAAAAAAAGTTTAGCAGGGGGGTGCCTGGCTGGCTCAGGAGGTAGAGGATATGACTCTTGATCTCAGTTTGTGAATTTCAGCTCATACTAGGTATAGAGATTACTAATAAATAAAATCTTAAGAAAAAATAAACAGAGGGAGAGACAGAGTACAAGCAAGGAGAGTAGTGGGCAGAGGCTATGGGAGAAGTAGACTCCCCACTGAGCAAGAATACCATATGGGACTTGATCCCAGAACCCTGAGATCATGGCCTGAGCTGAAGGCAGATGTTTAACCAACTGAGCCACTCAGGTTCCTCAAAAATAAAATCCTTAAGAAAAAAACCCCAGCAGTAAAATGGCTATGTTTGGCTTTAGTGTTCTCAAGTGTTGAACAAATTGTCTGAACTATGTTTTCTTTCCTTGCATGTATGACTCTACTTCTAGTATTTGACAGCAACAAAAATTTGTCCCACACTTGAAGGTTTCCAAAGCACCTTTGCATCCACGATCTTTTTTACTTCTCAAAAATCCTCTCAGTAAATTATTGCTCACACTTCAAGAGAGAAATTCGAGGCCCAAACACATTATGTGACTGGTCTAGCTGGCAAGCAGCAGGGTTGAGACTCACTCCAGATTTCCTGAGCCCAGCTCCAGGCTCTTCCCTGGATCACAATGGGATTCTCATGGTCGCATGGGGATCACAGGGATGATGATGGAGACAGGCAGTGAAGAACCACTGATTGTGAAGCAACTCATCTGTCACACGTACCTTGGTAGTTAAAGAAACCTCTGGACTTCTTCTCATTGTTGGAGGGAATGACGGTTCCAATGAAGAAGTTTGCAATAGCAATGAGAAGAATGACCAGAAGTATCACCTGAGCCTGGAAGGGCAAAATAAGAGAATTATGTAACAATTTTTTACATAATTATAAAAGTCGTGTCCACTGAAAGTCCACTGGAGAAAGACTCTGACTGGTTATTCTGGTTAAAACTACTATCCAGACTAGGTAATAGTATATCCCTATAGAATGGCATCTTAACAAGCCTTATCTGACTTGAGTGTGGAAGTTACATTTTCAATGGGGGCATTTGTGTGGGCACTTGAAGGGGATATTTCAAAAACATTCTAAGTATTAGGTGGGTAGCTTACTATAGGGTCTTCAGGAATAGAAGTGGAGCCCAAAGTTTTATCACTGATAGAATCTATTTCTTTTCTAGGCAGAGTGCCTATGGATTCTTTCCTTTCCCAGTGCTAAATGCAACAGCAGTTGCATTAATAACACAATAATTCATAGAGTTCCTGTGATGCCTTGTGCATTTGATGTTGGGTCACCAGTGTGTGCCCAGCATATGTGGTTTGCAAGTTTGACAAATCAAATGGTCTTTCTTTATCCCCTACTCCCCCTGCTGACATTTCTGGGGTCTGTTGGCTTGGCGTTCCGATATGCTATTCCCTCTGTAGAGAATGCACCTTTTTCCTACTCTTTGCATAACATTTCCTTTGTTTCATCCTTAAAGTCTTAGTTCCTTACTCAGAGAAGACTTTTTTGACCACTGAATCTAAATAATAGCAGCTAACATTCGCTGAGGGCCTACAATAACAGACAGACTTAAGTTTACCAGTATTCTTTCAGATAAATAATACCACCAATAACTGTATGAAGTAGGTAATACTGTTATCATTTTAAAGATAAACTGAGAAAAAAAAATTAAGATAAACTGAGGCACAGAGAGGTGAGGTAAGATCATACGGATGTAAACCAGAATAAAATCCAGGTGCTGTGGCAATAGAGCGAGAGCTTTAAACCTGCCCTCTAACTGCCACAAAGCTACATTGCCTCCCTCAGGGAATAAAGTCATTGAAAGCAGATTCCCCTTATTTTCTATCTCAGTGCCCTGTTTATTTCCTTTATAGCACATTTACAGTTCAGCATTCTATATTTACTTGTTTATCTACTTGATTGTTACTCATATCCCCACAGACCATATGCTCAACTAGGGCCAGGATTGTGCCTGCTTGGGTCACAACTGAATATGCAGTACCTAGCAGAATGCCCAGCATGTAACAAGCACTGAATTAATTTTCATTTGACATGTGATTAAATAACCCACAAATAAATGCCATATAAGGAATGATTTCCATTGCCTTATGTAGGTGGGCGGGCTGGTGACCTCTTGAGGTCTAGGTACTGTATCTCCAGGCACTTAAGACCTGTTGTGACTACACCCAGTCACTCTAGAGAGTCCTAAATCAGGGAAAAGATATGCTCCCATCATTCAGAATTTTACCTACTGTATTACTACTAGTTAAGTCCAGATATTCTCTAGTTCCAGGACCTACAGTAATCTCAAATTTACTCCTGAAGTACTGTGTCTCAGAGGAGAATGATAGCTTCTGCCTCTATTCCCTTGTCCCATCACATAGGCCATTTCCTTTGGGCTTCAGCACCCACAGTCAGCTTGAGAATAGGACCGCAGTGGGATTGAGGTGGTTCCCAGCATGTACCATTACCACGATCATATGGGGTCTGTGTGTGATGATGGCAGCCACCTTGGTGTCTATGTCATGGTAATGACAGCACAAAGGACAGAGTTGAGGCCTGATCATGTGACACATGAACAGTGAGTCGTGACTGCCTCAACATCATGCTTTGAGGGCTTGGGGCTCCCGCCCCCCAGTGTTAACCTGAAACTTTTGACATAGCAAGTAATAATAGCAATCCTTTTTGAATATGGGGTATGTTCTATTCCTGCAATTTGGTCAAGACCTGAGCAGCAGTGGCTGATAACATCATTTTGAGAAAATCACCTTTGCTTCCCATTCCATTCCAGCTACTGAAATCCCTAAAAGAATCACCACTGTGATGGAGCCTATTATCCGTATGTCATTGGTTGGATCCACCATCATTGAATTGCTCTCCTGGAACAACAACAAAAGTCGCCAAAATGGTTAGAGACAGAGCTTTTTTTGCCCGAATGCCGTAGTGTAGAATTGAACAGTAAAGAAGAAAAAATGTGCACTAATGGCCATGTAGGATAATAGAAAAATGAAGTGCTCCTTAAATTGGAGATTAATATTATTTTGTCCTATAATAATAAGGCTTTGGCAGCCAAGGTTAAGAGTTGGAAATCCTAGATGCTCATTCTAGTCACAGCTTTTAAAACTATTATAGCACTAAGATAAGTAGGCACACATATAAATACAATGTTTTGCTTCAGAAGAATGACTATTTTTGTGTATCAAGGGGAATCTTAGAGAAATGAAAATAAGTCATTTTAAATGTGAATATTGGAAAATAAATATTCAATTAAATAACAAACTCTATAAACGAAATAACACATTTCTTGAAGGTAACATACCTTATGAACTATATAATTCACTCATTTATTCATCTAATTTTCAAATAAAGGTACTATTATTAATTGAATTCAGTGAATATTATCATGACCATGAAAGGAGAACTAGAAGTTAGTTCACATATCAACTAGTTAACATGCTCACATACATAATGCTGTGTAGACAGAGCACCTAAACTAGGAAATGCTTAGTTCTCTGCAGTGAGTTGTTTTAACGTTTGAACTATCTTTCCTTTTGGAAATCTATAACCATGGTAGTAATATTGCTGCTGACAATAACTAACCCATTATTTATCTTTTGTTTCATATTTTACATAGTATTTCATGTACATTGTTTCATTTGTTCTGTACCACATTTCCATGAAATACATAGATCAATATTATTAGCCCATATGATAGATTTGAGAGGCAATGTTCAGATGAATACAGGAACTGGCTGAGAATGTCTCAGCTGATAAATAAGAGAGCCAGGATTCCAAGTCAGTTCTGAGGCCAAGCCTAGAATTTCAACTATATCCAACATCCGCATTCTACAGAATAAATCTATTTCTTCTCTCTTGCCATAATGATATCCCCTAGCGCTCTGAAAAAGGCAAATTGAATTGAATTATCTTACTTGGTTGAAGAAAAGAAAAACTTGTAATTACCTTAAGAAGATCTACCACTGTTTCAGCAAATCCCACCACATACATAGCAACAGCCACTGCATTGGCAAAAGCAAAGATCAAGCCTATAGACCCACCGAACTCGGGCCCTAAGCTTCTGGAAATAAGATAGTAGGCCCCACCTAAAACAAAAAAATGAACATACTTTACTCTGAGGAACTGCTAAGGGATTTAGTTTATATGACCAAATAATTTTGGATAATTTTTATTCTAGTAAAAATATCGCAACTTCCTAATAATTTTAGGAATCTTGTGTCACTTTAATGAGTAAGTTAGCTTTTCCTTGTACTCTGAGAACTGTAACAGAACACGGTAGAACTATCCTGACATAGTAAGTTCTGATTTATCGAAACCTAATTGTATACAAATGTTTCAAATAAGACTATAGCAAACTTTACCAAAACAAAGTGCTTTGCCTTTTCAAAAAAATTCACTGGTAAGTTTAAATCAATAATGTAGTCAAAGTAAAATGTTATATTTGAAATCTCCAGGAACAGGCAGGTCTAGGCAGAAAATGAAGTAGGTGAAGTTTATCATTGCTATTCTAACTTCCTTTCTGGTACATATTTGCTGCATAAACAGGTATCTGTATACACAGCCCCTGGGTGGCGCAGTCCATTGAATGCAGACTCTTGGTTTTAGCTCAGGTTGTGATCTCAGGGTTGTGGGGTGGAGGCCTGCATTGGGCTCTGCTCTCAGCTTGGAGTCTGCTATTTTCTCTCTCCCTCTGCCCCTCCCCACCACCCGCAGAATAAATTAATAAATCTTTTTTACAATGTTTTCTGTATAGTGCTACACATTATCCACTCTATAAATTGGAATGAGTTATCTATGTTTTTAGCTCAAGAAGGCATGATTATTGCCAAATATCCATTTGTATATGGGGATGGCAAATGGGAAGGAAGATTGGGAGGGTTTGGAACAATTGCTTCTCCTTTGGACCTTGAAAAGATGGTTCTGTGTATGGCTGTGAACTTCTTTCTGTGCACAAAAGTCTGAGCTGTGTTGGTTAACTCCTAGAGGGTGCTGAGAGCAGGTAAAAAAGGCTAAATGTCAAGAGGCCTAGGTAGCTAGATGTTCCGACAGACCATCGCAAACTAATGTCTTCCTATACCGAGCGAGTCTCAGAGGTGGACAGAACTGGTAGGGGAATGATATCAAACAAACATCTCAAAACAGAACAAAAACTGTCTTTTATGGAAAAGGAATTTCCTCCACTGTAACTCCTTTGGGGTAAAGGGTCAAAGCTCTCTTTAGAGATGTAACCAGTTCTCTGGTGGAGCAAATCTCCATTATCCCTTTTGTCCACACTACATTAAATAAATTAGCTAGCCAGTGACTTAGGCCTCATCAAAATGAGAGGGGCAGGGGAAGCTGTGAGAGGATGTGTTTGTGGGAGGGAGAATGCTCTTAGAAGGGCCTGGGTAGGAACATCTGAATAAGATTGAGGCCCCAGGAGCCAAATAGAATGGGAGAGGGGAAGATGAGTTACAGCAGCAATGACAGACTCACCCTCTTCACTTTCTGCTAGTCCTGCTTATTCCTGGATGATTTAAAAGTAACTTTTTGTTCTGTTTATTTGCTTCTATTTTCTTTTAAAGGATCCTCTCAGGCTTGTGGGCCACTGGGAGCATTGTGTTAGGGTGAATTCTGAGGGCTTACCAAATGGGAAGTGTCAGCTGGGGTGCGGAGTAGGCGTGAGAGAGGGCCAGTGGGGCTCAGCCAAGGCACAAAGAAACCACGTATTTTACTGTAATTATTTATTCCTTCTTTCTGGACACCTGGTCACTCTTTATAAACATGTTTAATCACAGGAAATGGGTCAAAGAAAACCTTCTGGAGATCTCTTAATTTTATTTGAGAGAATTTGCCTTGATGTTTAAATTTGGGTTAGTTCACTTTGCTTTAAGGCTTTGGGGACTAATTATGAATATGCAAATTTTGCTTCCAGCATTAAACCAATTCTAGACATGACTTTGTAACCCAAGCTTGTAGTCATAAGCAAATGAATTGGCTTACCTCCTCTTACTACTCCATTTGTGCAAATAGCGGACATAGAAATACCTGTGAGTGTTGTCACTACCACACTCAGGCCAATGATGATGACTCCGAGACCTGCAAAATCCCCCAAGAAAAGTGTTTGGTTCTGGTAAATCAAGAAGTCACCAGCACTTCAGGAAGCAGTGGTCTGAGTCTTGTCACAGCAGAGTTGGTCTCCCCATGAAAAACCTGAAATGTTCTAAATGATCCCAGTCCATGAAGGTCTCAGGAGCCCCTGAAATGTACTGAACTTTAAAACTGAAGCCATGTCCAGGGATAATTTCCCAAGACACTGCTGGCAAGGGGTGTGCAAACTGGCCTGAAAAAGAAAACATTCACCAGAGGAATCTGAGCATCTGGAAGCCACGAGCTGCAATGTGCCAGAGAGGTCCATTAGAGGAGATCCCATAGGTGACCAGCACGGACCAGGCCTGAACTCACGGTACCTTAGGTTCCTTCTGCATCCAGCTCACCTATGTAGTTCACCAGGCATCAAAAACATCGAGGCTACTTGCTTGCTCCAGTCAAAAAGAAGTATATAAAAACTTTTCCTACCCGTGGCAAGCGATGAGGGCATTTAGGTATCTTAAAAATGTTACCTCCACGAACAAACCCGTTAGTCGCTATTGCAGAAGTTGACAACCCCGTTATAGAAGTTACCATGGTGGAAAGGAGAATTATGAGAACTCCAAGACCTGTTAGCAATGAAAAATAAAAGATAGTACATTTTACTTTTCTTACTTGGATTCCCTATTGCTGCAAACTATACTGCCTCTGATTTAAGTTTTCACCTCCACGCCTTGGGCCCCAGTGGAGTTGCTTTGTGCTCCGGAGAAACTGGTTTGCCTGGCATAAAGATCAAGTTGGAGGCCTGCTCATTATGATGAAGGATGGTCTCCCAAAGTAAACACAATCTAAAATGCAGCCCTGGAAAGGAAAAGTTGACTTCTGCTGGTGTCCTGGGAGAGGAACTACCCTGGCTGTGAAAAGAGAAAACATGACATTTGACCTTCTCTCTTGCTTGAGAGGAACCTGAATGAGAAAGTTGGGGGCTTGACAAAGGTTAAATCCTTCCCCATTTTTCTTGCATCTCTCTTGCCTGGAGGAGAAAAGAAAGGAACGGACTTGGATTACCTTTGAACACACTCCAGAAAGGTCAGTGGTGAGCTATCTGAGCCTGTGTTGCCTTTACCTTACAAATGATCATGCAGGTCACACGTTTAATTACCTCCTCTGACATATCCATTTGTGGCAATAGCAGAGGTGGATAAACCAGTGATACCAGTCACTGTCACGGCTAAGCCGATGATAATCACACCAAGACCTCAGTTGAGAGAGGAAAAATAAAGGCAATTAAACAGTGAAACAATCCATTAGATCGTTTACATAAAAGCCAGCAAATCTAGGGTAATCACCAAAGGACCACATCTGAATTAACAAGTTGGCCTGGAAACCACCAGAGTAAATGCTCAGCTTTGAAGGTTTCTGCCTGTAGCAGCACAGATCCTAGAAACTGGAGAGCTAAGATGTGCAGTGAAAATTGCCCAGAACTGAACAACCATGGCTGGTCAAAATTTAATGTGAACCCCATTTTTTACGTTGTTCTAGATGCCTACAGACATAAAAATTGGTCAATACAATTCTAAGCCGCTAATATCACCGGAGAGTAAATGTTCATCCTTCCAGGTAACTATCTTTTTATGTACATTTGGTTGTCTGGGAGTGCAGATTTATATACAATGTAGTAAATTGTTCATCTGGCAGATAAGTAAAGTGGAAAGATTCAAATTGAACTACATTTACCGATTGGCTATGTGACCTCTGGCAAGTTACTTATTTTCTGAACCAAAAAGAGCAATGAAATTTGAAAGCACACGTCTGGCTAGCTAGCACGGTGAGTAGAACATAGTACACAACCAGTGGCCCTGCTTTTTCGTCATGTCCACGATAGCTGTAAATAGGTGTTGTTCACGGAAAGCCTGCTATACATCCAGCTGGTGTCAGGTAGCATGTGAGATGCGAGGAACAAATGAAATGAAATGAAGAAAGCTGCCTCAAGGATCTTATGGTGCAAAGGTCAATGATTCTAAGAGGGAGAAGGTGATAAATGGAATTCAGAGAAAGACAAGGCTGCTTTCAGCTTCAGAAAACATACAGTCAAGAGGATACTGAAGGGTAGCATGATATGCTACCCCAAAATGTACCACTTTAGCAGAAAGATTATTTTGAACTGAAGGTGACAGAAAAAAAGCAGATACCTCCCCCTTTTTGCCTAAAAACAAGATATAAGTTTGTAAAGTGGTCTCCACTTTCCTCTATACTGGGAAGGGCAGAAAGTAATGGTCAGAGCCAATTCTAGAGCCTTATTAGCTAGGGTAGCACGAGAGGAACCTACTAACAAACGTTACTTATTTTCCTCATGTGTCTGCCTTCCCGCAATTTGCCACCCTAGAAACTCAGTCCTTTCCATTGTCTTGTTCCTTCTCCAAAAATCTCTTGTTCTCTTATTAAAATGCTACATAAGGGCAGCCCAGGTGGCTCAGCAGTTTAGCGCTGCCTTCAGCCCAGGACCTGATCCTGGAGACCCAGGATCGAGTCCCACATCGGGCTCCTTGCATGGAGCCTGCTTCTCCCTCTGCCTGTGTCTCTGCCTCTCTCTCTCCCTCTCTCTGTCTCTCATGAATAAATAAATAAATAATCTTAAAAAAAGAGAGAAAAAAATGCTACGTAAGCCCTCTCCTCTGAATGAATGACTCATTGCTGAGTCTTCTCATATGTACATGTGATGTGTGAGTTAATAAACTTCCAATTGTTTTTCTCTCGTTAGGTGGTTGGTTGCCAGTGTTACAGAAAGATGTGTGGGGTCACAGGCACTGAAATCACCCTGGCTCTAGCCAGAATGCTCTCGCCTGGGTCTGTTAGGTATGCTCCCCCACATGAAATGGATGCTGCATAATTGTTGTTGGAAGGCTCTCTCATTCCAGAGATAATCAGAACAGGAGTCTTCTAAAGGAGGCTGTGATCTCTCTGGCCACGCCCTGGGAGAAGGAAGGACATTCAGAAATGGAAACAAGGCATTGGAGGCTGCCTTTCTTGATGTTCCATGCTATATCTTGGCTCTATAAGAAGTCTCCAGGCTCTTTTACAGTTTGAAGTGCAATAGGAAGAGACTAACTGTAGGCATGAGATGCAAACTTGGACCATATTGCTTCAGTCCCTAAAGACTCTTCAAGTTTGGTGTTGTGAGAAACAGTTGCACTAAATTCTTCAAATGTATGGCAGGGATTCTGTGGTGACCATCACCTCTGCCTCACCATGTGGCCTCAGTTCTTTGCACCCCAACAGGTAATTTCTTCTTATCTTTTGCACACTACTGCTTCTGATTTTGTTTTGAGGACATTTGATGTCAAATGTTTAGCTCACCCCAGCAACTACACAGAGCTCTATAGTTTGCATTTCAGGACACTAAAGCTACTCTGACTTTATTATTTCCCTACCCTTATTTTCCTTTCGTTTCTATTTCCCCAACAATTCTTACTTATTTGTTTGCATTGTATACATTTCTGTAAACCATTTGAAATCCTGGAACAAAGTTTTATACATTTAAACAGCAAGAGATTTGCTTTTCTCTCACAGTCAAACATGAAATCCCAGGGTAAGAGGCAGCTTCAAGAACATTCAGTTTGTAGTTGTCTCCAAGTGA